>NC_064454.1:1269525-1574051 GCF_023343835.1 Lagopus muta | reverse complement strand
GTGAGCTGGGTAATAGGGAGTGGTGAAAGTGCCACTCTCTCCTCTTAGAGTCCCACCACACGCTGGAAGAGAAGCAGGAAGATGAAAGCAGATTAGAGATTCAAAGAGATGTGGCTTTCCCAAGACATAAGTGGCTGAGGCAGGAAAGGAGAGAAATGCACCAGTCCTTAACACATTGAAGTTAATCTCTGGCAGAAAGCAGCTCCTGCTCCAAGGCTTCAAAAGCACTCAGGAAACCAACTTCCTGCATACACCCATCTGCATGCCAGTCCTAATTCTTATTTTCCCCTCCTCAGGGGACATCATCACAGCAGCCAAGAGCTGCAAGCAAGACAAGCTCAAAGAGCTAAGATGGGACCTTGCCTCCACATCTCCCAGCCCTGGAAAAATGCCTGGCAAACTGACCACAGCCACAGGTGCACTCCCCTTTTCAGCTGCTGGTGGTAGGGAGAGGAGGGGAAAACTGGACCAAGGTCTATGCTTACCTTTCATCTTTGGGAGCTGGAAGAATTCAGCCTTGAAGCCAGGGAATCTCCCCTCCTTGTTGGTAATCAACGTGACGAGCATAACGTTCTGGGAGGACAGGAAGGTCAGGTTGTACGAAGGAGCATAGTTCCCACAGAGCCTACAAAGGAAGGAACAGAATCTGTGAGGCAGCTGCACAGTGAGCCTCAAGTAGCACAGATCAGCTCTGAGCAGGGACAAGAGCTCCACCACCAGGACTTCTGTGCAGCTCAGGATCAGCCTGTCAGCTCCCACAAGGAACTCAGTGCCACATACAGAGCCAACACAGAGCCAACACGAACCCCTCTCCCCACCCTATGGAGAAGGAACACCAAACCCTGGGAACACTCACCTCACCAAAGCATGGGGCTCCACAGGGCTCAGAGAGTTATACACCTTGATGTAGTCACCGCTGTCTGTGCACTGCTCCAAGTCCAGTGTCTTGAAGGTCAGGCTGATGATGGAGTTGGCATCTGCCCTCAGTGTCCAGTAGCAGCGTGCATTGTTGGGGTACGGGCTGTGGGGGAACCCCGGCGTGGTGAAACTGGTGATCTCCCCTTCCTTGGCGTGGAGGGTGAAAAGGCAACTATCTGCCCAGGAGAACAGCAAAGAGTTATTAGGGCAAATGAGGAGGAGGAGAGACCTTTCTTGTGGGTGCAGGGTATACAGAGGACAGCAGATGTGTTGGAGTTTTGCCTTCCTGCAGAAAGGCACTGCAAAGGACAGACCAGGCCACCCACCACTGCTGGATAACAGCAAGTGTGGCCAACCCCAAACCGGCTCCAAGCAGCACATGGAGATCTGCCTCAGGCAAAGCCCCTCCCCTCAGGCCATTCCTCACCCCAAAAGGGAAACTGTCACCCTGCAGACACCTGGGGATGCACAGAGGCTATTACACTGAGACTGAAGAAGAACTGTACTTACTGTCCCGAGGACTCTGAGCGATGCTGGGGTCGGCAGCTGCAGGAAGAAATAGAGGTGCTGTCACCCTTTGAGCTGTGAAAAGTCTCTTCACACAAAGCTGAAGAGGTCGCTAGGGTTTGCACTGCTGTGGCTCGTGCTTACCCTGCAAGCAGCCCCTGCAGCCAAGGGCACCCGAAGCAGGGGTACAACTGGCAGCTAAGGGCTCCAGTGAAACACCAGAGCCTCCCTTCCTCCCCAGTCCCACACAGTAACACAGCACTCACGGAAAGCAATGACTGACTCCACCCTCAGCATGGGGTTTCGCAGCCGTGGGTTCAGCCTCTGCACCAAATTCTGCCTGTCTGCCATGGCGTGGTCAAGCTTCTCCTCGCAGTACTTGGGGACGACGAACTCTGACATGTAGTAGGCAATGACACTGCCTTCGCTGTGAGGGAGGGTGATTATGGGGTGAGGGCAAGGACAGCAAGGACACACATGGGAGGGCTGACGTATCAAAAGAGAGGGGGCCAGTCAAATGATAAGCTGTTGTTGGAGGATGACCACAGGAAAGGGACAGCCTCAATAACAAGCTGAGCAAACTGAAGTCCAGCAAAGGCCCCAGTCAGTCCGTGAAGACCCTTTCCAGGCTGCCAGACACCAGCTGCTGTGTCTTATAGGGCTTACTGCACCATATCCAATTCTCCCAAGACATTTCCCTCAGCACACGATGAGACAGATTGGAGAAAGCAATATTCTGGCTCAGCACAATGCTTGTGAGGTTGCTTTTCACTGTCCAACCTTTACCACCTCACTTGGGGTGACTACTGAGGTGCCTCCATCAACAGCAGCCCAGCAAAGAGGGTCTTATGGCCAACGTGACACCCCAGAACTGCTTTCCTATACTCCCAATCTCGGCTCAGATAGCATCTCCTAACACTCACCTGAACGCAGTGATTACTGTCTCCTTATGGTAAGGACCAATATCTGGATGACTCCTGTAGATATCCTCTACCTAAAAGGAGTTTAAAGAAGAATGATCAGCACATCTTAAAGTAAGGGGAGCAGAAAGGACAATGACAGACAGAGCTTCAAGCCTCTGGAGGAAAATCAGGACACATACCCAGCATCCCAGGAGTGCAGGAATCTGCAGGAGCCAAAGAGTGGAAGAAGAAGAGCTGAAAGAAGGAGACAAGTGTCCAGATTCCTGCAGCCAGCTCCTGCCTCAGCCCCAGCCCCCAAGCTTGCTCAGCTGTAGAGCTGCTTTTCCTCTCTGACCCTACATGCCAGACCTGGGTAACCTGCCAGCCCTGGGATTTGCCTAGGCAACCCCACATGGCACACTGGGCCACAGGGCAGGGAGACAGCGTGGCAACGGGCTGGAGCTGTGATACCAAGATCCATTTAAAAGTGAGTCACACGACTCGTGATGAGCAGGAAGAGTTGAGAGAAGTGAGAAAGCTCCAAGCTCCAAGTAGGATCTCTATGGCCACAGAACAGAAACAAAAACTCAGCAGTAGGGATCCAAGAAAATGCTTACCGTGCTCTTCACCTTCTTAGCCAGCATGATGAAGTCTGGAGAACTGGAGTCCTCATAGGCATCGATGAATTCCCAGTTCAGAACTCGCAGGTGGCCGTTGAAGACTTTCCGCACAGGCGCGTTCCTGTCTGGAAGGCAACATTTCACAGGGAAAGGCAGTCAGGGCAGGGACTGTGGCACAGCTGATCTCCAGTGATGGGGGAGAAAAGGGCTCTCTGCCTTCTGGAGCCTCTGGCTGCTACTGCACTTTGTAGGAAGGTCACAGGTGAGCAACACTTGGTAATGAAGCTCTTCCAAATCCACAACAGCAGGGTTATGTTCCCAGCGCATGCCACCACCCCACGTTAGCTTAACATCACACTCACATTTGAAGTGCCAAACCAGGAGGCCAGTGACAAGGGAGATGAGCAGAAAAGCAATGATCAGAATGGCCACAACTACCCTTCGCTTCGGGCCACGCTTCTCCATCTTCTTGGAGTTCATGGCAGGGAGGAACTCCACCCCTTCCTCCAGGTTGTTCATGTCCTGTATGGGAAGAGAGGGCAGGGCAATGGAAACGTCATTCCCCAGGTTTGGTTTGGAGAGATCCAACACTGCAAGGCAGTCAGGCACCTACAGACACAGAGCAGAGCCTTCGGGCATCACTGAGAGCCCAACACACACCTCAGTGCCGGCAGCCCCACAGCCACCCCCAAGCAGGATCCTGCGCAGACAGCAGCGCTAACATGTGCCTCCTCCTCACACCCCAAAAGGAAGTGGGTGCTTCCTTCTGGGCCTAACCCAAGCTGATCAGTTGGAGCAAATGCTGGGGCACCCAAGGCTGTGGCAGGTCACCAACCCAGAACCTCAGGGCGAGTGGAAAAAGCAGACAGAAAATCACCACAACACCTGCTATGAGACAGGTGTGCCACCCCACAGGACACAGCAGCGCTGTGTGCTCGAAACAGAAGGCAAACTACTTCCTCCCTGAACGTTCACACCACGCCGTGCGTTTGCTGGGCCAACACAACACTCCTACATTCCTTCTCACTCAGAACAAACGCCTTAGAGAAGCAATAAAACACAAGGATGAACACCAAACAACCCTCCCCCCTCGCCAGCAGCCAGCCCGCCTCTCAGGACAAAACGTGCTGGCAGATATCAGCAGGTCTCACCCAGGAGTGAAGAATGGCATCAGCAGTACTCAGCCATCACCGCCCTGCGCTGGGCTGGGCCACCGAGGGGAAGGGCTCTGTCACAGCACGCAGCCCTGCATCAGCTCTGCACGCACAGGATGAAAGCACGGCCAGGAACCAGTGTCAGTGAGCCCCTGCTGCCTGCAGTTTCACTTTCTTGCCCCAGCTCCTCGCCCTGCCCACATACCTGCAGCTGCCCAGGCTTCACCCAGCGAGGGAATCAGAGCAGTGCATTCCATCCTCCAGCTGGGGCAAACTGGAGAGAGAAAACCCACCTCCCATCCCCATGCTGATGAGACAAGCTCGCCCTATGTGTGCCCACTCAGTGCACGGAGAGGAGGAGGGATGACTTCAGCTCTCCTTATGAAAGCTGGAGGGCGTAGCTGAGAGCCAGGGCACGCACCAGGAATTTGGAGATGTCCTCTGAAGGGAGGGCTTGCCTCGTGCCCCCAGCATGGGCACAGCTCATGCAGCTGAGGGCAGCTCTAGCTGTGCACAGAGGAAGCTCAGCATGTCCTCTCCTCCAGCTCTGGCTGACAGCAAGGACACAACAACCCAAAATGCTGACCAGCACAAATCTGCCGCTTTCAAACGCATTGCTGTGCTCTGGAAGGGGGTAACATTCCAGCCAGCTGGATGCTGGGTCAGACACTGCTTGCCCTCTCAGTGTCAGAGCTCAGAAACGTCACCAACTGCTCAAAGACAAATGTCACAAACTCCAACAACTCAGGAAAAACGACAGCATGGGGTAGGAAGCCCTCATTCAATTGTGCTATTTATTACTGGCAAAAAGAAATCAAAATGAACCGCATCATCTCTGAGGTGTCAGACTGTTTCTGTCATCAACATCCAGCCACTGCCAGCAGAAAGAAAAGGCTCAGAAGGCCACAAGGATCATCCCACTGCGACTGCTCTGCTGCTGGCTTAGCTTCCACCATCACACAGAACTTGAAAATGCAAAACTTTGTAAGAGAAAACACACAAAGAGAACTTGACTGCAAGTATACGCCTCACATCAAGAAACTCTTCCATCAAATCAAGATTCTGTGCCTGATGCACCATCTTTGCACACTCAAAGCATCAGTTCCCAAAGCAAACAAATCCCCCAAATCTTCTGCTTGGGAGTCTTCCATCACAGTTCACGTAAAGGACACATAAAGGGAAGAACCCAACCACAAACCTCACCAGCATCTCCCCTTCCCCACTGCTTGCAGAGCCAACCCTTCCCAGGACCTGGCCTCCAGGATTTCCAAAACGCTGCTGTTGTCAGCAAAAGGAAAGTATTTAATTCACATCTAACATCTGCAGGAGCCCAAGGCAAGAGAACAACCTCCAGGGCTTTAATGATGTTCACTTGGCAGCAGCTTTCCTGGGCTTCCCAGTGTCCAGAGATAAAGAGGTTTCTGTCCCTACCCTCTCTTCTAAGGTCTCATCCTCTCCCATGCTCACCCCTCACAAGCCCCATTGTTTCCCAGCCTCCTCTGACATGCATGAAGATGCTTTGAAAACCTGTTGCATACTGCAGGTTGGGCAAGCACCAGTGATTCCTGACAAGTCCCCTGTCGATACAAAGGATCTGAAGCATTCCCCAAGCACCATGGAATGTACCAGACCATGCCAGAAGATTTCAGACAAAGCTCTGTCCCAACCTCTGAGTAATCTGTCCTGCCCACACTCAGCACAGAAAGCACCCATTTGACCTTAGTACCAAACACATCTGTGTCCAAACGGCACAGTTCAGCCACTGCTCCACACTCAGTGTGCTGCACATCCTCTTTGCTGCTGCCCCTTCTGCCTGTAGGGGAAAAACAGCTCCTCTCCACTGCTGCTCAGTGCCCCTCAGCCAGGCAGAAACCAGATGGAACCAAAAGCAAGAAAGAGCCAAAAGATCACAGCAAAATCAAGAGAAAGATGACCATTCTTCCAATCTCCTTTAGCTGACTGTTGCTGTGCATTTCCCTCACACGGACCAAACTTTCCCTTCACCACAACAGCATCTCAGATGTAAATCAGAGAGGATGCGAACGCATGTCCTGCTCTCACCTTGTTCGTGATTCCCCAAGAGACACTTGCCAGCACAAAGCGATCCGAGGTCCGACTCTCTCAGCCCTCACAAGGAAACGACTTCTCTAAACCTTAGCAGAAAACCTTCCTTGATATTCTGCCCGCGTTAGTCACAGGTTCAGTTACTTCCTCTTGCTCCTCCTCGCTCAGCCCTTGCTGGCTGCAGGGCTCTCTGGTAGGCACCGAGGTTTCCAACTGGTGCTGCTGCCTGCAGTGTCCTGGGAGGAAAGACACGTGCCAAGCGAGTGAAAGGGCCAGAAAGATGTGTGTCACAGCTGAGGAGGCAGGACAGGCACTCAGGAGCAGCTCACCCTGAGCTGCAGCCACCAGGGCACAGAGGGAAGTATGCTTTCTCCGCAGCTTACTTCTGAAAAGCCTCCAGGTGACAAGAAGGAGCTTCTTGTACAGCAGCACGTGCCCGGGCCTCCTCAAAATATCCTTTGGGGATGGTGAAGAGTCGGGAAGTCAGCGTTTAATAATCCGAGTCTTTTCCTGATGTGGAAGAGCAAGCAACAGCCCAAACTGCCCCAAAAAAACAAGATCAAAAAGCCCTCAACCAAGCAGCAGGTGAGCCTTCAGCTGTTCATTTAGTGGTCAGACTGCTGGGCAGACTGCAGTGTGGGGAACTGCAGCATCCTGTGCCACCCTCAGCATCTCCTCTCATCTCTGCAAAGCCTTGATTTCTCAGCAAAACAAACCAAGGACTGGGACTCCTGCACTCAGCGCCTGTTTTCAGAGGGTGCCTCACTTCTCCCACACCTCAGTTCCTCCTGGAGCACAGACTGCAAGGAGGATCAGGAGAGGAGTGTGCACAGAGATGCATGCTGTGCTCCGAGATCTCCTGCATGCAGCTCCCCAGTGACGGGCTCCCAATGACATCCAGTATGTAAGCAAACCTTCCCACTCCTCAGCAGAACAGCTACGTAATTTATTTTTAGACAGCAACCGTAATCGGCCTGACTGGACAAACCAGAAGATGCAGAAGTGACTAATTCTGTTAGCAGGAAATGCAGCAGGCACAGAGGGAGGGTGGGAACTGCCACAGCAGTCTCTGGATGGGAGATGATTTACTGGAAAGCAGAGATTCTCCTGCAGCAGGGACTCCCAGCAAGGTCAGGACGTGCTTCTTCCCAGCAAGATGTTTACAGAGGGCTGGCCAATGTGGGATTCATTACCCTTACTGGCTGGTTTCAGGCTTGCCTGGCAGTGCCAGCACAGCCCACACACCAACAGCCCCCTTTGCTCTGCACCCCTCCCAGGCACGTCCTCTGACCTGGTGTCCACGTCTGCCTCACTGGACTCTGCCCCACACAACTGCTGGGCTCTTGGCCATGAGTTTCACCTGTCTCTTATCACCAGCAGTTAATTTGTTCGCCCGGCACAACACAGATATGGGATTCAACTGCTTCCCTTGACTGCTACCACATTCCAACCCCATCTCCTCTGCACAGATCCGCACAGAAGCGAACAGCAGGTTTGTGACTAACAGCATCACCCAGCTCTGCTGGCAGCTCTGTGGCTCTGCACAGCCCCCTTCCTTCCCTCTGCTCCAGGTCTGCACTACAGCTCCCTGACCAATGCACACAGCCAAGAGATGCAGTGCAAAGTCAGACAGGACCTGGGGGAGGTCGCCTGAGATGAAGGAGAGCCATCAGACCATTACCTGACCCTTGCCAAGTAATCACACTCTCCGGATCCCAGCCTGTGTATCCAAGAGGCAGTTCTCACCTCCCCTTTTCCAGCCACACCTGCTCAATAAAATCTATAACAATTATCACATGAGCAGCGTGCAGTACTGGAAACGAGAAGGATGGCAGCCATCAGCCACCTCATCAGCCAGCTCTGGCTGCAGGCAGCAGGGCAGGCTCACTGCCTGGGACAGCCAGGCCTTGGGGAGGAGTGGAGTGGGCTCACAGATCTCCCCCTGTTGCACAGGGAAACTGCCTGCCTCCAAATAACACACACTGCATCACACCCAGCTGCTTCACTGCAGCAAAGCTCCTCCTTCTGGAGTGGGTACAAAAGCCTCGCGAAGCGAGGACGCCATCACATCCCACACCTTATTCTCACTACAGATCTTCAAAATACAATTATTTTCTCAAGACTGAGATTGATGGGGGTGCAGAAAGGGAAGTTGCTGCTCAAGCGGTGTTTCATCACCAACTGCATTCCTTGGGCCTGGCAGAGGAAGAGAAACAGGCATTTCACAGGGGCAGTTCAGATCCCACAGACCTTCCAAGGGCTTACCGTGCATTAGGCTTGTGCACTGCTGTGCAGAAAGACCACAGAAAATCGTTCTTTCAAAACCCAAAGTTTTCCAGATGATACTCAAAGACAAAAGCAGTTTTATGGCGCTGGCACATGAGGAAACAACTTGTTTCACATCAAAAAATACCCTAAAAGCTACTGGGAGCATGTGCACAGCCTGCAACTCACTTCACCCACGTAGCTCAAGTGCAGCTACACCAACCTGAGACCAACTGCTGCACCAACACCTGCTGAAAACCTCAGTACTGCTCCAGAAAGAAAACTTACAAGGATAATTTTCATGCAAATTCTTGATAAGAACGACGTGGAAATGGCAAACATGAGAGCTAAGTTTCACTAAGGCATGTCCACACTGCGTTGCCCCGGGATTGGCAGTAAAGCACTGTTGAAACTTTATCAGTGTTTTATTTTCCTCCAGTAGTTCCTTATGAAGGGTAATTGCACTGTAAAACGATGGCATCTGAACCAAGAAGGGAATAAGGGACAGAATCCTCCAGTCTGTCCAACTTCCAGGCAGAGAGGGCAAGTTTAACAGGGAAAGATACCTGTCACACACCAATTCCAAACACAGGTCTTTATAGCATTCAATTATCTTGTGACCATCCTGAGTCACAGAGAAACCGAATCCCCTTGGGTTAATTACAGAAGAAACCAAGTTAATGTTTGCACAGGACAGCATAGGCTTGGCATCAGCCTTATCAGCACAGCTCTGTCATGCAACACACAGCTCATAGGAGTGACCACATCTATTTGTGTTTCTGTTGCAGCAGGTTTTTTTCATGTAAGACTGTCAACCCTGGGGAGAGGTGAGAATTAAAGTCGCCTCAGAGGCCTGACATATAGCTGTGAGCCTGGAAATTCCTCCCTGATTTCCAAGGCCCAGAAGGGAAGCACGCCACAGATGCAAGTAGCTTATTTAGAACTTGCCTGGTGCACAGTAGTGTCTGAACAACAACAAACAGCTCCAGACCTCGGTGAAGCATCCTAAGCTCATCATCACGTTTCGCCCACACTCTTTACTGGCTCTTCCAGTCTTGAGGTGGACCTGGGCCAAGATATTTCGATACTCGGGGTCAACAGCAGGGGAAATACCAGAATCTTTGACCAAGCAAAGCCTTGTATCAGCAAATCCACCCTTACTCAGCCGCTGCAGTAGCTGCTCTCTCCTCTGTGTGAGCTCATTGCCCAGATATCACAGCACACCTTCTGTAAGGTGTGTCTGCATGGCCTTTGGCTGGAAATGGCGTGCTCTCCCTGAGCAAGGTGAGAACATTTGGTGCCATACATTCCCCAGCCAGGCCCTCTACACCGCTCTCCCCGTTCCCTCAACAGTTTTACAGTGATCTTTTGTTTACAGAGCAAAGGTCCTCCGCACTCTCGATCAACTTCAGCCTCTCTCTCTCTGTGCCTTCCTTATCCGTCTGCGCCTTTGGCAAGAAGAGCAGCAGAACTGGCCCAAGCAGCAGCTCACCCAGCAGCCACTGGCACTGCCTGAGAGAAAAGCTCTGCACCTTTCTAAGGACAAGGATTAGCTTCCCCATGCACTGCACCCACGGGCTGTAAATCTCAGAGCAGGAAGCACAGCCATTGCAAAACACTCCCATCTGCTGCACCGCCATGTTTCCAGGTCCACCGAGCCCAACAGCAGTTGAATGACCAGAAACAAACTCCTCAAAGCGTTCATCTGCAAGGACAGACCTCCCAGAGCACATCAGCTGTTCTTGTGCTCAGACCCCAGGGAGGGACATGGCACATCCCTGACCCTGGCAGCTCAACCGCAGTGTGGCAGAGGTGGCTCGAGCATCCAGCTGCGACATGAAGACGTACGAAACCCACAGCTGCCGTATGGTCCTTCAGGTTGGAAAAGACTTCTCAGATCCCTGAGCTCAGCCCACCCCCACTGCCCGCATCCCTCAGTGCCGCATCCCACGGCTCTGAACCCCCCCAGGCACGGTGACCCCCTATGCAGCGCACTGGAGAAGTTGTTCCTAATACCAACCCGCACTTCCCCTGGCACAACCTGAGGCCATCACCTCCATCCCAGCACAGCAGCAGGCTGTCAGGATCCCAAACGTCCTTTTTCCTGGAGGACAACCAGCACTTGGCACAAGGGTGACGCAGGACCTCACCCATAACACTGCAGACGACTCTCCCTGTGCCGGGCTGCACACAGGGCTGGAAGCAGGGAGACCAGTTTCTCCTGCTGTGGGCCAGCTTCCTCCTCAGCGCTCCAGCGACCCGCCGTCAGATGACAACCAGCAGCCCTCGCCGGGCTCCCAACAAGCAAGGCAGCGAGAAAACGCGCAGCTCGCCATCAGTCCAAAGCCGCTTTGGAGCAGCTTCGCGGTACTGAACAGAGCTCTGGGCGCAGAGCTGCTCCCGATCGACCCTTCGCTTTCCCCAGAAAGCAAAGACTGCGGCTTAAGCACGCAGATAACTCACCGGTTAACGAGCAAAGCCTCACAGCACTTCTCTAGGGCGAGCAGCGCTGCTCGGCACCCCGAACCCAGCCCCGCACCGCGGCGCATTCAAGCTGAAATCCCGATCGGCCGCCACTCATTCAACCTCAGCACCGCGAATCACGAAGCAGCGGGCATCTCCGGCCCTCCGCTGTTCCCCCATCCCGCGGTCGGGGCTCACGCTCACCTGGAGCCGTGCCGTGTACTTCATGCCGCCGCCGGGCGCCCCGGGGCCGCGCTCCATGCCCAGCGCCGCCGGCTCAGGCCGCCATGGCGCGGCGCTCCGCGGCTCCTCCCCCGGCCCGGCCCTCCGGCAGGTGCGGTACGGGAAGCAGGAAGCGGCCCGGGAGCAGAGCGGGTCGCGGTTGGGGTGAAGCCGGAGGCTGGGGTTGCCCGCTCTTTGTGTGCTCCCCGTCGGGCAGCAGGGTGGCAACAGCCGTCCCGTGGGAACCCCGGGGAGCTGCCCGAGCACAGCGTGTCCTTATCTGTGCCCCCAGTCGCAGAATCACAGAATCGCCGCAGTTGGAAAAGACCATCAAGGTCATCCAGTCCAACCATCCCGTTCAGATCCCTGAAACAGCAGCCGTTCCTCTGTGCATCTGGTACCGGAACCCTGATGCCTCCAGCAGATGGACCCCAGTTCAGATACTTCCACCAGCAGCATGTCTCCTTGTCCACCACGTACCCCGACCCAGATCCCCCAAGTAACAACACAGCCCCTCTGTCCATCCAGGACCTTCACTCACATCCTTAAGTAGAAGCAAAGCCATGTGCCTGCCATGTACCCAACCCAGATCCCGTGGGCAGAGCACAGACCTTCTGTCCATCCAGCACTCCTACCCAGATTCCTTCAAGCAGAGAAGCTCCTCTGTCCATCCACAACCCTCACCCAGATCCCTGAAGTGGCAATGCAGATCCTCTGTACCCCTTGTACTCGCACTCACACCCTTCAAGCATCAGCTGTCCCCTCTGTCCCACGTCCCTGAAGCCCACGCACACATTCCTGAGGTAGCAGCACAGCCCTTCTGTCCACATGCACCCCACAAAGATCCCTTCTATAGTAACACAGCTCCACCCAGCATCCCCAATCAGGTCCCCCAGGCAGCAGCATGGACCACTGTCCATCATACACCCCAACCCTGATCCCTCACACAGCACTACAGCCTTTCTGTCCCTCCTGTACACCATTTAGATCCCTCAAGTAGCAGCACAGATGGCCTTTAAAGGTCTCTTCAATTAATCATTCTCCAGCCAGAGGAAAAGAGATGCACAATGACACACAACACAGCAGAAACCACACTATATCCAAATCCCACACTGCAAGATTTGGGCAACGTGTCTCAGCGATTGTACAGCCTCATATTAAGCAGCACTGCCAGGGATGAGAAGGAGAGATCAGAAGAAAAGATCTGCGTTTTCAGGATGTTCTAATGCAGATCTAAAAGAAAGTTTTCAGTACCAAAATCTGCATTCCTAACACAGTTTTACCCCACTGCTTTCCTCTTCTTGGGAAGATGACTCCAATGACACTGACTTCTAGGTTTCCTACGTTCAGCATCAAAGACACCAAAACCATCCTCCTTGAAAAAGTTCTTCCCTTCTCCATGCTACATGCCATAGCCTATGCCACCACACAACGTACCCCTCAAAAATCAGAGTGTGAACTGGTCCTCCTTTTAAAACAACTGCCTCCAGCCCTGAAACTGACTTTTTCCATACCTGAACACACACACCTGCCACGTCTCTGGTTTGGTGTAACAGAAGCTGCATGCTGATTCACAGCGCCGCAGGGAGATGCGTGCTGCGTTACCTTTGTTTGCCCTTGCTCTAAAATGTCTCCTGCGGAGTGCAAGCTTCCTGTCCCTTTCACAGGTGCCTCCCTGGGGAAAAAGAGATGATGTCTGCTCTCTGATCCTGCTGTTTTCTCTCCGGGTGAAAAACTTAACTATTGTGCTCCTGCAGAAGTGCTTCTGCCATTGCTTTCCCAGCTCCCTTATCAGGCACTAGAATCCCTTTGCTTGCTGAGTACCACAGGGCAGGAACTATTTTCAGATTTAAGGTATTCCCCTTCAAAAGGTGGCTTTGTTAGTCAGACTGCTGAAATTACGTGGCTGGCTGATGTCAGGAGCTGCTCTGAGCTCTCTCCCGATGCCCAGCCCTTCCCAGCACTCCAGTTTTACAGCTTTTCCCTCCCTGGCTGACTGCAGGTGCTCCAATCTGATTTAATACCCCAGTAAAACAGCGTATGTACAAAGCAGCTACTCTGAGCTGAACTACCGCTCTTTGTTTCTGCAAATTTATCCTCCTCTTCTGCATATCAATTAGTCTCCTCCAGGCAGGTGCCAAGAAAATGCTGTGCTCTGGGATGTGGCTAATGAGGGCAGTCTCACTCTTTGAGACCTAAGGTGTCTCTTGAAAAGATGCACAGCTCCTGGTCTCACGCAGAGCTGCAAATGCTCAGTGCTTCCTGTCATTCAAGCCACTGACATTCTGCAAACTAATTCATTAGCCCAGTTGGCTCTTTGAAAAAGAAGATACAATCATGGCTGGGAAAACAAGAAAGCAATCCATTGCTGAATATAAAATATTACATAGCTGGAAGGCAGTCAGTTCAGAGCCCTAAATGACAGGATTCCCTTTTCTTTGCTGCCCAAGCACAGTGGCTGTGTTGCAATAATGGCTAAGTTGCCACGGTAGGTGATGGCCTGCTCCTTCTGACCACTGTACAGACCCAAAACATCAAAGCACCACTCTCAATAAGCATATGCCACGTGCTTTTGCACTAGCAGACATGCCACGTGTCTCTCTGGTCTGACTGAAGGATGCTGAACTCAGCAAGTCCATCTCCACTATTAAGAAAGATGTAATTAAAGCAGAAAGATCAAGCAAATTACTCACTTGCAATGGTAGCAGTCAGCAACAAACAAAGCCTCCATTTCTGCCCACTTACAGCAGTTCATTCAATAAAGGCTGTCACCTCTTCCACCTAGCCTCCTCTCTTTGTATCTGTATGGCCACAACAGCAGCATGAGAGCAGAAAGCTGAGGTTTAAAATACCTCTAGGAAGAAGGAGATGACTTGCTTTAGGTACAACCGAAACTTTGAGAAACAAGTCTGTCTTTGTTACAACTGTACACAAGTACCAGGAGCTAAACCACAGCCAGCTCTACCCCCAGGAGAGTCCAAGAGGAGACAGGGATTAGCTGCTGGAGGAGCAAACACCATCTGACCGAACAGAATTCTTTCACATCAGTTCCCAGCCCTGGAAATGCCATGCAGTGAAAAGAGGAAAAGGTAGCTGCTTACACAAGGAGCGAAGGCAGGCTGCCTGCAGGGGAAACGTCTTCTGGTGGAGGCAGTTCCCAGTAATTCTAACTCCACAAAGAAGCACCATCCATCCACATGGGCACACCAGCGATGGGTTAGATTCAGAGCCAGTGACAAAGGGTTTTCCTTGCTGCAGCGTCTCAAGGATTCTGTTCTCAGTGTGACTCCCAAATTCAAATTTCACCAACAGCTCCCTCCCACCCAGATTCCTGCCAGACAACCCTGAAACCACCCCATATATGTCTGCAGCTAAAACTTCCAATCCGGTCTGGCAACTTAGACAGCGATACAAAAGATCGGGAGAGCGATAAAACTCACAGGGTGTCCTGTTACTTTGCATTCCAATGGGTAAATAGAAGGCTGATTCAGTGGGAGGAGGGGAAAACGTCATCCAGAAGCACTGCGGTTTCCAGCTGAACCGGCAGCCCCCGGCTCCAGCAAAGGAGTGTGATCTCCTGGTGAACATTGGGTACTGTGCAACCGAGGATTTCCACAGGACAGCTCTTCCTGTAAGCTGTCTCAGCATGATTCATCTCTCCATCTGTAATGCGAGGAGAATAGTTACTGACTTTGGAGAATGGGACCTGTAAAAGCGCAGCAAGTTGCCCTCAGTTGGCCACATGGGGTCACAAAGGCCAAGCTGAGATGCAGAACTGCTTTTCAGAAAGCTTTTCAGGGATTTCTGTTTAATTTGGATGGGAACATTCCCTTTGATCTCTAATGCTTCTTTCAGAAGCTGTGAACTGAGTCCTGCTTCCAAAACATAACTTCGGCAGGGATCAGAAATAGCTTTGCCCCTCACATCAGTAATACCAGTCACTTCAACTGCTTTAGCACTTAGCCATACAAATGCTCATTACAGAGCTTTCCTGAGTTCATGATAGCTGGCACAAGAGACCAGCTCCATCCTGTGGGAGGCATAGGCATGAGCAGCGAGCAAAGGATGTGGAGGGAAGCAACCAGCATGCAATAGGAAAGCCCACCTGCAGCTCTCCAGCACACCACAGACAATTCTGAGACACACTTTCAAAATTAAGGAGGGTCATTTCTTGTTTAGCAGCCACCTGACAGCTGTGGGACATAGCATGCAAATGGCTAAGAAACACACCGTAGGATGAAAGCTTGCTGCCAGGATTCTACAATTTGCTAGGCCTTTCTTGAGGATTTCCATGGCTTGTGAAAGCACAGCCTCTTTTGGTGAGCTCTGAATCAGTAACAGCAGTGTTTGCCAAACTGTAAGTGTAATAGAGTGGACAGGCTTGAATGCCAGGTTTCAGGCACTGTGTATTTTGAAATGCAGCTGTGCACTTGGGCACACCCAAGATTCAAAGTCAGTTAAGGTCCTGTCTGCCTGACAGTCTGCAAATGAGTAAGAACTGAGATGCACACAGTGCATTGGAATCACCTATCTCTCTTTGCTTTACTACAAACAAGTATACCTAACCTGTGCTCACCTGCCTTGCCTCCTTGTTTCTTATGGAAAAGATCTGGTATTACCTTAACTGCTTATAACCAAAAAAAAGAAGGCACAACTTTGATTTTTCATTGATTCCTCTTATTTCCCTCACTTTGCTGATGAGGGATGTGCCATACAGCAGGGCTTTTTTTTTGTTTGTGTTTTTTTGCAGGTCCAGCTCCTGCTTTCAAACATACAGACTGATGTTCTTTCTGTTATCCCTCTAGTGGGGTATGGTGAGACTGCATGTAAAATCAACAGGCCCACCCTAAAGCAGGAAATCAGGCATGAACTCACCCAGAGTTCAGTCTGCCAAAGGTGAGAAGTAATACATGCTCTCCCAAGATGCTGCTTGTACTCTCCAGGATGAGGCATCAGCTGGATGAAACACCTTGCTGGTTAGATCAGCATTGCAGACCTGCTCTAATCCATTCTCCACCTCAAAAGATGACAATTTGTCTGCCTCCCCTCCTCCCAGGACAATCTGTTCTTGCATTAATGTGACCTTCCTTTCTACTCAGTGAAGCAGGAGCGGAAGAACAACAAGGATATTGATGTGGGCAACCTGGGAAGAACACGTTCACTTCCAAAAACAGAAGCTAATCATTTAATTTAAGGACCAGCAGCCTTTGGCATGGAAGAACAAGAAAGCTGCAATAGGAAGCAGCCCTTCAAGCTCAGCAGGAACTGGAAATCACTGCTGAGCATGGGATGGGGTCTTGGAAACCCACTGAGCAGCAGCAGCAACTCTCCTCTAACACACAAAAACCATTTCTACACTACAGAAAATAGAAAACATCTTGTTATGAGTTCCAAAGGTAAGGACAGTGGAGGAAGAGCCTCTATACCTCATCCTGCTGCTTTCACATCGCGTGATAAACCTCCTGGGTGGCATCTGCACTGTCAGTTGTCTGAGCCCCAGCACAAGGCAGCTCTGCAGGATCCACAGGGAAGATCTGACTGCAAAAGTGCTGTGCAGATCTTGCAGTAAAGGAAAACACACAGTGTAGAGGGTGCCCAGCATTTGCAGCAGCATTCACAATAGGAGGCAGCAGTGCCAAGTACAGTGGTGGAAACAGCAGATTCATAAGCACAAGAGCTGAAATATGACCTTCCTACAAGCAGAGTGGCTCTCTTTGGTTTCTCTGTTGGGTACTGGTTACTTCTGGTATTTGCTTCAGGCTTTTCTGACTCGTGCTCTCAGAACAAAGCAGTATCTTTAGCTACTTTTCCAATGAAAAACTCTACTGACAAATAGGGAATCAATAGGATTATGGTGTCGTGATACCTTTAAATGCAGTTGCACAAAATGGAAGCACACCCTTTGTACATGTAACAGAATACAGGAAAGTCTCAGAGGAAAACCTACAAAGAAGCAAGCAGCGTTTGTCATCAGCAGTTGAGTCATCTAGTAAAAAGCAAGGATATACTCTGGTACAAAGAGCCTCACCTGTAACTTTCTCCTGGTCTGGTTATGGAGTGGGCACAAAACCTCAGATAGAGGCACCTCATCCAGAGTGTCTGTGTAAGCAGGGGGCTTCCTACTTGGTTGGGCTGAAGTTGTAGTCTGTCCCTTTCTATAAGGATAAGGACTTTTTGTTATGCTTATGGGAGTAGGGACCCCCTTTGGAACTTCTGACATCCAGAACCCTTCCAGTTTGTTTCTGAAAAGCTACAGTAGTTCCCAATGGCTTCTGGAAGTTGAGACTGTACTGAGTATCTGTGGCACGACTAGCACTCGGCTACCAAAGAATCACTTATCTCAACATTATTTCCACCTAGGTCATGCAGCCAAAAGGGTGACCACACCTGACTTAAGGAATAATGCACCTATTGTGTAAGAGCAGAAGTAATCCTCACCCTCAGTTCTGTCTCGTTCTGTGCATGACTTGGACTGACAAATCTGAGATACCAACTCATTTGTGTTCCTGTGAGACAGACCACTGGTTGGCCCTGAGCTCTGTCCTACACCAGTCACAAGAGTTCAGATTGCCCTGCAGGGAGCCTGGTGCAGGCAGGGGAATGCAGTGGAAAGCTGCAGCTGTTTGCCTTCAGCCTGAACCACACAGCACAAAGGAGAGAAGGAACCTTATTGTGGTGAACTGCTGACTGACAGGACTGGGGGCGAGGATGCTCCTAGTTTGGAGGTATGTATCCTTAGGAGTAGCTTCATTATATATATCTTTTCTCTCTCTGTGAGTGCATATATATAAAAATATATATGATGCAGGTGATCCTTCTGTGGGACAGCTTCCTTTCGCCTTACTTTAGCTACTGATCAGTAGCTTGGATCATTCCTGTAATTCTCTGTTTCACTTTTCAGAGCTGTCCCTTCCCTGCACCAGAGGGTGTGATTCAGCTACACTAACATGTATTTTTGACTGCACAGTAGTAATTACAAAACTTGAGCAGCAACGAATACAGGCAATTATTCTCCTGCACTGCACTGAATCAGGAGAGGCGGATGCTTTGTTGTGAATCCTCTGCTTAACAAACACCCAGGGCTTTGGTGAAGCCAATTTGCTCAGCACTGCCTCCCACCCAGAGGGAAGCTGGCCCAAATCTTCCACAGATTTCTTGGCGCAGCTCTGCTGTCTGCTGGACAACCAAACTGAATTGTGATGTGCAGCTTTATTGGTGCAGATTCCTAAACTGAACCTTCACTCCAACAACGTAACTGTCCTGCAGGTCACAGAGAAGAGACTTTTCTTAGGACTTCACAGTGTGTTGTAATTCAAAAACATGCTGTAAATTTTAGGGAAAAGCAGCCAAGTGACCTTAAACAACAATGACAGAAGACAGCATATCAAGGATGCCCTGGCTCCTGGCATGTGTCAGAACCTATCAGTAGCTTCCTTTTTGATCATGCTAACTGTGTCACAGGAAACATGCAGGAAAAAATGGCCTTGACATTGGAGAGATGAGGCCTGAAATGGCCTTTCTTTTCCTGCTAGTACTTCTGCATGTTCCAGCCAGTGCAGGAAGCACTGCTGCTAAGCAGACTGAAATCAGAGAGATGGAGATCTCAAATGTACTGGAATTCTGGCCAGCCTGTTTACACATCCTATAAGCTTTAAGTAGGTATAGCTGCCTTCTAGCTACAGAAAGATTTGGCAGGTATTTGCAGAGTTAAGACAACCAATCAAATACATAGATTTGTTTCAGAAGAGACCAACTGTAAAAGCCTGGCCTACCACAGGCTGCAGAGCTGCTCTTCCCTTCCCTTGGTGGCTCTGTGCATCTCTGGTCAAGATTTTGGGCTGTGTGCTTCGTTCCTGTGGGACAGCATCACTGCAGGAAGGGTAACAGCTGGGTGAAGCTGATGAACATTGCTCCTTGCTGCCTGTATTTACAGCTCTCTCCATGGAGGTTGCAGAAGGTGCAGGACTCACCCCTCTGACTGTGGTCTTTTTCTCTCTGGTACCACTAAATTTACAGACCAGGCCTTCCTGTTGCCTTTCAAAGAAAGAAGGTGCTGGATTTGTGGCCATGAAGCTCTTAGGGCTTTTTAGGGAGTCCTAAGCTTTGCATATTAATGTGTTCCTGCCTGCCAGCTGTCCTCCAGCACATTTGGAACAACAGCTCAGTTATGATTTTAGTTAACAGCATCCTGTATGACCGCATTTGACACTGTGACAATAAAACTGACAGCAAAGACAACCATCTCTCTCTGCTTTTCACCAGCTTTAAGACAGCTTCATAGGCTACTACATGACAAGCTACATGGGAAGTGCTTTTTCATTACAGGAGCAAAATGAAAATGTTAAAAGCAAATCACAGTGCAACAGCTTACCAACCTACTGCCTGTCATTTAAACTACACACACTCATTCCACCCCAGCTATGAAAACACTCCTTACACCAGGCAGTGCAAAGAGAGGCCAGCAATTCATAAAGTTGCAGTGACTTTTCACTCTCTGCCCATACTCAGATTTTCACTGTATAATTGAGGGCACCAGGAAACAGGGAAGAAAACAGTTCTCAGCGTAGGCCTTCAGGCAGCTTGCTTAAGCAGTCAAAAAGTCCTCAGCACAATACTTTAAGTAATCAAGCTTATTTTTGTATGTAGTGTTTCCATCTGTCTCAGAAATGCCAACTAACCACTGCTTCCCCACGGGCAAACATCGTCCCATTGCTGACAATTCATTCAGAATCATGCATCAAAGCACTGAAGGCACTTACCCAGTTTCAAACAACGCCAGCATCTTTTCAGGTGCTTGTTTCCAGGTCCTGGTTGGCTCTTTATCTTCATCAGCACAGCAGTGTGACCGTCAGCAGGTCTGCCCCCTCCTGCATTTGGTGATACCTTGTGCTGTAAGTGCGGATGCAAACCCAGCTGGTCCTGGGGCTATTAAAGACCTGCACGATTTTCTGTCAAGGATATTTGCTCTGGAAGGTGAATTACTTTGCCCCAGGTCTTGCAAACTGGAGGACAGTGAGAAAAGGTAACTTGACAGGTGTAAGGCTTGTTAGTTTGGTGGATACTTCTCAGTGGAAGCGACCAAATTGGCTCTTAGAACTTTTACCTTACCTTTTACCTTTTACCTATTAGTCCTCAGTGCAGGACGCTGTGTACAAGATCAATCCATGCTCAAACTGGAAACTGCTGATAGGGTTTACAACTGAAAAGAAATCAGGACTCCCCTAAAACATGGATGAGGATGCAGTGCTCCATCTCTGTTCACAGATAGGAATTCAGCCAGACTTGTGGGAAAGCCAACATCAGATCATTTTCAAGGCAAAATGCTTACACTGTTTTGAGAAAAATTAAAACTCCAAAACTTTAACTGACAGTTTTTCCTGACAGTAATTTAACAATAAAACTAAATGGAGCCGGAATGCTCTGAGTTTCATACTTTGTTCCAGAAGCTTCCCTCATACTCCTGGATGGGTCACTTTACATAGGATGCATCATCTCTAAAGTGAATGTTTAAAAGCTCAGATTTGAGCTTTTTTGATCATAGTCATCCATGATTATCTTTACAGTCCATGGAAAAAAATGGCAATATCCAGAGAGCAATTCACCCTACAAGAATCTGGGGGTGGTCAGATGCATTTGCCTCTGGAGGTACCAGTGGTGAGTAATTCAGATTTCTGTATCTAGAAATTCAGTTAAGACAAGACAAATTCAGCCAACCATTGGATGCTACCATTTCCCTTCTGCAAACAGATGCCACATTTCTTCCACACCTCCCAGCAGCAATCTGTACAAAGCTTGGGAGATACACAGAACCAATACAAAATGCCAGAATGCTAATGAAGCCCAGGCTCAAAACTACAAAGTGCACTGTTAACCCACACTACACTTCTGATAATGATTACAGTCTGCTTTTGCTGGTACACAGTTATTCTATTCCTTGTTATACCCAGCTATCCCAACACTCACTGGATGACAGCAGGACTGGACACTGAGAGGCACAGTGGGAGGAAGCAGCTTGCCAAAACGACCCTGCATTTCAACACACATTCACAAAACTTCCATTAAACAACCATACTGAGTTTGTATTCACAAGCTGCACTTGCTGTATCACTTGATACAGCAATGCCACCCTGAAGTTTTTATCAAACGAGGTCAGTAGCTCAGTGGAGCTGGAAACACAAAGTAAACAGAAGATGCCAAGTTCCAGCACACGCCAGCTGTGCAGCTCACAGGTTACTGCACCGCTGCACAAGCAACTGAACCAAGACTCCAAGGAGCAGCTCACAATGCAAACTAAACATGTAAGCATAGTACTCCTCTGGGTTATTAAAGACAAAGGCAGAAGACAGCGTTAATGTTTAACCACTCTGCTGGTGGCAAAATGTTAATTCCCACTGCTGCACTTGGATGTACTTTGCTACCACCGAATGACCAGTGTAGCACTGTAGATGCTATTGGATTTACAACACATCTAACCTAATAATAATGACTCAACTAAGTTACAGAGGGAACTAAGCTCATCAGTGCCCAGCAACTACAGCATTAGAACTACAGCATTAGAACACATCTCTGTTTGAGGCAGTCTCCATCAGTTTCCCCTGCAGCTCTGTCTGCTCTGTAACAAGCTGTGTTTAAGGCTGCAGGGGAAAAGTCTCAATGCCAGACTGCCACCACACAGTGCACTGTGAATAGTACTCAGCCTGAAGGGTCCTGAGGTCAGGCACCAGCTGCCAAATCCAGGCCATGCTGGACCAGGTTCCAAAGCTGAGTCTAATTCTACTTTGTTCTGCTGTCTGTGGTTCACTTTTGCCGTATGAAAAGCAAGCAATAAGGTTTCTGAACTTACCTAACAACTGAAAAATGAAGAACAACTGTTAAAAAGAGGCAGACTGCTGTTCAGTTAGTTTGCTTTGAAAAAGGAACACTCCAAGTAACCCCAAGGAGAGATCATTAGGTTATGAGAACATCTCACTGAGGTATAAATAGAGATTTTCCCCACGATTTGAATAAAATGAAGCAGTTGTTAAAATAAAGGTTAGTGTGTTTAAATGGCCTGAGGCAGTCTGTGTAGGACTCAGTTCTTATAAGCAGTGATTACATGATATTCTCTCAGTAGAAATAAATACCTATCCCACAGCTTTTAAGAAACAATAAAGGCTCTTACATAACACTCATGAGGAACTCGCTGTGATGAAAACAGGCTGTAATCCCATTTTTTAATTGCAAGAGATAATGGCCGGGATGCATTAGAACAAAAATCCTTTCAGTTTCAGGCCCTGCAGGACAAACAGCTGGAAAACAGATACTGTCAGCACACTGCTTTCTCTCAGCCTTTTACTCCTGCTCCTGTGCACAGCCCTGTGGTACTCACAGGAAGAGTGTTTAGTTCCCAGTGCAAGGGGACAAAGGAGCAAACACATGGAAAACAGCCTAGCTTAAATATACCCTCATCCAGCCCTAGCATGCATAAGGAAAAACTAACTTGAACCCCTCTCTGCCTTTAAGCACATTGCTAAGAGATGATAGGTTACTTATAAAACCGATTGCTCTTTACTTGCAGAAGCTGAAGGGTTATTTTTCAACCAGAGTGGAATCAACGCATCAGACGGGTGAAGCTGAACCATGGAACAGGGCGTACTTTGCTCTTGAAATTGGTGTGCTATTCCATTCAGAATGCAGCTCTTTAACGTAAGAAACCCACACAGTGGCTGGTGCTCCTTCCCCAGAGATCACAGGCTTCAAAAGCAGCAAGAATGGTCTTCAGTCAAGCAGCCATGCATGTAAAGGTAGCTCACGTGGACAAGCAGTTTAGCAAAGCTGGTTATGGAAGAAAGGAGACGGTGATGATCTGAGGAGTCAGACTGCTGAAACTCAGCAGCAACAGCCTCAGAGACACACTGAACTCATGCAATTAGATGCACGTTTTTTAGTTTTGTGAAACCTAATGCTTTCAGTGCCTTATGTTCCAGAGACAAATTCAAACGGCTGCTTGCAAGAAATTAAAGGTGCTTCACACTGTAATCATCCTTCAGCACCTGATTGCAAGTTTTGACACTGAAGAACCTTAGAAATAGAACCAACAGAGCACAATCATCTTGATTATGCTTTGAATTTAGAGACTCTTTCATGTAAGCCATAGAAGAAGGTTGTCATCTCTTCCACTTCTAATGTTTAACTTCACAACTAAAAGCGTTTGTAGAAGGACTTCAGAATGTCTTCATACACCCCCCAGACCACAGCCCTGTCCTGTCCACTTGTTTGACAGACTTCATACAAGAGGTACACAAATTGACAAAGCAGGACAGGTGCTCAGAAAACTGTTATCACTCCCAGTTCTGTTCTTGTGGCATATCCAAGAGCTGCTTTGTGTGTTGGTGTGTCCTGCTTGTTTAATACTTGCAGCTAGCCAGTTTTTTCATATAAACACCCATTTCCTCCAACTCACACAGCAGGTTAGCTGCTGCACAGAAAGACTGACATACCTGACTGAAGCTTAGCAGAACAGTTTGCTCTGCTCAGGTGCAGCCAGTCTGAACAGCAACACACAGCTTCAGCTGAGGCTTCTGCCATGAAGTTCTAGAGCACTGAGAGATGAGACTTGGTTCTGTAAATACATTCTATTCAATTGTGTGTAACTCAGAGCAAACCAGGTTTTAAAAAAAGACAAGAGGAACCATGTTAGAAGGAACCATCTCACAAAGGAAGATGGACAATCTATTAGCCCTTGGCAAGCTAAACAATCATGTACACAAAACAACAAGCTGTACAAAACTGAAGGGAGATGGCAAAGGGATTTGTAAGGCTTTCTGTATTCTTATTCTCCTAGCTCAACACTCGTTGTGACCTTATTCTGGAAAAGCTTCAGGGTCACACCAGGACAGCAAGGAATTCTTCTCCAATATGTGCAAAACTCAAATTTGTAAAGGGTTAAAATTCCAAAGATAAAAACCAAACTGAAGGCCAAACAGAATCACTGGCTAAAACACTTCTTCCACGTCCAAGAGACTGAAGTTGGGGTATATTTGAAAACATATTCTCAGCTTTTAAAATAAACTAGTCCTTTCTGACAGACACAAACATTTGTTGAGGAAAAATAAAGGAGAATGCTTCTGGTGAATGCTTTCCTTTCCATCATATTCTTATTTGTTGACAGACTTACTCACAGTGACTTCTTGTCATTTTTATCTCTCTGACTTTTTTGTATCTCCTTTGTCTCTCTGTTTGTATCAAGAATCATCCTGACCAGGGGCTCTTATACTGCCTTGACAGAAATTTGACATGGAAGTGGTATCCATTCAACAAGAAGTTGGAGCTCAGAGACAGGGAAGAGGTATTTTAAAAGTCTATACATAAATAGTACATTGAATGTTTTAGGGATCTACTTCCAGGCTATGTTACAAACAACGTCTGGTGTTCATGCCATGATCCTAAGTCACCTGTATAAAATCAGTGACAGCTAGACTCCACCAAAATGCTGCACCTTCTTTGTGACTTTGAAAAGCCAACAAGTTGTCTCTTCTGAGCAAGATACCCTGGTTAAGAAGACCCAAGATCAACTGCTTTGTCTATAAACCAAAATGGACAGAAATGACAGATGGCCTTTGGTAAAAAGAACTTCAGATGGGAAGAGAACATGGGAAAGAAAAACATCTCTTAAATGCTGAATGCCACAGAATTTAGCTTTACAGATCTGGACTGAAACCATTTGTTTTACAGGTACAGCATCTTCTGATGTGGCATTTCTACCTCGACAGCACATGCTGACTGCAGGACAAGTAACATGTGCTGCACGTGACAGAATCCAGTCCAGTCCCTCGCCATGACTGTGGCTGGGTGACCTTGGAAGATGACAGCAGATTCAGGAAAGCCATTGGTTTTCAGACCAGTGCTCATAGCTGATCTTGGGACTGTTTTGGAGATGGAGCTGTTGTCACGACGACAGTGGAAACTGCTTTAGTTGAGCCAGACACCGTTCCCTGCTGCAGATGGGAGGCTGGAACTGTTTGAATTCGCACCTGTTTGAAATGGAAAGAAAAAAATTCAACCTGTGTCAAGAACAACCTGGTGCCACACAGCACCTGCATCACACTGTAAATGATTGCTTCTGCTGCTGACAAAATTTCAGTTAGGTGAACAAGATCAAACACCAAAACATATCAGAAACAGAATGTGGCACAAGAAGATCGCTGCATCCACTACTCATGTGGGAGGGTGGCAAGAGATCTCAAGATCAGACAGGAAGAACTAAAACCTAGTGTGAATAAAAACTGACATATCAGCTGCTATGACAAGTTTTCTGAGGAAGAACTTCACTCCATTGGATGCTTCACTTCTCAAGACTTATTATTAGCAGCTCTCAAGGAAGGTTACCTTTCTGAAACCGAACACTAAGTTTCCAGACAGCAAAATGGTTACACAAAGAAGCAATGTGGTTTCTTCAAGAAATGTAGGCCTGCAGAAGCCAAAGAGCAAAGCAATAGGAAGTCAGGGTACAGAAACAATCCTTCAGTCAACCAGAAATGACAGGACTCCTGGTTTTCCATTCATTATACCATCAGTACTTCACAAACATTTAAAAACCATAACTGGATGTAAGGAAGGAAAAGGAAACGATGCAGTGCATGTGCTCAATACAGACAAGCTGTGCACCTGCACTTCTCATGGAAGCCCATGCATCTATCAGATGTCCTCATGAAGATGTTCAGTCATCACAAAGCAAATGAGGGAATCATTCTTCATGCCATTACCTGTGTGGCTTGGCCTTGCTGCTGCAGCTGCTGCAGTTGCTGTGCAGTCAGAAAACTCACTGGTTTGTTCCCAGCAATCAGTTTTGTCCCTGCTGGCATCGTAGTCAGGATGATATTTCTGCCCAACCCACTGATGCTAAGGAAAGAGAATTGTTGAAAGGTTAATAAACAGTACAGCAGGCTATGTCTTTTATGAATTGTTTTTCAGTTGCTAGGAGATTAAATGACTTAGCTAATTTACTAATGGTTTTAATTATTTTTGTTTCACAACAATGGCAAATACACAAGTGAAAAGTTTATGTCAACGTTTCTCACGGTTAGGGAGAATGACTTTATCACATGGACTAAACCCTCTAACTCTGGACCGTGTTTGTTACTGGGCTAGTCTGATCAGACCTGAACACTTCCCAGGGAATGCAGAGAATAGCTGAGCACACAATGTTCTGCCTTGAAATATGAACCAAGGGAGATACTACCAGAATTCATGGAAGAATAAACAGAAAGACAACAATACCTGAACGCCACAGGGATTTGCACTGAGGCAGTTAACACTGCACTAGTTTCTCTGACAGAGAGATGCCCTCAGATTACAAACAATTTTAGGTATGTCACCAGGTTAATTCTTGCTCAAACAAAGAACTAATCTATTATAAACTAAACTATTATAGTTGGCTTAAAAGCAAATATTATTATTTTCTTCCCTGTATTGTTAGAATCCACATCTCAGTGCACCTAAACAAGGACTGCATTCTTTGTCAGACTCCACATTCAGTTTCTTGCTGTTAGTGGTCCTTTCAACAGACTTCAAATCTCTACCATCCTCTGCTTGCTAGATCCCCAGGAACCGAACTGCACAGAGAACCTCCTCAGTCTATTTCCACACAAAACTACTAGGTGGAAGGTACTCACTTGGCTCCCAGGTTGCCCTTGATGATGGGGGCAGTCACCACGCTCTTGCCTTTCACTGGCTGGCTGATCACTGACAGAGGCACTGTTATTCGTGCTGGTAGTTTACCCTAGAGAAGTTGAAAATACATGAGAAGCCACAGGGAATGCAGCAGAGAAACTGCTTGACAACAGGCAGTTGCCATTCAGCTTGCTTTTCAGCATCCTGGGAATAGAAACCAAAGCAGTGTTGCTGATATAATCTGCAGTCTAATTGAAATTCACCTCCAACTGATTCACTTCACAGCTGCCCCAATCCTGCAAATCCCTTTCATCTTTGCACCACAATATTTCTCTGTGAAGGAGCATTGCATTTGCCCATCATTTTTATCCTTATGAAACTATGGTAATGTCAATTAACTTACTCAACTTTCACAACACAGTTTACATTGCATTCAGCTTTGGGCATTAAAACCACTGGTAATAGCTATTAAACCAATGAACTGGTAACTTGGTAAAAATGTTTATACAAGTGAAGAGCACTTCTGCTTGGGACACTATTCCAAAAAAGGTGGTTTCAGAAGCATGAGGCAAGATGCTGAACTGCATCTAGTGGTGAGGACTTCAGATAAACCCAATTTATTTCACTCACTGTCTCAAAAGGAGTTTTTGGAAGACACACAGTTAACTGTATTCTGGTCATTCAATACTTAGCTGCAATTCCAACACCACAAAATCAGTTGTGGACTCACATTCTACACTACTTAATTTGACCTTCTGCAGATGTAAGAGGTTTTTAGAGATAAGCCATCAGTAATAAACCACCACTCCCTTTTCTCTGCCAACTCCAGAAAAACCTCAGCATTACTTACTGCCTGTGATGTGGATACAACCGTGGTGCTGACAGGAACCTGGCGCACAGCAGTACCTCCTGTGCCTATAGTTATGGGAGTCCCAGCAGCTCCTGAGGCAACAGCAACTGCTTTGGACACTGTGGCGCTCACGGTTGGTAAGGAGACAGCTGAGGTATGGACTGAGCCAGGCACGCTCACTGCTGCAGAAGAAGGTACTTGCTTAGAGTGAGCAGCTACGGCAATCGTCTGCCCAGCTTTGGGTGGCATCACCCCCAGCCCTTGGACGATTCTTATGGTAGCAGCTGGCTTGGCCTCAGTGGATGCCACTGTAGTAATGGCTTTGCTCTTCTGATCCGCCACAGTCATGCCCAGAGCAGGCATCAGTCTGAAAGCAGAACTCGCTGGCTCTGCAGTCTTTAAGTCAGGAGTCACTTTAACCACTGTGCTTCCAGCTGGACTGGAAGAAGAAGATGAGGCCGTGCTGGTCTTGGCCGGAGAATCAGCAGTCTGGACAGGATTGGATGTCACGTGCAATGTTGCAGAAATGCCCTTCCCACTAGCACTGCTTCCAGCAGCTGCTGTGAAGAGGTCCTGAGTCAGTTTGACAGTAGTGACTTGAGATTTGGCCAGGGTGGCCATCATGTCCGGGGTGATCCGCAGCACTGTCTGTCCCTTCGCATCTGTGGTGATTGAGGAGGGGGGCAGGCGCAGCACATCTTTTCCTTGGATCCGAAAATTGGTGGCTGTAAGTGGGATGCTGCTTCCAGGCTGGGTCTTCATGCCAAGCTGCCCTGTAATAGCCACCTGGAAAAGACCAGAGAACCAGATTTGTTGCATCAAACTGGAACACAGTCCAGGGCACAGTAAAACAAGAGTAAAACTTCCAACAGGTCGATGTTTGCTCAGTGTTCTTTTCCTCTTCAGCAGGATGCTAAGTGCTCACTGCACTCCTGAAAACAGTTTTGGTTGCTTGCTACACAGCATTCACAAAATCATATGAAATGTTCTGGAAATTGTTTCTACTTCAAACAAAAGGAATGGAATAAAAGAACAACAGGTGCAGATTCTAAGTTAAAGAGCCTGCACTAACATATTCTTTACCTGCACATGAAAATGGGGCTAAAATACAGCAAACCAGCAATTGCCTGAGTCTGCATGGTCAATCAACTGGTACACGATGGCTAACTATTCCTCTCACTTTCTTTTCACATCTGCATGCACATCTGTCACGACAAATGTCAAACAACTGGGACATGCAGTTCGCTCTCATCTCTCCTCCCTCTCACCTGCTTGATGATATTCTGGCCAGCTACATTCTGGATGACAGTGGTAGAGGAGGTACTTGTAGCAGAACTGCCTGGAGAGCTGGTTACTGCCTTTACAGCAGGACTGGGTGCTGCAGACAGTCCTGTCACAGTGATGCCTGTCTGTCCTGTCACAGAGGTTCCTTGTCTTTGCACCTGTACTGGGCTGGTTTGAGCTTTTACTGGTAAAGTCATCACAGCCTACAGCAAAACAAAGAGGCAGCTTATGAGCAGACTAACACAACCCTAACAGACTAATACACAGTGCTTTTGTCTCATGCCTTAGCTTGCAAATTCTGTATTTTTTAGTGTAACACACAAACAGATGCTGCCACATAAACTGGCAACGGAAACAAAAAAGGGGGCACAGAACAGTAGTTGTGCACAGCTGTTAACAATGCTCTGTTCCTGCAGCTGCACCAAACTAGAGAGACCCACAGACAAACATCAGAGCAACTGCAGCATTCCCAAGC
The DNA here is from genome assembly GCF_023343835.1 of Lagopus muta. Taxonomy (NCBI): domain Eukaryota; kingdom Metazoa; phylum Chordata; class Aves; order Galliformes; family Phasianidae; genus Lagopus; species Lagopus muta. The sequence goes on along the minus strand of NC_064454.1, from coordinate 1,544,676 downwards.
AGCCAGTCTCACCTGAGGCAGTACTTTGGTTTGCGTGGCTGTAGCTGGGACACGGATCTGAGGCACTGATGTAGGCTGCTGCTGCTGCTGCTGCTGCTGCTGCTGCTGTGTTACCACTGGGGCTTGAGACACAGCTGGGAGGCTGGACTGGGCACTGACCACTCGGACCTGCGGCAATACTGATGATGCAGTGTGACTTACCACCCTGCTGGGAGGTGGCTGCTGCCCAGACTGGGTCTGTGAACTCTGGGCTGTGGAAAGCAACGTCCCAAGCTGTGGCATGGTAGGGGATGAAACCAGAAGAACGCTACAGAAAAGATAAAGCCAGTAGGTCAGCAAAGGTGTAGATGACTGAGAAAGAACCAGTAATATTCACAAGTGTAAGATAGAAGCAGAGCATACCTTTGGCTGGGTTTTGCTGGCTCTGATCCAGCATTAGGTACACTCTTGCTCACCACAGACACTGGTGGGGGTGAAATAGGGGTTGCTGGTAGTGCTGGTGCAGTAGGTGTCACAGGAGTCACGGGAGTTGGTGGCATGCTGGAGTCACTAAGGCTCAGCTGACTGGGCTCTGACGTGCTGCTGGGGAGTGCTTTCACAGAGCTCTCCTTGTTACTAGATTTCTGCAGAGGAACCAAGTCAAACTGAAAGTTTTTACAGAAATGGTTGTCATTGTTGCACTGTAAGGAGAACAGACTGAGCACTTTAAACAGCTAGAAAATTATAAATGATGCCACGGTGCAGAATCCTGAAATCACAGACATCTGTCTTTCTGCCTTCCTCAGCGGCAGCCACAAGTGGGCTGATCAGTTTGGCTGTTCCTGTTCCAAGGGAGAAGTGCCTCTCAGCACTGAGAAACGTTCATAACAGTCAGATGTCCACTCTGGTTAATTTGCCAGCTGTGACTATTTTACAGATATTTGGTATCAATGCCAAAAAATCAAAGAAAGACATGCAAATCCTCACAGCTTCAGCACAGGAAGAGGCATGTTTCACATGCCCTGCTACAGACTGATCTCAAAAGATCTAAAGCTACCACTTCTAAGAGAAGGAGCACAAATCCTGTTGATCTTCCTGCCAAGATCAATGTGGGTAATATGGGGAGAAGCAAAGTTCCCTCTTTTCTTTTACATTCTGTGCACTGGTACCAGACTAACTCTCACATACGTGTACAGAAAGGAAATTAAATAAATAGGTGGCAAATTTCACCAGCCTCAATAGATGCAAAATTTACAGATTAAGTTAAATCCATATCTCATTCTCAATCACAAATCCATGCCCATCTGTGCAAAGGAATTTACCACTTTTGCTGGAGGTTTTGGCTTCTGCTGGAGAGCCTTCTTGGCCTTTGCTGCAGCAGCTTGAGCCTGGTGGATCCGTTCTGCAAGTATAAGTTAAAAAGAAAGTTAAAGAAGAGTTAAAGAACACAAACAAATGTGCTTAAGAAAGTGGCCACCTCTCAGTTCATCTTCAGGCAAGAAACACAACACACATCCACGCAGGTACATGTAATAGCACATAAAAAAAGGCAAAACAAAATTAGCCCAAAAGGCTGAAATGAAGATGTGCTGAAGTTGTCAATGTACATGCATCTGCAGTTCTTGCACAAAGAATACTAACATACTGCTCTGCAAGACTGTATGCTGCTGGGCAAATATTAGCAAAGACTAGAGAAAAAAAGCTAGACTGATGAATTAATGTTCATCATTCAACTAGGATGGAGAAGCTCAAGAGCACAGCAAATGCTCTTGAAAAAGCAGGGTGAAACATGTGGATAGTGGTGTAGGTAAGGATGCACAGGGCAGTCCCACCAAGGCAGGCTTACCAAACTCTTCCTCACTCCTGTTCCGGTGCAGGTAGATCCACAGCTTGCGTCCAATGTCGTATTTGACACAGGGATCTTTCTCATAATGCAGTCGGTCCAGAGCCCCACTAACAACAGTGTTAACCTGAAAATTCAGAATTCACTGTATTACAGCAGGTCCCTGTTGGGGCAGCTGGGGGTCACGTGCAGAAAAGTCAAACCCATTCAGCATTAAACCAGAGCAAGTCGCTGGCAATCTAAATGCAAGAAATGACTAGGAGCAGAAGTTACACTGCAGGGTGCTGCTTGCCCTCTTGGATTAAATGGAGCTTCAACAAATCCAAGGGCTCTGAAAAATCGACTGTTTCTGAATCTGTTCTGTAAGCAGCTGCATGCATGATGTGCTGTAAACTCTGGGTCTTTTTTCCCAGATGACATTCAACTTACTTGAGCACTTGTGACATCAGGAGCCAGGAACTGGGAATCTTTAAGCAGCTCACAAATTTCAGCACGAGTTCCTTCTCCATTAGGAAGCCGAGCAGCAGCATCACGAACTGAAGTAGAAAATCAGAGCTTAAACTTCCAGCCCTAGAGAAGCAGTGGCATTCAAATAATTCAGCAGATATGTTTCTGTATGCCTATCTCCTCTCCACTGTACAATGCCCTCACAGTCAACAAAATCTAGTCCCAGTGATCCCTCAGAGCCCCTGATGTCTGTAGGAGCAGAGATTACAAATGATCATTTTAAAGTACACTGACTGTGCTGGTGTGGAGCCAGGAGCAATGAACACAGGGACCAGCACTCAACTTCACAATGCCCCAACTTCACAACAGCACACTTAAGCCACTATTCTTTGTCTTGCAGTTATCTGAGCCTTAGCTCCCACCAGCCTCGTGAGCTCTCCTCTGCATTTCCCATTTTCTCTCACAAAAGAAGTAAAACACAGCTGTCTTCTGTTCTTGTAGTCAACTCCAGCTCCCAGCATTTCATCACCATTATTTCAGGTCATTTTTTTCTTCTTCATTTATGTCCTATCAGTCCATCCACCTTTTTCTTTCATGATGTAGATTCCTAAAGTCATTGTTTGGGTGGACAAATGTGCCTTTTAATTAGTAAATAAACAACTGTCAGAGCATGCAATCGCCTTACCGAGGGACAAGATGGTGACATATGCTGGTCTGTCTGATCGCAGCAGAGAATGCTCTCGGGCTTTGTTTAATGATGTTTCCTTGTCAAACACCCCCTTCACAGGACCAACAACCGACTCGAAGCCGTGCATACGGAAGGTGAAAGCTTTGTGGGGCTGGCTGTAACGGAAACGCTCCTGTTTTGAAACAAGAGGAGTGAATTTAGCAGGATACAAATCACAGAATGGTTGGGGGTGGAAGGGACCTCGAGGATCACGGATCTCCAACCCCCTGCCACAAGCAGGGCCACCAATCCCCACATCTAATACTAAACAAGGCTGCCCAGGGCCCCATCCAACCTGGCCTCAAACACCTCCAGGGATGGACGGGGCATCACAGCCTTTCTGGGCAGCTGTTCCAGCACCTCACCACTCTCCATAAAGAACTTAAACAGAGCAAAGTCTTGAGGCTTGTAACTGATACTGTAATACAGGCTAAGTTACTATCATTCTCTAGATAGTTCCTTAATTAAACACTTAAACAGTGTAGAACAAACACAGTTCAGGTCAATTAATTTACCTGATACCTGTTGGAAACATAGGGGTTTTTGAAATAAGCAGTCAGGATATGTTGTTAGCAAGTTCTATCTGAGGCTGAAACACCCACTTCAATAAGAAGGAACACATGAATCATTTGTACCAACAAACTTTTTGGAGAGTGTACAATTCTCAAACAATTCTCAAAATACAAATTGTCTTCCTTCCATGGCCAACTCTTAGGAAGATTCTCTTTTTACCTGCTCCTGGAATACACGTTTCTCCTCTCCAGTGCTAGGTCGGACTACGTAGTCAGTCCTTCTGAAACAAAGACCACCATCAGTTTTGAGCAACAAACCCACAGTACTCCCAAAACCTATCCCAAAGGATTAGCCACCTCACTGCAAATTCTTCTGGCACCAAAGAAAAGGCTCTGAAAGCACTTATGCTGGTATAAATAATCCTGCAGAGACCATAATATATTCTTTACAGTCTACCTGAAAGTAAGCAAGGATTTTAAGCAATCCAGTAACGAGGACACGTGTTAGATCAGAGGACTCTTTGGGTTTGCAGTGTCCAGTTATTTCATCTATAAACTACAAATTCCCTCCTGACACATGATGCAAAATTTTCCTTTGAAGAAACCAGCTCTAGAGGTACAAGGACCAAACCTCCCAGCTTCAGCACATACTGTGAAAGTTTAAAAGCAGAATTGTACACTTACACTCTAGGAATTGGCATTGTGGCATCTGAGCTGTCTTCATTCTCCTATCAAAGAAACAGAAATGTCAGTGTTGGATACAACCCAGTCAGGCTTTGTGCTGCTAAAAGACCATTTTCTTCTGACTCACTTTGAAGAAAGTCTGGTCCTTGGTCTCCAACCAGAGCTGAAACAGTGCTGCCAATTCCTTCTCATGATCTTGGCAAGAACCTAATCCAAAAACCAAGAAACATAAGAAATGAAAATTATTTGTTACAAAGCCAGCTGCTCACAGTTTGCAGTCACCTCCTGCTCTCTTCTAACCTCACATGTCACCATCACAAGGCACCTTACATACTTCACAGATGCTCCAGTTTCACTACTTGAACACAGGCACAGCAAAGGGCTGCAATCTAATAAATGCCCTGTGCTCAGATGAAGGACAATGCTTCACCCCCAGAACAGCAGACAAGACATTGCTTGCAATACTTGACACGTGCAGCTGGTCTCCACTTCCCAAAGTAAATGCAGTCAGCAAGACCCCAAGCAGAAACAAGTGTCTACATAACCTGCACCAAAGACTAGCAGAAGGACTGGAGGAATACCACAGAATAACAGAATCATTAATGTTGACCTCTAAGATCACCAAGTCCAACCTGACTCCAAAATTTTGCCAGTTTAAACCTGTGAATATGACCAAGAGTCACAATAGCTGAGAATAGAAAGATCTGCCTAGTAGCTGAAGTAAAAAATGCAAAGCATCTGTAATTCACACAATACGAGCCTGGGCAAATTTATTCTTAATTTGCTCTTCAGTTCCTGCTTGTAAAATGAGAATAAAATCAGCCTGCTTCACAGAGAAGCTTAAATTATTTATAATTGTAATTAAGAATTAGACTGAATAATCAGAAAGCATGCTCTGCAGCATGGAAAATATGGAAGTGTTCAGAAAGATCTGAAGGGTGACAAACACAGCTATGCCAGCAACATAAAGGAAGAAAGGCTCAGTGCCTTTGATCACTTACTCTTTCTACTGCTGAAAATAACGCCTAGCAAAAGTACTGAATGTAAACCTCATTTCTGCTCAGCCAAAATACAAAAGGCCTAACCACTGAAATTGTGGATCTGCTGGACTTCATCTCTGGGCTACAAGGAAAACAGAAGAGTTCTGGGGAAAACAAATGATCTTTACTACAGTAGAAATCATAGAGAAGTGCAAATTACCAAGCAACTTCCACTGCTGAGTTTTTTCCTTGAATTCAACGAAAGGTGAGAAGCTGGATGGAACATCTACAAAGAGAGATGCGCAGTTCAGAATCATCACACACCAACACAACCCCTGCAGTTCCACAGCTGCAATGCAAACTGTTGAGTCAGACTCACAGTGACAGCATTTCAAGTGCTTACATCCCCAAATGCACACCTGCCCAATGGGAAGGTCAGCATCTCCTGAGTAACAGTGCAAGCCCAAGAACAGAACAGGGTAACAACCCTGTCAGCTCCAAGCTGTCAGATGAGATCCCAGGAACTTTACTGCATGGTGGCTATCCATGGGCTCACGTTGAAACAAACTTCAGATTCACAGTAATCACCATCATGCATCCATTCTGCAAAGGCCACTGCAATCCACACTGTCCCTCCACTTAAAACTAAGCAAATCAGCACCATAGACTAAATTAGTTTAAAAGGAACAAGTGGAGCTTAGCTGGCCCAAGCCCCAAGTAAAAGCTGGGCCAACTTCATGTTTCCAGTGGATTGCTCAGAGCAGCATCTTATTTATTTGTCATTATCTCCAAAGGCAACCACAGCTCTTTGCACCTGCTTCAAACATGCTGCTTTACAGACACGGTTTAAACAGGAGAAACAGCCTGTTTCAGTTTCACATTCATTTGAATCAAGCTGGGTCTTACCTACTATCCTCATACAAAGTCTACCATGGTCAAGAAAGAAACCTAAGACCTATTACAGAAACACTGTAAGCAATACAACAACTTACTGTACTGATGAATTAAAGACTGACTGAAGCTGTAATACAAACCAGCACTGATTAGAACAAATGCACAAGCACCATTAGTATTTCTGACAGCTATTCTTACCTCTGCTGTCACCTGTCAGATACTGCAAGGCAGGTAAAACCAGTTCAGACCAATTAGGGGCAAAGGAGAACCAGGTATTCAGTGCACTGGCAGGAGAAGTTTGCCAATCTATAACTTTATCCTCAAGCTGGAAAGAAAAAACAAGCATTCTGTTAAAGATTGAATGACCTAAGCTATGAATGCTCAAATAGCAACCAAAACAGCCAAACATTTAATGGGAAAAAAAGATTTGATACCGACAAAAAAAGATCACCTGACTTTTTCAAGTGTAAGATGGTATTTCAGAAAACAGACAGCAAAAATAGGGAAAAAATTCCCCCCCATCACCAGGCTTAATACACAGAATTTATGTAATCATGGCCTGAACAGCAGATATGGAAAGACTCACAAAGGCAGGTGAGAGTTGTTACAAACAGATGTGGGTTGTCATTTTTTAATATGGAACCACACAGGATGTGATTTACAGCAAGATGCTTCCAGACAAAATCTCTGTTACACAGCTACAAAAAACTCTGCACTCTAATTCTACTTTCTGCAAAGATTCTTAACCATGTGGGTGGTTCTCACCACAGAGAGACTGGCAGGACCTTCCAGAAACAGTATCTCCAGCAGAAGGAAGAAGAAGCTGGAAGATATTTCATTGACTCCAAGGCATGGCTTCATCTCTTCAAGAGGTCTTCAAATGAAAGAACACACAAGCAGAGTGTGAGCATCCTGAGTTTGAGATCACACATCATACAAAGCCCATCTTCATGGACAGAGGATATGGAGCTGAACATCCTCCAAGCAGTACAGAGCATTCAGGGCATTCAGAAGCACTTACTCCTCTTTGACAGATGACAGAGGGATGGGGGAATGGTCCTGAGACAGTGATGGGATCCCATGTGCACCGCTGAAAGAATCAGCCAAATCTTCCACCTCTGACTTAACGACCTTCAGCTTTTTCTTCTTTTTGTCATCCTTTTCCTTCACCTTTTTCTTGAAGGTTGCAAGGTCAAATAAAGCTTCAGAAATGATAAAAGGTAAGAAAAACAACAAGAAAGCATCTTACTATATTTCAGTGGGGACCATAAAATAACAACATCATTAAACATATATTCAAAACCACACATGAAACAAACTTATTCACTATCTGCTCATCCCATCCTCCTACTCCCGTCTTTTTTTTTATCCCTCAACAGGAAAATCCCAGTTTCTATGCCAACATACATGAAATTAGAAAAGCAAAGGTAACAGCCCAGAGCAGGCATACAAATTAATTTAAAATCAATTAGCTGGAAGCACATTCAATAGAAACTGGGATTGCCTGTGTGCAATCCAAACTTACAATCCCACAGCAGCTAGCCAGGTATGCAAAGAGCAAAAGAATACAACACTCAGCAGAGCCTACCTCCATCCTTAGATTTCCCAGTCACAGAACACCCCATGTTTATGCAGTGTGCAAGCACTGCTTCCAGCCACTGACCTGCTAAGGAACCTTTCCTGCCAGCATTTACACGAGTCATAATGTCCTCAAGAGTAATATCTGCTGTCACCAAGTCCGGGTGGTCCTACATGGGACAAGGGAACAGAAAGGAAAGTCAGGAATGGATAAAATGCTGTGTTAGCAACAAAGATACAGAAGATAATCAAACACTGAAACGCCTCAATCCTGTCTGGGATCAGCTTAAAAAGTGAATCACTACAACAGAAACAGGGAAGTCTTCAATCCCCAAGTGGAAAATGTGTCTCAACAACACACGGTGGAAGTTACAGAATACTTCTAAGCAGGTAACCATGCCCAAGAGGTGCACATATCCATCAACAACTACACGTGTGATGCTATGAACTGAAGGTGGCCACACGCTCTCCTTGTCAGACCCCAAGATTTCCTGTTCTCTTACAGGTTGGTATTTTCTCTTCTCGCGGTGTTTCCTCAGCATCATCTTCAGATCACTCTCACCAAGTTCTATTCTGTCTGCAGTGAAAAAAGTCAGAGATAAGATGCCTTTCTTGTTTTGCTTGGTTACTTTACAGACTCAGAATGCAATTTTCTATTCATTCTCACTCTCAAAAGCTCCAACTTACAGTAAATAAATATCACTTGATAACTGGAAACTCTTTTCATCGACCAGTTTGTTACAACAGTTTCTATCTTTGTTCATTAGGTTTCACTGCTAACGCAGGTATGGAAGTGAAAAGAAGTGAGCACCAAAGGCTCTGCAGCCCTGCTTACAGTAACCTTCAGAGGAATTCCCTTGCCACATACAGCTAAACAGTTACAACTGTACCATGCTACTGCTTCAATCATCAAGGACAAAAAAAAAACCAACAAAAAAATCAGCAATATTAAACAAACTGCAGACTCTGTGTTAAAATACTATTATTTTTTCAAGTGAAAACAAAGCATGAGAAGATTTGGATACTGTGGGGACCACACAATTGAAGTATTACATGATTTCTCATGAAACAACAGATTCTCACAGCAGATTTATTGCAGGCTCTCAGAGGATTCTCAAAGTAATCCTCACACCTCAATCCTTATTGAGGTCAGTATACCCCAACACCGAGGTTGTTTCTCACCTGCTGTTCTCATGTCCATGGTTGACAGTGTGGGTATCACCCTCAGGGGAACCGGTGGACTGGGACAACGTGAAGGAGAGCTCGGGGGCCAGGAGCTTAGATCTTCAATAAACAAAACAATCAAATAAATTTCTGCAGGTCTTATCAGCCCCAAACACAGCTAATCCTGTTCCTCAGTGCTTGTCAAAGGGCAGTCAGTAACACTGGAGTTCACCTCTCATTCCTCTACCAAATACATTATCCTCACTTTAAAAAAAAAAGCCTTTTTCTCTATTCACAACTCACATCCTTACTGCAGCCCAGGGCATTACCTTCTTCATCAGAAGACAAAGCAGTATCTCCACACTCCTCTTTCACTTCCCTCAGAATCTTCAAGTAGCGCCGATGCGTGCGTTTCTCCCGCTCCTCTGCGTCATACGATGGTGAGAAATGCTTCCTCTTCAGGATCATATCAGGGCCTCCTTTCCTAGCTAGCTCCAGCAAGTGCTGGAAGAGAAGATATGCATGGTATGAGTTATCTCAGTTACAGCTCTGTAAGTTAGAATGGTCAAGCTATGTGCAACCCCTGCAAAGTATCACAATTTGTTGGCAGTTCTAAAATCAGCATTATAAACAATCATTCAAGCAGAGGGGAAGAAGAAGAGATCTAGTAAGAGATTTCTGCATCTTCCTTGGTACGTAAAACACTGCACGACCACAGACCAGCAATACGTGGACTGTTCAGGACACAAACCACTGGTCTGAGATCTCCTGTGCAGTTTGCACACCTAATGAAACATGAAAAACTTCCCTTGTGAGAGCTACAGAGGAAATCAGCTCCTGCACGGTTCTGTGTTCATTTCCCACATTCATTAACTGTGAGGCATTTTATACAGACTTCCCTCTTCACCCACCTCAGTGTTTAAGCTTAATGCAACAATAAACAAGCATTTACAAAGGATATATTTCAGTCGGCAGATTGGCTGACAGCAGTATCCATATAAGACTTTAGAGATCCTAAGCTGTTCTACTGTTTCCAACGAAGCAGTGGGTTTGTAAGGCTTTGTTAGCAAACTTCTGGTTTCACAGTGACAAATGTAGAAAAATCACAGCAGACTGACTCATTAAAATACAGTGAAAAAAAGCAAATCAAGGGTGAGGTGGGCACAAAAAGGACACTACACAAATGAGAGCTATGAGAATTTTAAAACCTAAGTCTGAGGTGCATCTTTGCAAACAGAACTTCTAGCATTCTTATTTTACACAGGCCACTGGAAAAGAAGAAAAAGGAGACTGGAGAATTGCGAATGCACAGACACCAAGGCACACTGCTGGAAAGACAGCCTGCCAGTTACAGAGCACAAGAAAGCGATGGCTGCGCCCCGAAGTCACTCACATTGCGGGAAGCAAGGATCTGCTTGAGCAGCCTGTAGAAGTACTGCTGCTGAGAGCTCAGGTAGCGTTTGTACTGCGACTTCAAACACAGCTGCCGGTACTTCACAACTTCGGGATTGAAGTGCCCATCTGTGGTACAGAGGTAAAAATTCCTTCAGTTTTCAGCCTGAGAACTTAACTCTGATAACACACCACAATTATTGTGCTCACTGACCCCGGAAGAGTTTCTGGGCAATGTGCAGTGGGTTTCCAAAGCGGAAGTTTTCGCCACTGAACAACGCAGAGATGATTTTGTTCTGATGCTCGCGGTTGTTTTCAGGAAAGTGAGGCAAGAACGTTTTGAGGTGTTCTTGCTGTGCATCTGTCAGCACCTCCTGCCACGTAGACAGGCTGACAACCTCAAAGAAGATCTCGGGCTAAAGAAGGGAAATAACAACAATGAGAAGAAATGCATAAACATCTTCAGCAGCTTAAGCTCCTAAGGCTTTCTCTGTAAGTAACACAAGGCTGTCTCACACCCAACCAAACAACACTGTACAGAAGTTGAGGAAATAAATGAGATTGGTAGCAAGAAAATTCTGTTCCTCTGTGATCCCCACAATAGAAGTTAAAACACGCTGTTCGTCAAGGCTCTGCAAACACAAAGCACTACTCACATCCTCCAGAAGGTCCTCGGGCAGACTGACTCTGGTTGTACCCAGCAGGCAGTCCTCCATGATCCGCGCCCCATTTCCGTCCCCGCATGGCCCCAGCTCCAAGGGGTCTGTCAGCATGTGATCCAGAGAGTCCATTCTTCTCTTTCCAGCTCCTGAACAACAGCAGCAAAACCCTGAGCACACCCACCAGTACCAGAGCTCCCAAACCAGCTACGCCCCACACTGACAACATCTGAGGGGTCACATTTGATGAAGCAGCTGCTCAAACGCAAATCACACCATTAATCCAAGGGACACAACCAGAGGGAAACACAAAAGGATGTTCAACTGCAGCACACACTGTGCCAACGGAGGAATGCTTTTCCAGTGAGCACGTAACACCAACAAGCACAGCTGATCACCTCACACTGCTTCCTTCGTGCAGAAGCTGCCACATACGGAGCGAAGCATCACGATAAAGTGACTACATTCATCTTTTTGGAGAGTCTTTGATACGCAAACCGAAACACTGAAACTAAGTTCAAGCTTTCCACAAGCTCTGTTTGCAGGCAGGGGTTGATGGAGGGCCCTGCTCCCCTCGCACAGGACTTGGAAACAGCTGCGCAGCTCAGCTCTCGTCTCCCTTGGCTTTGTGCAGAGGCCGAAGGGGGGGAAGCACGCAGAGCAAGTGAAGGGGAAAAAAAAAAAACCAGGACAAAAATGGGTATTTCACACTGAACTGCCCGAGCTTCCCATCGCACGGCACGCAGAGGACAGCGGTTCGGCGCTGAGCAGAGACGACCGCCCCGCCACGCGCCCCGACCACGGGCACAGCGGCACGCACCGCCGGGGGGCTTCGGCGGGCCGCCTGTCCCGCACCGAGCGCTGGAGGCCGCCTCCCCCGCGCCCAGGCCGCCTCCTCACCTCAGCGGAACCCGCACGGCTCCTCCACCGGCAGCGAGGCCGGGGAGCCGCCGCCCGGTAAGCACCCGGCCTTCCGGAGCTGCTCCCGCCGAGGCGCGGCCCGGAGTTGCCGGCCGCTTCTCTCAGCCCCCTCACGGCCCCCGAACCGGAAGTCAGAAGGCAGCCGCACCGGAAGTGGTAAGGCGCCTGGCGCTCTCGGCGCATGCGCCAAAGCGCAGCTGCTGCGCCTGCGCTGTGCTGCCCTCTGGGGCAGCCTCCATAGAGCCGCGTCTAGGTAAGTTTTCTCCCCCACCCCCTCCTGTCCCTCGGTGACAATGGACAGTTTTCTTAATTAACACTTAATTAAAAGCCACGGTTTCCCCCACCCCTTCCCCACAGTGCAGGGGAACGCTCACAGCAGCCCACAGAAACCACAGCCTTTAAAAAAAAAAAAAAAAAAGATTTATTACTTTTGTTTTTACATCTGCCAGGTAGCACAAGACTATTAACACTAACAGTCACCGAATGTACAATGAACATACACATTTAAATAATGGCAGGCACAACACTGTGGGAAAGAGCTGAGCTCCGTCCCCAGTGCCCAAGCAGTCAGACAGGTCATTTCAGGGTGGTTTTTTTTTTGGGGGGGGGGGGGGTAGTGGAGAACAAAAACAAAACCACAACAGAATCCGACCCGGAACACCACACAGAAAAGCATGAGCCCAAGCAGAGCCCACGGCAATTCCCATCATTGAGCAGGTAGCAGTGCTGCAGAGTTAAGCTCCAGGAGGGCATTGTTTTAAAAGACAGATCTCCGGGGTGGCTCTGGTTAAAAAACAATTATAAATCCTATGTCTTCTGCACTGCAGAAGTTGGAAAAAACCCATGCAAACTGTTGTCTTTGTCTTCTTTCTTTTTAACGGCCAGTCCTGCAGCACAACTGCTCTGCAGAGCTGTTCAGCTTTCCCCCCCACACTCTGGGAAGTCACTGTACTTAATTACTTTGGAATGAAAATTCACACTACTTGATTTCCAGACATGCTTCTCCCTCCACAAAGCATCAGTTTGACTGAGGACACGATGAATCACTTAATGCTGGTGTCAAGCTGATGGCTTGAGTACACTGCTATTGCTGTGGGACAGAGCAGAAATTTCAATACAGCAGGGGTGAGTTCAAAGATGCCATTTTACAACTGTTTCCTGGAACACTTTGCACTTTTCAGCTTTGAAAAACTGGCACAAGAGCAAGCGTCCTCATTCTGCAACCCTCCACAAAGTTGAATAAAGCAAAGTTGATGGTTCTTTTTTTTAATTTCACATTTGCAAAATCATTAAAGTTTGACACCAAAGATTTCAGGCTTTAAGACTTTAAAAATGCTCCTGTAGAGCAGCATCCATTTGCAATTATTTAATTTCCCAGTCTTCTACTTTCCTGCTGCTCATACCACATGTGTGACTTTTGTTCATGCAGCAGACCCTTTCCTAAGAAGGGACACTGAGGCAAAGCCAGTATGAAGAGCTCCTTTCTATTCTCCCATACAAACACTGCAATGGCCTGTTATTTAAAAAGTGCTCAGCAACGTGATTTCAAATGAATCAAGGGGAATCACAGCTGCTTGGCTGCACTGCTTAAGTAGATGAGCTCCCAAATGCACAGAACCAAGACTCATCACTGCACATGACTGAATGGGAGCTCAGGTCTTCAACGACTTACTGATCTCATTAATGCCCCAATTATTAGTTAATGCCCCACTACTGTGGCTGCAAGAAGAGAAGTGAAATCCCAGGCACAAATTCATCTACACTTTGGCAAATCACTTCAAAGCTACCTTGAAACAGTTCTGGACTGGCCAGTATTTTAATCAGGGTTTCTCATCATGCACAGTCACTATTTCCATAGATACGTTATTCACCAAGGGAATACATGCTACAAGGCTTTGCCAGCAAGTCACAAGACATCTGCTTTCCAAGTCTGAGCAGTAAGTTCTCTCATATCCAAGAGCTTTGCCTCCGTAAGGCCTGGCACCACAACCTGTGTACATGTGTAACACTGCTCACATGATTCAACTCCATCTCAATCTGTAGAAGCAATTACACCAGAGTTCCAGATTTGCACTCAACGCAGCGTTAAGAGAAAATGAAAAAACTGAGATCCTCTTTTAGTTCTTCTGGCCTTTCTCAAGGGCCATTACGACAAAACTTCTCTGCTTTCAACTCTATAAATAAACTTATCCTGTTATGCACTGATATTCTGGAATGAGGCTCCAAGCAGAACGAATGAACATTTAGACAGATACAGTACAGCCCATCAGCAGTATAGATGGTGTTGTAATCATACTCTTGCAAATACCAAAAAGCATTAAATAACCAACCAACACGACCTGTGAAGGAGAATTATGTAAGAAAAAAACCCACTGCCTTAAAAGAAAAATAAACAACACCTTTCCCTCTCTCCTGGTCCCTAGACATAACACGAGTTCTGTACATAGACCAGGTCTTGCAAAGCAGGCAACTCTTGCAGATGGCTTTCTGTGTCCTGTAAATAGTGGTCCACTGGTATTTTTCTTGTGTTTCCTGAGTCCAAGGCTGGTCATTTTAAGAAACTGTCCAAAAGGAATTAGTGTGTTTTTAACAAGGTATTTGGAAAACCAGCATAACCAACTCTTCATCCAGTCTTCAAGAGAAAGATACATCCAACTTTGAGGTGGCAACAGAGATGACTACCCTGCATTTTCAGATGGTGTGTTTCTATAGCCATTTCTCCTGGCAGATCTATTGTTAGAGATCACAGCAGAAGCTGCTAGGCAGGCTAAGGTAAACCTTTTTTGTTTATGGGCAAAAAAGGTGTTTTCCCCTGCAAACTCTGGAGGGAAAAATAACAACAGCGGCTCCATACTACTGTTACGTGCTGCTATTGTTTTATTCCAAACATAAGGCTGTACTTATCCTTTTTCTGGAACTGCTTGGTAAAGTAGAATAGGTGAGACAGCATGTAAACAGTTTGAGGGTTGGAAAAATAATAATTTAATGGACTGCTTCTGCACGTCGTCACAGCTTCATTGCAATTCCATCCCCACACATACGCAGAGTCACCGCTGCACTGCTGCTCTCTTTCTCCAGGAAGTCTGCTCTCAAGTTTATATTCCCTTTCACCTTGGCTGCTGAAACAAAGACAGAGAAAGGAGTTCTGCCATATTCCAGCAATTTACATGATGTCCTCTTGTTTAACAGCTCCATTATAAATATACATACAACATGACCTGCCAACTAGCCTTCAGAGGGGCAAGCTACTCCCTTACAATTGAAATAGTAGAGGGCTACCAGAGACACTTCTCAGAAGGAAAAAATTAGGGTCAGCAGACATGCCAAAAAAGTCCAGGGCAAGCAGAGGTTTCATTTCTCCTCTTGTCCTTTTTGTTAAAAGCTGCATAAAGTGGCATCCCAGAAGGATTTTGAGGGTAATTCTTCATGGCCACTGAGGACTTAAACCCTCTTAAAGCATTAACAAGAGCTCCAGGATTTTAGCTGAAGTGAGCATATACTTTAAAACAGATGAGCTCCAGGATACCCATATACTTGGGCTTTTAGAGGAGGTGAAAAATACAGGTGACACCCCAGTGCTTCTTCACTCGTGTTCTGCTGAGAAAGTTCTTGGTTTAGTGATGTGCACTTCACTGCCCCCGTTTCCATTGGTGGTTGTAGTGATTATGTACTGGGTTGTTTGCTGCTGATTACTGGTTTGAGATTCCAGAGTATCAGTGTGGGTTGGTGGCTGGGAAACACCAACCTGCACCTCACTGGAGAGTGAGGAATTCTGTTTGACATCCAGATCAGGTTGACCTTCGGATATCACGTAGTGAGTCTGCAAGAAGAACACAAAGTCAATCATTTCATCTTCTATATTTTCTGTTCTATCTCTAAACTTCCTGCTGCTATGCTGAATGACATTTTGGCATAAATAAGGAATCTTGAAGTTGAAGATGTCCTGCTTTTAAATGTAGCTATAAGACCAGTGTAACAAAGCACTCTTGTTGAGGTATTTTGGACTACTTTGGTCCATTAACAGTTTAACTATTTATACAGTTAACTCTGCACTAGAAATTAAGATAGCAATTTATAACTATTCTGAAAGTTTCATGCATTTCACGTATGTTGAGCTCAAGTTCTACTTATAGTGCCCAATGTCAGTGCAGTACAGCTGCTGCAACTCCTTATGTGGGACTGCTTATTACATGAGCGTTCAGTTAACCTCTACAGCCTTTAAGCTTGACATTATTCTAGATTTAAAAAAGCCTTTTTTTTTTCCTTACCTGAGTAACTGCTTTCACTTGCCCTGTGTTGACAGTGGTGACAGGTGTACCTACAGCTGTCTCTGTGATGACATACTGGCCTTGAGGGATGGTCATCATCTGGATCTCGGATGCTAAAAGATTGAAACCAGAGAATCAAGGGCTGCAAACTCAAAGACCACCTTGAAAGATGATTATGCCTTGCATCATTAACAAGAATAGCTATGGAGGATTTGGTGTTTCATGAATATAACTGACATCCTGTTATCCTCCAAGAAATTACAAAATTACCATCCTAGCTGCAAGGATGTAAAAAAATCATTTCATATCATCTCCACCTTCTTGATTTTTTTCAAGGATCCACTCAAGTTTGAACAATCCTTGGACTAAAGGAATCCAGTTTGCCTGACCAGACCACGTACCAGATAATTATAGACCTACAGTAATAAAAGCTAACACAATCACTTTCATTTAAGGTAATACTTAAGATTGACAAGTTCTGAAAACATTCCATTTGTTGGCCAGTAAAGCTAGAAAACAGTAGCCTCACATGCTAGCCAAACTTCTAGCTACTACTGACACTTACAGTAACTCCGAAATGAGTTCCACGTGCTGGGAAGATATGTGTGCTGAACTGAAGATCCTTGCTGCTGCTGGAGGGCTTGGTTTTGTGTAGATGCAGCTGTCTGCATCTGCGAGGGGCTGAGTTCCTGCTGTGACTGTTGTGAGGAGGGACTCAGAGGCTGACCCCCAACCTAGGAAAAGAAAAGCAGCAAGCAGGCTAAGGATTGCATACTCCTGCACATTATCAACACAGCCTCCTTTAGTAAGGGAGGAAAATTGAGGTTTCAACAGCACACTGAGCACAAGAAGTACAAAGCTTTCCTCCACCTCCCCCAGCTTACATCTCTCCATGATCAATATTCAGAGACTACTAAAGACAGACTGGCTTCCCAAAGTTTACACAGGGCCTGAGGAAATGGCACAGCTCAGAGAGGTTGACTGGATATTAAGGAAAGGTTGTTCACTGAGCTGGCAGTCTGGAACAGGCTCCACATGGAAGAAATCATAGCGCCAAGCCTACTCCATTTTGAAGAAACATTTGGACAATGCTGTCACACATGGTTTAATTTTTAGGTAGCCCATCAGTTGGACTCATTGATCCTCTGATTCCAAGATAAAAAGTCTGGCAGAGGACTTAGACAAGAGGCTAAAAATTATTCCAGAGCACGAAGAACTGTACTTCAAATATTTGAAGAATGCCAATTTTCATTTATATCTTTCAAGTGGTTGCCTCTGTTTAATCAGGAATAGCTGTGAACTCACCCATTTCTGGCCATTTATCTCTACCCTCTGTACATTCTGAAAACACAACTAAGCCCTAAGGATTACGACGATCTCAAAGATGTTTATATAGCAATCTATCTTCCATGTGCAGTCCTTCAACTGATGTACAAGATGATTACTGTGATTCAGGATAGTAATATGCCATCTGTGCAGAGAAGAGTGAAATACCTGCGATGCTGACTGAGCTGTGGGTGATGGCTCTGCCACCTGGATGTGCTGCACCTGGATGGCGTGCTGGGTGTACGTCTGGGGGTCATGAAGCTGTCCAACATCCACTGTGGAGTGCTGAGACTGGTGAGGTGAGGTAGCCTAGAAAGAAAACCAAAGCAGAGGTATATATTTCAAGTTCTCTGCAGAAGCAGCCAAGAACTTTCCTCGCTTTATTTTCAACTGTTCCCTAACAAATCTCCCAGTACTGCAGCCCCAAGGAAGCGCAGGCTTCCTATGAGAGGGTCAAAAAGCATACAAAGCCTCCCAGCAGGTTACACACCTGGGCCACTTGAACAACCTGCAGTTGAATGTGCTGAGGCTGCTGCAAGCCAGTTGTGGACTGAGACACAGGGATGTACTGGATTCGCTGGTAGTCCCCCTGGGGAGTTCGGTAGTCCGTTGTGAGGGTCTGGGACAGCTCTGTCATTGCTTGTGTCAGCAAGTCTGTTGTCTGAGCAGTAGAGAGAGACAGAATATCATCCATAGTGCCTACACGACTGAATACCTTTGCAGGTCGTGGTTCTTTCACTGCACTGAACCTAACACCTACACCACTGAGCCCAGCCATTGCTTTACAAGAGCTAAACCCAGCTAGGCTGATGGGTCACAAGCTGTCACCAAGGATCATCCACTATCTAAATGCTAGTCAGAATCACTCAAAGTCCATAATCTTTCTTTTTTTTTTTTAATTATTGTATGTGATTTTCTGACATAATACTTCTTTTGTTTGGGAACTTTGTCTACTTTTTCTAAGTGCAGGATTTCTGCTAGTAAATAGAGCATTGTTTTCTTAAATATACTCCATCTTTCCTCCTCATCTGCCAGAATGATACTTCTGTTGACAACTGCATTTCTGAAATCCATTAGAAAATGTAATGAGTGAATCTCCCTATTTCCAAGCAAAACAGTCTCTTATCCAGTTTCAAATAAAGGTTATAAAACATTACTGATGGAAGGTTTTTAGAAGCTTTGCAGCACCCCAGCATCACCAAAGGACAGAAGACTGATTTTCTAGCCTCAGCTTTCACTTCTGTAGCAGCTAACGCATTAACACTGGAGAGATCAACCATCAGAGGTGATTACCACTCAGTACTGCACTGTCTAAAGGATTTCAGGAAAATCTTGATTCCTTTGAATGGAGTTTGATCCAGCCCTCTGTCTATTGTTGTTAAACATATCCTTACAATCCTCAGCATCTCAGGAGAGCAGACTCTGAAAAATCCAGAGACATGGATTCCTGAATAAATCAGGCATCTTTGCAAGTATTATGTAGAGTCAGTGGCACATGTCTGAAGGAAATGGAATAGAGGAAAAGGTAAATCCTTACAGCTCCAGGAAGAAATACACAACTCCTGGTCAAGCACAAATACAGCACAGATTCAAGAACAGAAATGACCTCCAGTGGTGTCCTAACACATGTTTTAAAGTGATGCCTGCCAGAAATACTAAGAAACACTAAGTCTGCTACCAGAGGGCTCCTATCCTGTTTGTTTCCCTCCAGTGATCTGATTGAACGTCTTGGATCCTTACCACGACGGTCTCTCCAGTAGTGCTGTCAGTGGTGAGGACTGCAGGAGTGGAACTGATGACAGCTGTCGCCAGGGGGGCATGGATAGCATTAGGGAGCTGAGCAAACTCTGGGTGCTTCTTGCGAATGTGCTGCACCATCTTTGTCTGCAGAGAGATGCAAAAGAGCACTAGGAAAATGGCCAGCAACTGAGGCTTAAGGTCAGCTGAAGCCTAACACGTGTGGACTGCAGCTTATAGGTTTCTCTCAGTATGACAGCATTAGGATTAGCACCATGGGATTTTTCTGGTCAGCAAGAAAGGAAATAAGATCACAAAATCTCTTCTGATTAGAGCCATCTGATACAAAACATCAAACATCAGAATCCATAAGCTTTTTACCTCAGTGCAGCTAAACATTTGGGACACCTTCTCCAAAGGCCACCTTCTCTTTGAATTTTGTTCCTCTATCCCTCTTCCCTCACAAGTAAACAAGCTATCAGTTTCCAAACTTCTCTGTAACCACACACTGATAACACATCTCTTCTTTCAAGCTCATCCCCCCCATGTTGCCATAAAACTAGCAGACTGCACCTACCCCGTCAGCATGCAGCATGAAAGTAGCACTCTGGCTCAGAATAAAAGAGCTCTACATGCAAAAGCCACAGTGAAAGAGCATCACTATGAAAAGAAGCTGTCCTTTGAGGACATGAGATGCCCCCATACCTTACTGCTGTACTGTTTGGAACAATGAGGACAGCAGACTGGAGGGGTGGCTATAGTGCCTGTCAGCTGGGTGTGGGTGCTCAGCATGGGATCTGGCTCTCCTGGGCCTGCAGGGCGCAGTTTCCGGATGCTTGGAGGTAGCTCAGCACCAGGGTGGTTCTTCAGGATATGAGCTTTGCGTTTGCTGGCACTCTTGTACACCTGAAGGGTAATGATTGGAGTTACATCGTTTTAATTTCAAATGGAAGCACAGAAATCTGATATCACTTCTCTTCACCTGGAACGTCTCCATGTTGTTTTAGACAGTGTTTAGCTATAACTCTAAACAAGTACAACATAATGAATAGATAGAGATGCACATTCTAGCATTTAATCAGTCTGCAAGAGCAACTACTGTATAGAACATAGAAGCTATTTGAGAACATGCTCAGTGTAAAACAAAGCATCAAATCAGGATGGGAAATGAAGAGGAAAATCATCTTTGGCTTGTACTTAAAGGACAAACATCAGGGAAGCCAACAATCACCAAACTTCTACATGGCCCAGTGTTAATTTATCGTGAAGGTTGATGTCTCCATTCTTGCATGAGGCATCAAACAGCTTTAATAACCTTAACTAACCACAGCCATTTTTTAACTTCTGAGGCATAAATAAATATGGTATAGCATTGTTTAAACACTATCATTTTCCCCCCCTCTTTAAACAGAAGAAAAGAGACATGGCTAAGGCATGTACCAAGGGTAAGAACAGTCAGTCAAAATGCATTTTCAGGTAAATAAAGGCCTACATACATAAAAAGCAAAAGGCCAGAGAGCAAGGACAGGAACTCAAGTGCAGAAGAACCTTCAGGCTCTACGAACACTGGGAATTACTGACATGTGACCAAGCAGCTTAAAATAAAAGGGAGATTGGGATTTTTGGAACTTTTAGAAGCAATAGAAAAACCAGAAGAAATTCTGAAATTATAGCTCAGTAGGATACTTAGTCCTGTATTGCAAAGAGTGACACAGGACTCTGGATGGGTCGCTGCATGCTGAATCTTTTTAGTCTTACCAACTCCAAACACAGCAGAAAAGAATAACTGCAATTTTCAGCTAGTATTCAGGCTCCCTTGCCTAAACTCATTTCATCTCAATTTCTTTTGGTCAGTGCTTGCTGGCAAGCCCTTCAGAAACACTGCAAGCCCTGCCAGATGTTTTTGTGCAGAGACAAATTGCTTGTACACAAGCCCAGGACCGAGCTACATTCTGAGGGTCATTTCCTTACCTACCTTATCACAGTACTGACAGAAATAATCTCTGTTGGGTTTGATGATGGGCAACGTGAGCTCTGGCACCTCTTCTATTTTCATGTCTGGATGTCTCTTTGATAAATGATTCACCTTAGGAGAAAGAAACAGAAGAACAAGAGAGCACATTACAACTGGAAGCTAAGCAATTGCTTTTTGTCCTAAACATGGTAAGTGCCAAACCAAAACTGTGGTATTAGCCAGCAGCACCAGAAGCATTTACTACTGCAAAGGCTACTGTGTATTCCGTCAGTTGCAAGGTAAACACGGCCTTGCTATACTCATAGCTTCCCTGGTGAAAATACAATGGGAAGGGTTAAAATAACTTGTCAGAAGTCTTGGGTAGCTGAGAACAAGCTGATATAAAGGATCTCTGCCAGGAGAGATCACAACCCTCAAAACATGAAAGAAGCAGCCTTATTTGCAAGCATTCTTCCACAGGGCCAGTTACAGTGCTTGGCCAGCAGAGGCCCCTCCCGAGGAGCAAGAGAAAAACAAGAAAGCATCATAAAAGCTGAACAATCACTAAGGCTCAACCAACACTGCACGACACTGAGATGCTGGAGACAAGCAGACATGCAAGACAGGCAATGAAATACACAAATGCATTTTGCTGAACAGAGAAGATGTACAGGTTTAAAGAAGGAGCCCAACTTCAAACCAACAATAAGATTATGCTGGTTTCACAGCATCACTGTGTTCCAGCGATGGGAATTCTACCCTTATTCCTTAGCTAAGATGTGAGAAGTGGGGCTGGATCACGTGGATGCTCACCAACATCCCCCTGCGGCGGAAGCCCATCATGCACAGCCGGCACTTGAACATGAAGCTCTCGTAGTCAGTGGAAGCGATGCGAGGCTTGAAAGTTTTGGAGCGGCTGATTCGGTCAGCTTTCTTGGCCTCCCTCTCTGGGTTGTGCATCCTCTGCATGTGCTCTCGCAATTTGTCTTTCCTCTACATCAGGGAATAACAGTAACAATAGCAACAACATCAGTAATGCTTACTGCCATACTATTTGCTACAGATAGGAACCACAATGTAAGTTGTTCAGACACCTCTTTGGCTTTTTCTCTTCACTGCTGCTGTGAAATAGAGGTGCATGCTCAGCAATGGACAAGAAATAACTCTGAGTTTAGGCTGACTGTTCAAAAGCTGAGGTTACTCAGCCACAAAAAGCAAAGTCAAACTAATGCTAAGTTAGTGGCTTCAATAGAAGTGAACCCCTCCAACCTGGCTTTTCTCTGAATTCATCTAAAATTGACTCTATGTGACTAGAAGATTACATCACTTCATGCTCTCCAGCAATGCTGACTTCAAGCCCCACAGTGGTACTGAGTCTGTCCCAATGTTATTCAGCCCCTTTGGGCACACACTATTCAGAATGTGCTTCTTCACCCCAAAGTGCTTTCCAATCCTCCCAGTATCTCATGGGAAACTAGACTGCAGCCATCACCCTTTACCTGGCTCAGTCTGCTCTGCCTGTTCTGAAGAAATCTACTAAGACATCTGGATGCCATGTGCTGACAAGATGCATTCCATGGACACGCACACCTCAGCCAGAAATATTACCAATCCATTGGTGTAACTTGAAACTTTCCTAACTAAACTGCCAGAAGTACACAACACGAGCACTTAGCAACTGAGCTGTTTAACGAGATGTTTCTTAATGAGCAGATGAAACTGCCTTAGAAATTAACTGATCAGAGACAAGATGTGAAACATGAGGCACCCTATTACAGCAGAGTTTGCTGGGTTGGATCTCGCCCCTTTTCTAGCAGAAACAAATGCCTTAACTCTCATACTATGCAAAGCAGTGCTTGCAGCTTACACACATCCATTCCTCCCTCCTCAGAGGACGACCTTATCTGCTCAAAGGGAGGTAAAGAACGCTGACTTCCACTTGTACCAGGAGTGATCCAGTGAGGAATCACCTTACCTTGAACTGCTTGCCACACGTGGAGCACAGGAAGTCTTTGCGGTCCGAGTGCCGCAACATGTGGAGCCGCAGCTTGTCGGGGCGGCAGAAAGCCTTGTCACACTCTGTGCACTGATAAATCTTTTCCGAATGGAAACTGCGGACGTGTTTCTTGACCTGGAATTGCAGATGACAGAATAGTGGAATTTATTCAAATAAAGATTTGTGTGGTAAAACAGTCTCAGAAATTCTTAGCAAAAAAATTTTTAATCTCTGGCTTAAAAATAAATTCATCTTAACAGCTGATATCGTGGTGACACTTTATATAACAGCAATTGCTTTTGCCTACTTTGAGACCAGCCTTCACTTCCTAAAGCTTTCTGTGTTTCGAGGCTTTTCTTTCAAAAAATATTAATGAGGTTTCACATTTGAAATCCAAGCACCAGAAAAAAGAATCATAGAATCACCAAGGTTGGAAAAGACCTAAAAGCTCATCCAGTCCAACCATTCACCTATTCCCAATAGCTCCCACTAAACCATGTCCCTCAACACAACATCCAGCCTTTCCTTCAACACTCCCAGAGTCAGTGACTCCACCACCTCCCTGGGCATCCATTCCAGTGCCTGACCACCCTTTCTGAAAAGTAATACTTCCTCATGTCCAGCCTGAATCTCCCCTGCCGTAGCTTGAAACCATTCCCTCTGGTCCTATCACTAATGACACGAGAGAAGAGGCCGACCCCCAGCTCACTACAGCCTCCCTTCAGGAAGTTATAGAGAGCAGTGAGGTCTCCCCTGAGCCTCCTCTTCTCCAGGCTGAACGTTCCCAGCTCCTTCAGCCTCTTCTCATATGGCCTGTGTTCCAGACCCCTCACAAGCTTTGTTGCCCTCCTTTGAACACGTTCCAGGGCCTCAATATCTTTCTTGCAGCGAGAAAAACAGTGAAGAAAAACAGTGAGTGCAAGAGATCTGGCAGGTGGGGCTTTAAATCAGTACAACATCTCACCTGGATGAAGTCTGGAAAGCGCTTTTTGCAGGTAGGACAGGTGAAATAGCCATCAATGATATGAATGGCCACGTGATCTTTGAGTAAATCCAACCGGTCAAAGGACTCGGGACAGAAAATGCAGGAATATGTTTTCTGGTCCATGTGGAACTTCATGTGGCTCTCAAGAGAACCACTGTTGATAAAGCCCTTGTTGCAAATGTCACAAGTCAAAGGGCAGCTCCCTTCCCGGCCGTGGAACCTCAGATGCTGATCCAGTTTGTCCTTTTCCCGGAATGCCTTCCCACACTGGAGGCATTTGAATGGGCGGAAGGATTTCCTTATGAACAGGTGCTGAAGAGCTGCATTCTGAAAGAAACACAGAGTCCATTAGCTGCTGCTGGATACTGACCTCACAGACCGTTTCCAAGATCAAAAACAATGGATCAGTGAACCTGAACTTCAAAAGACGCTCTGGTCACACAGTCTGCATTTTACAGAAGTGGATGCTGTGATGGATAGAAGGGAAATACCTACAATTACACACTGAGTTAAGAAAGCAGAATGGAGAAGTTCCCCCTCTTGTCCACATCTCCATCTTTAGCATGGCATCCTTCTGTAAAATAGAGCTAAATCCCCCTCCAAAGAAGAGACCTGGGTACAAGAAGAGAGCTGTAGTACCAACTTATGTTTCAGGATTGGGCCATGCAGTCAGCCTCATGCTGTCTATCCCTCCATCTGTCATGCAGGAGCAGGGCTGATGCAACTCCACTGCCCTGTACAAAAATCCACTTCTGTGAAGATCAGAGGTGTGCAGCAGTGGTTTAGCATTGCCTGGAAAACTTCTGGTGGAGTGCATTTTTAAGAGATGCTGACCCTTTTTACTGTTATGAAGAACAGAGTTTCAGAATACTACAGCAGGGGCAGAACGGCAGTTTTATAAGCATAGTAAGAACTTGAAAGCAATTTGTTCATCTTTGCCATTTAGCACGTATCACATCTGAGAGACTGAAAGTGAAGAAGCTAAAAACCCACGAAGGCTCTAAATCAAGAGAAACTCCCTCAAATTCTGTTGTCTGCTCCAAGGGAAGCAGACTAAACACAGTCAAACCTGAAACTGCTTTTCTTGTTACTGAAAGAAACTAGGAACACTGAACTGAGCAAGAGTAGCACAGATTTTTATTTTAAGATTTAATATCTTAAGTTGTTCTTTTCTTCCACTTTTCCATATAATTTTGCCTTAACTACAAGGATGTGCTGATAAGTCAAACAGTTTAAGATGTGCTACAAGTTCTCAACTCCACTGCTAACATACATTGCTATTTGTACCTCAAACAATCTGACCACTAAGACAGCAGGCCAGGCTATTCTACATCTAAGTCAGCACAGTCCTGGAAGCAGTAAAGTATGGAAATCACTAGAAAAATGTCAGTTGTTTTTCAGATAACTCTTCATTCTGGATGTCAGTTGCTTAAAGGACAACTATGTAACTGTAACTGATGATGTGGAGATCAAGAGACACTCAACAGAAGCTGGGCAAAACAACATAGAATGCAATGTTGTTATGTACCATCTGATTAGAAACAGAAATAACTCAAAAAAATAAACCTACCTGCAGCTCCAGCTGAGCAGGCAGCATTAAGGGAGAGAAAAATACTTATGTTATGCAATGGACCTGAAAACAGAAGTCTTGACTTCTGTGTTCACACTTTCTGTGGGCCTCAATGGGGGCCAGCACTTCAGATTGCTTTTTTTTTTCCCCCTTTACTTCTGCTGAGTTTTTTGCCTTAGGAAACACTAAATAGATCTTCAATGTTTCACTTGTAAACAACAACTGCCCAGGAGGATTTAAAGGACCGAAATAAAAAGCACAGATAACCCTGAAAGTATATTGTGACTTCTCTTATTTTCTTAGATTCAGAGTTAATAATGATGTAATGTAACTGTGGAGCCAGAGAGAATGAAATACCTCTGGCAAAAGGGAATAATTAGGGCAGAACGACAAGCAGGCAAGGATTGATACGGTGGAAAGTTGAGGAACAGGGACATTTTGAGCCTCACCTCATTGTACTCATCATTACAGAACTTAGCACCTTCCCTCCTTCAGCACAAAGGAAATGACTGTGCTTTCCTAATCATATCCCTGTCATGCCACTTGCTTCCTCTGGGTTAACAGTCACCCCATGAAGGGCACGTTAGGATCAGGTCTGTACATGAAAAAAGGCCATTTGGAAGTGCATGTGTTCCTGAGATCAGTCCATAATCACTCTGGACAACAGAACTAAATCGAAATTATTAAAAAATTCCTTTTAGCTGAAGACAGTGTACTTTATTTCATTGGAAGAATAGGGTGGCTATATCCTTTCAATAGTAACTAACAGACTTCCATATTTAAAGTCAAACTCCACAGGCTTCAAAGCAGAGGATGAAAAATGAACTAATTCCATCAGGACTTGAACCTGGGGCACCAGAGTTCAATACTACAGCTGGAATGAAAACACACACAGAACATCCCTGCCTCAAACCTCAGAAAAGCTGAGGTGAGTCACAAGAGATTGCTGGCTTTGAAAATGCAACCTCATGTGAGTAATAAGGAAGAACTACAGCAGTACA
The DNA here is from genome assembly GCF_023343835.1 of Lagopus muta. Classification (NCBI taxonomy): domain Eukaryota; kingdom Metazoa; phylum Chordata; class Aves; order Galliformes; family Phasianidae; genus Lagopus; species Lagopus muta. Next base: position 1,518,059 of record NC_064454.1, on the reverse strand, counting down.
GGTTTCCAGATGGTAATCAGCTGTCAAGGCTTCCTACCTATTCTCTGGAAATGAATTACATGCTATACTCTTAAAACCAAGTATTTACTTGTTGATAATACTGAGGACATGCTACTGTGCATGCTGAGAACAGCTGAATGGAAGGAGCACTCACAGGGTACTGAACTCAACACAATTCTTCAGTTGTTAAAAAGTAATGGCAGCTAGTTTTCTGTTGTCTCAGCCTGATGCAATGAGAAGTGCTACACAACCATCAGTGTGCCATTCTGCCAATGCCCCTCTCTTGAAACATCACTGCTAAACAAGCTGTTTAATTTGTAGATTTGGTGATACAAACACATCACTGAGGATCAAACCACCACTGCACACCTCTTTTTGTGATCTGCTTGTGATAAACATTCAGAGGATGAACACCAAGCAGCAGGACATAAGTAACTTCTGAATTTCTTTCCCTTTCCTCCTGCATTTACTGTTTAACAAAACCTTAAATTAACATCACAGCCAAACTCCTCCTTCCAGATATGCTGCTGTACTTATGGGGTAACACCACAATCGTTTGCATGCATATCACCATAAACTGAGACACAAATCTGGCTCAACATCTTCCTATACTGAACTGTTACTCAACTCTTTTCTAATCTTCTCATCCCCTAAAAACTATGCCTTACCAAATTGCAGCTGTTCCCTTCTGTAATCAAAATTTTACACATGGAAGAGAAAGATGTTTGGCTAAATAAACCAATCTCACAGTTACATGGCTTGAAGGATTATTTGCTTGAATCATTTCCCTCCCACACACAATAGAGAAAAAAAAAACAGCTCACTCAGCTGACAGAGCTCAGGTTCAAAGCATTTGCTGTTGGTACACAAAGCTCTTAGCACAGGTTTTAATCTCACAAAGACAGACAGGTTTTCTACCCCAAGAAAGGATTTTATCACTATCATCAACTAAGCAGACTTGAACTGCGGTTGTGATTTCTCTTTAGCAACTATTTGCAAGGCAAGAGTTCTGAGAGACACAGATGGTGCTGTGAATAAGCCAGTCTGTGCCACAGCACAGATCCAGCCGGCTGTTGGAAGCACTCCTGCTTGCCAGCTTGGATGGACTGTGCTTGTGTGAAAGAATTACTGTGCTGGAATTGAATCAGCTCCAATTGGTGACCAGTTCTCCATCGCATCTCATGAGATACTCGTTCTTTACATGAGATTTGTCTTCCTCTCAGAAGGAAAATTTGCTAGGAATGAGATGCTTTAATCAGGACTTGGAAATGGATACTGCAGTGGGAGAAAGGGACCAGCTGCTCCTTTCAGGCAGGTCCAGCATTCTCTGGGTTACAGCACACGGAGGGGGTGAGAGAAAACATGAGCCACCATTGTCTTTGCTCACCCTGATACGCTTTGCTCGCCTCATGTCATCTGCAGTCATGGTGCTCTGCGCAGGCGCCGCGCTCTCGTCGTGCTGGGGCTGGATCTGCAGTGGGTGGCTTTCTGACTGCTGCTCCAGTGTCGGCTGTGTCTCTGATGGCACTGGAGTCTGTTCCTGCTGCTCCAGCCCATTCAGTGTTGCTTGTCTGGCCTCATCAAACTGCCCCTTGCTGGAAAAATGCAGCAAGTCCTGAAATCGCAAACCATACAGCCAGTGATTATTCCCCCCACCCACTGAAAAATGCTTTGATATCACTCAGCAGACAACCAGATTTCTACATATTTCATTGTAAGCTATAAACAAGTGTCCACACTACTCTATTCCAATATGTTTCAGTGATAATCTCAGCAGTTCTCCACCTACAGCAGCAACATTCAGAGCACTGAGGAAGCAGCACTACAAGAATGTAACACTTTTTGCCATAACATCATCCACATCTGACTGGACACAGGATCAAAATGACCCAGCTGTTAACAGCCAAGCAAACTTCTGCACTACAGACCTCATCACTGCTTGAACCAAAGATATTTAGGCTGACCTGTAAGAAATTTTAAGACCAAAGTCTGTAGCACAGATGAGACCTCCAGGAAAAGCAGGGAATCTGTCTCATTGAAACTGCTGTCACTTCGAATCATTATCGGGCATTGATATGCAGTCTCCCCTTTCTAGCAAACTAGCTGGAATGACAAACTGAAGAGTGATAAATGAGATCATTACACTGTGCACAGTGTGTTTTACTATCCAGTTTCCAAGTTCTGCACTCTCATCTACCCAGCTGCATATATTACTTATATTTATCACACAAAGATATTCTCTTCCATTTTAGCATGACTATAAAAGAAAAGGGAGGGTGTTGGGAACAGGAAACACATGCTACAGTCCACATTTGTTTTCCTCATAAAGTCCAGTAACTCCTTTTGGATAGAAACCTCCAGTATAAGGAGAAAAAACCCGTGGATCCTTACATGTAATCACTTATAATGCAACTAAGGAACTTGAAAGGTCAAACTATGAAGAAAAACATCAAGAATGCAACAGCTCAGCGCTGGTACTGTTCAAACATAAATGGAGGCATGGGAGGAAAAAAGCCAAAACAGCAAGATGCCAGGAGTGCAGCTGTTATAAACCATTAGTGCTTACCAGACAGACAGATTCAGTAGAACAGTATTCTATCCAAAAGGTCCCATCCTGGCCTAGGTGGCAAATTTTCACACATGTCGACACAGAACCGTGGTCATGACACCTCAAGCCTCAAGTTCTCAGGCAGATGAACTTGTGCCTAGTCATTAGGAAGGTGGGCAGACATCCAAAGACCTGGGACGCTTCCCTGCTTGACTTCACAGACTCACGTGAACTAAATGTGGGCCATACTCCCAGGCTGGGAGGATGCGAGCCACCACCAGCCCAGAGCCACTCAGACAAATTAGCAGAGGATTGTGCCCAGTGAGTCTTGACTCTCTGAAGAGCTGGGACTTGGAGCTGGCTGCTGGCTCAATTTGCAAAGAGAGTGGCACCATCTCAAACTGTATGCATATAATGCAAAATTTAGGGCAGTTCTGCATGCTCAGAAAGCAAATAGCAGGCGTTCAGAGGCCATGTATGCCTTCCTCCCTTTGAATCAGCAATGAACTGTAACCAAGTGAGATGCCAGAAGAAAATTACCACTCCAGACACCAGCTTTCAGCCAAGCAACGAAACTGAGCCACTGATTTCTTGTGACACCTTCATAAAAGGGTCTTATGTTAACCCTATGCCCAGTCAGCATTAGACAGAATTAACATTTAATTTATATCAATGTATCACATTAGGTTCCTGCAGAATATAACTAACAGCCACAAGCAAAATAATTTTGCAGTAAGTAGGCTGACAGAAGGACCCTTTGTTAATATTAAAACATCATAAAGAATCATAGCTCTACCTGATTTAATTCCACCAGCAACAGTTATAAGAGCAGGCTCTGACCTCATGTTCCAGAAAGGACAAATGTGAACCTAAATTCCCATTACAGTTTTACTGTCTAAATTACTTCTGTGATGCTGCTAAACAGCTGCAGTAGCCTATCTCACTGCTACAAGATTTGGGATTAAAGTTGCTGTGGAAATGCAAGCAATTTTACAGACTTTATAGAACAGAAGTGATGTGCTCCTCCAGCAAAGACTCACACCTAGAAACATCACAATTTACTTGGATATAAAGCAGGAGCAAGCCTTCAGCTTACACTGATGCCCTAAATTCTTCCAGTTAAACATTTACATCCCATGTGGTATCTTGTTTTCCTCCTCCCCATCCCTCAAATATACCTGTGTTCCTTCTTCACACTTCTCTCCATTTTCAATGGTCACTTCCATACGCATGAATTTGGGAGGGCGTCCCGGGCGCCTGCCTGGTCCAAACCTTCTTTTTCCTCGCCCACGACCTCTTCCTCTGGCTCTGCAGAGCACAATGCTTCAAGTTAGAGACAAGAGATGGATCTGGCATCTTCACTCATTTAATGCATTCTTACTTAGTACAACAGCCTGCAATGAAGAACAAAATCTGAAGAAACTCTGTCACCAAAAACCATAAGCAGGTACCAACCAGTGCTCTTATGCTGCACTCTGAGAAATCACAGTACAGAACACACTATAATTTACTTTGATAATTTTGGGACTGACAGGACTACTGGCTTCCAGCAAGTGCTCAGCCACGGCAACTCTTCTTCTGGCATCCCAGGGTACGGAGTGCTGGGAAGTAACTGTACCAGCAATCCAATTTAAAGCCTGAAGCCATAACATCCCTCCCCAAAAAAGCACTCAGACACTGCAAACTGAAGGGAACAACTCTGTGTCAAAACAAACAAACAAAAAAAAAATGCAGCCACTTAACAAATTTCAGGAACAACAAGGCACCAATGTCTACTGTTCCCTGAAGGATGGTTCTAGATTGAGTTTATAATAGGTCAGGATAACTATCTTTCCACCTCAGTGGAGAGGCAAAGCACAGGATGCCTCATTCTTTGAGCTCTGTATCTGGATACATCAGAAAAGGATCAGCATTTCACTTCTGCCATACAAAAATATTGCAGTTTAAGTCATTGTTTAAAACAAAACAAACAAAAAAAAACTTCACCAGCTTCCCTGAAGGATTTATTTTCCTTCAGCTCCTTCTGTGGCAAAACCTCTTAAGCCGCTCAGCTTTCTGGTGCTGTATTTTCACCTCCTTGGTGCTGAGCCACTCTCTCCTGAATACCCAAGTTGGTTACTAATACCTGCAGATATTAACTCTGCAAACCTTGAAGAGCAACAACATTACACAGGGACAAAGCTAAAGCTTTCAGTACCTGCTGAAGAAGTCCAGCTTCTCATCATGGGAGTTGAGGTGCTGCTGAAGCTGCTCGGAGCTCATGAAACGACGGTTGCACTCGTAACACGGCCAGTTCTTCTCTTGCTCTCTGAGAACTGTGTTCCATTGGAAAGGTCAGTAACAGCATTTCAGACACTATCAATTAAATGCCTCTGTTTTTTTTTCCCCAAGCACTTCTATCCTGGGCTGTATTTCTCCACTCAAGTGGAGACAGACTGCAGAACACCCAGCACAGCCCCACTCAACATAGCTTTTAGCAATCCTCTCTGCCCTGGGACACAACTGCAGCTCCTTGTAGAAAGACAAGAAGGTCACTGGGGAAAATTCACATGAATTAGGTACCCAAAAGAGCACCTACAGCATTGTGTGGCTAGGTGCAGTCAACAGAAGTCTCTTCAACCTGAAGCAGGAGCATACAGGTTCATTTCTCAAGTTCAGAAACACTTCTTTCCAGCAGCTTATAGGCCCCATACTCAAAACTAAGTTTGTCACCCAACCAGCATCACACTGCACAAACAGAAGGCAGAAAAGCCCAAGTTACCCTTGCGTTCCTCCTCAGATATGTCATGGATCTTCTGGTTCACAAACTCTGCGTAAGAGGCAGCGTACCACACCTTGAGTGGGAAATACAAGGGAACATAATGCTTCCTTACATGGAAAAGAACCAAGAGGAATTCATTTGAAAAATGTTTTCTATGCAATATGCTTACTTTATTCGCCTCAACCCTAATTCCTTTTTCTCCTTTTGTCCTTGCTAATAAAGCTGTTGAGCTTAATATACCTCCATGGATGAATAGAAGAGCTTAGCAAGCATGTCCACGTAATGTTAAAGTACAGCCTCCTCATACAAATGTGAATCTCACACCTGGCTACCACTATTCTAAAGGAAAGAAAATTCACCTCTGCAGATCTTACTGCACAGCACTGTTATTTGGGAGGGCAGTTGTACCAAAAGGAAGAGTTCTTAACTGCAGGGATTTCCCATGTCTTTACACAGACAACAGGCAGCACAGCACGCAGAGACACAAGTAAAAGTGTTTTTAGAAGCAGAAGTCAAGCAATATGGTCCTGCTTCCCAGAACAAAGGACTGCTAGGCTGCAGCCTGCTGGGCTCACTTTTAAAGTGATTTAGGAAACCTTCAGCACAGAGCCACATGAATGGCTAAGTTTACCAGAACCTAGAATCAGATGCTTAAATTTAGCTCAAAATTCTTGTGTCACTTTTCATCTTGCTGTTTACTTAAAAAGGCTCAATTTTAAAAGATGTTCTTAAATAAACATGAACGGATTTCCAGCATGAAAAACCTGGGCAAGTTTTGACTGAGTCACAGGTGTTTTTGTAGCAGTGCTATGAGCAGCATTTCTAAGACCTTGGGAGACTTGCTCAGCACATACATGTTACCTGGTAGGCATCTAACTAGCTGGACTAAGGAAGAAACCTGGAGCCCCCAGACAACTCACCTGTCATGCAGTGCTCAAGTTCCACACATTCATATTGATGCTCACTTGGCAAAGAAAACACTGTACAGGCTAGGTAATTTGCTGTCAGTTACCCCAACGATTCTACCCCTAAAGACACTACTGACACATGAAGAAAAATGGTGCTTTCACAAGGAGGTCTGTACAGATTTAATTGAAGCCTGATTTCAAATTGATTTTAGACCAGTTGAAAAATGCAGTTTGGATACATTTAGAATAGATTAATAAGGTTCCCAGTGATTTGGTTTAAACAAATTAAGAACTGATTCCAGGGAAGGAAAAAGTTTCTGCTCTTAAAAAATCAGCAACAAGCGTATAAGCAGGCTTTTGGTTTAGCTAAGTGTGTTTCCAACTTCCTTCTGTTAAACTGTAAGAACTCACGTGCAACAAGAATGCTCTGAAGAACAAACCATTTCCTGACACTAGCTTTCCCCTTGTCACCTCCCCAGTTCCCCAGATGATGTTAAGAAGGAAGGCTGTCTCAGCCAGCCATGCTGCTTTGAGCTCAAAGTAATCTATACATTTTTAGAGGGAACAAAAAGTCACTCACAGAGCAGTCACAACATCCTTTATCACTTTCCACATGCAAAGTTTCAAAAGTTCCAGGAAAGCCAGGTAAAGTGAAAGACCACATTCACTTAAGCACCAGAAAACATGTCAAAGGCACATAGGACTAACTGGAAAGGGCATCCAGAACTAAAAAGAATAAGACTACTGTAATAAAAATTAGATTGCATCAGCAAAATATATGCAGTGTAAAGCATGACAGTGACAAGCAAATCATTTACATGCTCTAATTTTAAGCTTCCTCATTTTATGTCTCAGCCAAACTCATTTAAAACCCGTAAGTGGCTGACTGCCGAGTTCAGTGACATTTGATTCAGGCCACCATGTGCTTTATCACAGGAAAAAGCCCTAAAAAATGCTCCAATTATTTACAGCAATCATTTCTGGCTCTTGGAGATGTGCTTATTAGGTAGCAATTGAAATCAATTCCATCAGCAGAAACTGTAAGCCCACAAATACGAGCAATGCCATACCTTGAGTTCCTGTTTGGGCTCCACGTTTTTAATGGTTGTGTAATAAATGTGGTGGCCATACTGATAAGCAACCAGGTTCTGCTCCAAGTGGTTTTGAGCTGGACGCACAAACATCATCCAGTTACAAAGAGCCTCACTAGAAAGTTCAAACCACAGGTCCTCTTGTAAATCTCTGTCTTTTCTGTCACCTTTATCAAGAGACACCTGTAATAAGAATCAGTTACACATGACTTTCCTGCAGCAGATTTGAAAGAATTCCAACTTCTAAACAAAGTCTACTGTGACTACACAACATTTACATCAGAAAAGCAACGAGCACATAGCTGATCTCTTTGCCAATGGGGATCCAAGAACAAGCAGTACACAAGAAAATACTTAGACACAGGTAGTGATTAGAGTCAGGCACAGTATGTGATGTACAGCTGTGACTGAGGCACAAGAAGCTGAACTTTCAGCAGCAGACACAGCAGATGTTGCCCGATGTTTCTAACTAGCACACCCACTTCTTCTATTTCAGGCCTCTCAGTGCCTCAAGCTGTTAAAAAAAAACAAAACCCACTTCTTCAAATGAACTTGTGAATCTGTTACTGAACCTGTCTGTACTCCTAGTCAGACACTGACCACTGCTGTTAAGACTGGACCATACATCAAGCAAGTACTAGAGTAACTCCTATGATCAAGCCAGTAAACATGAAATAGAAATTAGTGAAACCCAGTTTATCTCGTGCCAATAGACTTGGCAAGGAGAACGGGAGAGAAAAATCTCTCCTCTCCCCTACATCCTGGTGGAGGAAGAAGGGAAAGGAAGAAAAAACAAAATAAGTTACAGCATGATGCAAAATAAGGGCTGCAAAACATCCTCAGACTATTTTTATGTCTACACGTTGCTTCTGCCTACATGACAGTGATTCACAGCATTGCATACTTGGAGTCCTATACATCGTAACACCACAATGTTAGAATATTCATCATGATTACTGCCTCCTTGATAAAAGGACAGATTTGAAGCCAAAGCAAGCTGCATATTTCTGAGTTACATTCAGAAATGAAGCAACACAGGCACACGTCCAGTGAAGTAGTTGATCAAGTTGCAGCCACTGATTGAAATTGACAAAAATCAAAGTTTAAATATAAATTCCTCTCCTCTCGCACACCCTTACCTTCAAATGGATATAGCAGTCTTTGAGCTCAGTTTGTCTAACCAGGGGTCCTTCGACAGGTCCAAACTGCGTGCGTTTGGGGATGCGCCTTTTGGAGAAGACTCCTCCCAAAAACCTGTCTATGTAGAGCACCAAGGGGAGGCTGGCTCTTGCCTTGGTCAGCACAGGCCGGTTTGGGATCGGATGCAAAGGTCCATGTTTTGGACACACAGAAGGATGTGCATTATTACACTCTTCACACCCTACAACACAAAGTCAGAGAGGACATGACTGTCACACAGACACGCACCAGCTCAGAAGAGACAGCCTTATCACTCTGAGCATCTTCGTCTCAGATACAGGAACATTCACTCCAATAGTCTGCCTGTCTTTTAAAAGATTAGGGAAGATGGCCTCCCACAAAATGAAGAACTATCTCACTTTGCCTTCTATATGACAAAGCCCAACATGAGCATGCATTTCTGGATATAAAGGGCTTCAGTTATTACTGCTAAAAACACAAGAGATCTTTGACTCGCTCTAGTAGAGGCCTGGTGAAAGCAAAAGAAAGGGCAGCTGAAAAGCTACATACTACTTCACATGCTTACACAGATCATTGGGATCAAACGGTCGAGGTGGATCTGGATCCCATTCATCCATGTCAGTGTCTTCCCCATCTTCATCATCTTCTTCATCCTCGTCGTCTTCCTCTTTTGTTTCCATCCTTTCCATCTGATTCTGCAGCGGTGCCAGAGGGTCAGAACCATCCACTGCCTCCATAGGAGGCAACACCTGGTTATGCACCGGTAACGATGCCTGAAGACAGAATTCACAGAAAGCAATCACAACTGGTTCACAAGGAAAAACACTCTTACAAAAACAAGCAATGAGGGCTCCTGCTAGCCTAACCTTCCTGCTTTCTCTGGTAAGGGAAAGGAGGAAGGAAAGAGACGCTACACGATACATGAATGCTGAGTGATGCTTGAAATCCCTGCTGCTGACAGTCACCCAGGACAGCTCTGGCAAGGCCTGACTTCAAGGAAGGAAAAACTGAAGTCAGAAGTTCTGGATGTTCATGAAAAGTTTCAGCAATGGAGTCCAAGCTCTCTGGAAGTTACACAGAGCCTAAAGCTGTATTTCAACTTGTTTTGTACAAACTGTCAAACCCTGAACTTCAGTACATTTTTTTTTCTCCTATCATACAATCAGATGAAAACAATCCCCAGAACACATGTGTAAAAAAAGTCAATGAGGGAGGAGATAACACCAAGACTATTTTATTCCCTCACTATTTTAATGATTTTTTTCCTTGACTTCCCCTACATTTTAACCAACATGCAGTGCACTGAATATCCATCTGCTACACAGGTTTCTCAGGTAGGGAACAAGAAACACCAAACACAGTAAAGCTGTCAAGAGATTGGCAAGGACACCCAGAGGATCTTGGTCCTATGTGACAGTCAGAGTTACAACTACTGTTAACTTTGTTTCTCAAAGCAAGGATGATCTTAAGGTGCTTGCTCAAAACAAAACAACCCTCAGATGAGGTTTTGCTGTGTATCAGATATGATCTCTCTCAAGAAAATAACACAACACATTCTATGGTGAGATGAAGACAGTACAAATCTGTGCTAGGGTTTTCTGCATCTCCTCCCATATCACTCAGACACAGTTCATCACCTGAGACAATGAAATCAGTGTACTTTTGCATTCAAAAAGAAAAGGGTGCCTGGCAACTTACTCTATCTGCTTGTTGACCCTGCTCCAGAGCCATTTGCTGGGGGGATTCAGCAACGCTGCCGAGCACAGACAGGTTGGTGGGATTCATGCTCTGAGCAGCAGCAGGCAAGAGCACAGTTACCTAAAATTATAGGCACTCATTTTAGCACTGCATCATTTCCATTTTTCACTTGTACACAGCAGAGCCCTGCATGCAAAGCTCCCTGGAGTCCTACTCTAGGTCAAAATCTGCAGCATTTCAATGACGTTTTTGGTATGGATGACAGACTTGAATAAAGCCTAAAAAATCCAGAGACAACAGGAAAAGACAAAACCCAAACTGAAAAGCTTCTCAGCCCATGTCCCACTCCTTTAAGCAGAAGCGTTACCCAGCCTGGGCTTCAAAGAGGCCAAAGCCAAGCGTGATGAGCTCTTTACTTAGCTCTTGGCAAACCACTCAACTATGGTCTTTGTCTCTTCCATTTCCAAATTTACTTTCCTCCTTCTCCATTGAAAAATAAAATGAAGAATCATCTCCTGATTTCATCTGTATTCCTTCTTCTTAAGTAAACAAGACACACTATAACACAAAGAGGTGTACTGACCTTGTTGGAGGTTCAAGCACTCAAAGATGAGAGAACTCCAACAATTTTATTACATTATTTGGCCACGCCATCCATTTTTTCTTCAATTTTATACCATATCTTAGTGTAGCAACAGGAAAATTAACACATTATCACACACTGTTCCCATTCATACTGTGATAAAGCAGAACTGAACTCTCAAGAATCACCTCTCCTGTCTTTGTGCTCTGCTTATCTATGCAGCCACTCGTGCCAGCACACTGCATGACTTTCCATCCTTCTCTACAGTTGACATTATGTGGCTGCAAGTTCATGTCTCTGACTGTTAAACAGCTTTGATGCTAAAATTAAAGCCTCTGCCCCACTACAGAGTGCACAATAAATATCAGATAGAACTGAGAACAGTGAAGTACGCCAGCACTAAAGGAGCACACAAGAAAATTCATAACATAAGCAGATAGTTTTAAAACTTCAAATGTAGCTTAAAGATGTATTAAAAGTAATTTATGAAACTGCTTATAAACCTACAGGAAAAAAAGAATAAAAAGACTTCAGGGAAGTGCATGAAAGCAAATAAGAAACATCCAGGATCACAGCTGAACTGCACACTGCTGCCATGGAGGATGCCAAGGGGCAACAGAACAGCATCCTTGTTCAGCAGTGCCAGCATCCAGAGGCTCATACAACCTCACGTCTGTTTGCACCACATATTAGCACTCCTCACTGCTAATCACACCTCAAACATCCCTAATTTTCATTTCCATGTAAGTTCCAGGCAATGCAAATATAGGCATTATTTTAAAAGGAAATTTTAAAGATTTTTTTTTTCTTTAAGTAAAACTTCCCAAAGACAAAGATGCCTTTGTTCAGGGATGTCCTACATGAAATGCTGATGTAAAAACACCTGCAAAGGTAATAACTGCCATAATGAGATTGTTCTGCTGGGACTGCTGCCAGCCTAAGAAAGGAGGGCAGCCTGAAGACACACAGACAAGAACTTCTGATGCCCTTGGTGCTCAACGTATTAGAGCAGCAGCTCACAGCCTACTCTCAGAGTCACCTGCACTGCAGGTAAGAATTCCATCCCCCCAGTTTCATCATCTATTTACTGGGAAAGCTTGCTGAATAAGCTTTGTGGTGATTAAACAGAATTTTTTGGCTTTCTGCTGGAGCAGAACTAATATGGCAAAAATATTCAAAATGACACCTTCAAAAGACAAGCAAAAAAAGCAGCTCACAGCTCTGTGGCATTCAGTTTCCAGTCTGTGTCTCAGTTTAGGTCTCCTTTAAACAAGAAGCTTTATTTTTCAGTGCACATTCAACCCTCCACTAAGACAGCCAATACACACTGTAATGATAGCATTGGCAATATGGTGATAATTCACATCTAACACACCAGTGCCATTCCAGGGGCATTTCTACTCCCAGACCACTTCCTACAGACAAGCATGTCAGCCCAGGGAAATCCCCCAAAAAGAAATAAACCAACAACTGAGTTCCTTCAGGTTCCATGCTTATTTTCCAGGGAAGTTTCTGGTAGATTGAGAGCTTGGCTCAGAACCAATCTCTACCCCTTGAAAGCTTTTAGGGGCTTCTAGGTATTTTGATCAGTCTGTATGGGGACAATTTCTAACTCAGTCATTGCAGAATGACATTAAAGTAAAGTCAGATGTATCAGCCTGCTGACTGACTTAAAGCAATACTGTTGAAAGATTTCTCACGATGTCTGGGACAGTAAATTTGTATTGGTGTTGAACATGTATTAAAAAATAAATTCATGCTTTCTATTGACACTGATGCACAGAAGGGCCAAGATAACAGTCTCTCACCAACACCTGCTTTTTGTTCACCATCACTGGGAAGATGGTAAGTGACTGAAGGTTGTCACCTTGCTAATTCAGAGTAAGCTCTTTAAGCTCTGTCACTGATGTTCCTTATAATTTGAAGCCCAAAGAAAACGATCTCTTCTTACCTGCTGCGTGGTGGCATCCTGCTGGACATAAGCCACTTGGGATGGATCTGTAAACAGAGTCTAGACAAAGTGAGAAAGGTTTATCAAACTGGCCTTGGGTTGATTATTCCCAACGCAAGCATTGCTCTGTCACCAAAATGCAATCCCCATAAGAATAACTGCTTTGCTGGCTTTTAACATGCCTGTTAACACAGCAGACTCATTTTTCTTCCTCCAAGTTCAAAAGAGAGCTCTTCAAAAGAAAGCACGTGGATATCAGCACATCCTACATATGAATTTGGTAGGGTGAGGATGTCTGCTTTCATTTAATAGAAGACACAACAACTCCAATATTCATATGCTAGTCCTCAAGAACAGCTCTGCTGGGAGAGCTGCTACACCAGAAGAGCAAAACTCAGAGGAACACTAAGCACCGACAGCAGCTTGCCTGCTTGCTTGGCCAACATTTGAAACACCCCAGCACACAGCAGTCTGGCTCCAGCAAACCGAGGCATGAGATGGGAAGAATTCCCTTGGTGCTTTTTGCAAGATAATGTCTCGTTACTACAGTGCATTTTTTAATTTAGACTAAGTGATAACATTCAGAGAGTTGCAGATTCTCTTGGTCATTAACTTCCTGGGAGATATCCTCTTGGTATCTTATCTCAGAACAGCCCACCACATAGGAACTGCTTTTTATATGGCTGAAAACTGCACAAGAGACAAGATCATGCCACAGAAGCCTACGCCAGTGCTGCTGGCAGTGTCACATACAGGCCCTTAGCAGCAATATTGCTCTGTTCTGTCCAAGAACATAAAGCACCCTGATGAAGCATGCCTATGTGTGCTTGTTTGTTGGATTTTTAAAGTCTATCCATGCAGAGGTACAGATGCATGCTATATTAACTCCATATAAACACACTCTGTCAGAGGGGAAAAAAAAGCTTTGATATTCCATATAATTATGAAGAAAAATAACTGAGGCCTATGCAATCAACAACTTCTGTGAAGAGAGATTACAAAATTAGATTGAAGTCACCAGGATCTTCTGCAAAAAGGCAAGGCTGTTATTGTTACAATTAATAATTAACACTGCACTGCACAAACAAGGACTCTTCCAGAAGACACAGATCTCTCAGCTTTTTACCAAATACAGGCAGAGGCAGAATTTCTGGAGAGACTATTAATCGTTTTCAAAAACACTTTGGATTTAATTACCACCCCGTCCACCTTTAGTGAAATAACAAGCATTTCATAATTCATAGCCTCAACATCCTTTGATTACCACATTTGCACATCAGACCGAAACGAACAGCATGAAGTCCCTGTTCAGCAAGGGGCAGATAAAAGCGTGAGGAGTAACTGCCTGCTATTTTCCAGTCACGCCGCTCGCTGGCAGCTGGCTTTAATCTCAAACAAGCCTGTTTTATTTCCTAGATGCCATAAGGGAGGGGTGGGCTCAGAACCACACGTGCCTGCGTAGCTTCCACGGGATGGATGTAAACCAGCGTGTGCTCCGAGGTGTCCACGGAGGTGTACGAGGTGCCATCTGCTGTGTACACCACCTGCTGGGAGGGACGCTCCTGCTCCTCGCTGTACACAATCTGTGCCACCGTCCCTGCTTCTGGGACAAAGTGCACCTGCAAGAAAAACAGACCCTGGACTGAAACGGCTGCAGAGGCACCCACCACCTTATGCCCCAAATAACAAACCAGGTGTCAGGAAAACAACAGAAACCTCAGTGTATAATAAATATGTTTATAAACTCATCTGAATTACACTAGCAGCATAGAAATCTGGATGTAATAACTACCACTGGTTCCAGGTTTTACCCTGCATTTTAACTCAAGACCTTACTGGTACACAGCATGCATTCAAACAAGTTTTGGAACACCTTGAAAATTTGTAAGAGAAAACATTTGGATTTGAACTTTGAACTGTCGATTTGAACTTTCATATGGGATTTATTGGTACATAGAAATGCAATGGAAGCAGCAGCAATGACAGCAGAACAGCAAAGTCCTAGCCTGCAGCAAGTGAGGACTTGCTCAAATGCAACAGCCCCACGTATGCAGAGATCTCCAGCAGAATCCCCTCCCCTCCAGTGCCAACCCTTAAATGAGGGCTGGAAAGGGGTGGATCCTGGCTGCAGCCCTTCCATCACTCAGTGCATTGCATGCACCTGAGCTGCCCTGTGCTGGCCCTGCCTTCCCACGAGGTGCTCCATCCCTGCTTCAGGCTGTGCCTCTGCATTGCCACTACGTGCACTGTTTATTTTCTATCTTGCTTTCTGGATTTATGATAATTACTTCAGCTGGTTCCATAGTTGCAAGAAATTTTTCTGTTTGATGAACTGGCTAGCAGAATCTATTAACTTTGATTATTGCTTCAAGAAATAGGATTGCAGCTATCACAAGACAGCAACAGTATGTTTGTGATTGCTTCTGTGGAGCACAAACAGCATCAGTAGGCAATTCACCTGTTTAAACAGGGAAACAACTGCAAACACGAAGCAGTGACTCCAATGGCTACTAGAACAGTTACCTCCAGGGCAGTTCAAATGCAAATACATTTATTTTGACTAAACATTACCTAGAACAAGCCAGTATTACTAAGTCCAGTGGTAATAGCAACATACTTATCTGCTGACACCTTTCATATGTTGAAAACCATTTTCAGTGCACAGAAAAAAAATAGCACAGTTAGTAGGAAACCAAGCTTTGGTATCCACATCCATCACCGTGTTTTCACATAAAATAAGGCCACATCTGCAAATTTTATTTACTTCATTTCACCCTTTAGTTTGTTTCAGAAGACACCTGGCACTCCCCAGGGATGCTAAGCACTGATTCCATACAATAAATCCTTATGCAAACACTACAGTAAAAATGCATGCAGTGTTTCACGTTTGGAGTGCTCTGCAAATACTGATCAAACCTTTTAACTGCCACGTGCAAACAGCAGCACTGTGATCCCACTGCAGAGAACACAGGTTACTGAAGGCTGCTTTTCTTTGCAAATTTCAAAGCTGGAAGTTACCAGAAAAGCCACGATTCCTTGGCTTGTGGTTCAAATGACATGCAGTGCTCCCTTCATAACATATTCAAAGAAATAAATCAGTCTTCTAAACATTCTCAGCTGCACTGTCTCAGGGATGGAGGGACTGGCTGCACACAGCAGAATCTGACCACATTAGTCAGTGACAATTAACATTTCTCTCTTCCCCACTACCCAGATGTCTGACTGGAAAAAAATTGTATTACTTTCCTAAAAAGTCCACTCACAGTTCCAGCTGATTCAATTGATGCCAACAGAATGGGCTGCCACAGACCACATATTTTCTTAATATTCATTAATCCAAATATCCTTTCGCTTTCCCACAACCATATATATTTATTTTTGGACACTGAATGCATACTGCTACTGGTTGGTTTCATTTCATACATTTCAAATGCCTGTGTGCTCACTGCTGTGGTTTGCACAGCTCACTTTCTGGAATCACTACAAGCATGTTTCTATTTCCCCTCCAATACAAGCTGAGTTTCCAGATAGTTTCAAAAAAAAAAAAAACAAAAAAAAACAAACACCAACAAAAACCAGCTGAATGGGAGCATTTGCTTGCAAAGCCACTACACTGAGCCTAATCCAGCAGAACCAGAAACCAAGGCAGAAGTCACCTGAGCAGCATTCTGGTCCTGCTCAGCAGAGTCAGGCCACACCTGAGGACTTTCTTCCTTCGAGTCCATCTCCCCCCTGCCGTGGTGCTCCACGATGGGAAATAACTACTGGAGGAATGTCTGGCTGAATAGATTCATCTCTTCACTGTGCTTCTACTTCCAGAAGAGAAGGGGATCTTCAGTAACATGGCTAGAAGGAAAGGAGATGCAGATATGAAAACACACGTGTAACAGCCCGTTCTTGTTGTGATGGAAGGGAGCTGGAGCTACCAGCTACTGCACTACAGCAACACACTGCAGAATAAAGCAGGCTTCACTTAACACAGGCATTCTCATCTTCCATTCTCAAGCACGTTGCCTAATTATTTTCTCCTTAATAGGAGCTGGGAAGAACTCAGCCATCACACAGAAGGGTACTGAACTCCTCCTGCACATCCCTCCTCAGCCACAAGCGTGCAGTAGAACATTCTGCACGTGGTCCTGCTGGCACACACAAGGTCAGAAAGCAATAAACTGTGCCCAAAATCAACATTAGACTTCTAACAGGAAAGGATGCATTCAGAGATGCATTGCTGGCCTCACGCTTACAGCCAGCCTTCTCCTCACACAGAAGGGCAGCTGGCATTCAGGTAATGTGACAAAGGCAACTTTTAGAATAAGAATAATGAAACATAAACTCTAATTGATGCAAGTCCAAAGATCCTGACAAAGTGCTCTCAAGCTATGTCTTATTCACCTCTTGCAATTTTACTGAGGCTTCTCAATCTGCCACTGGGAATGTCAGAAGGGTTTGTTTTTTGGCTCTGGTGATTGGTTCAGTCAGTGGTTCAGCACCTTCCCAGTTCTTCGTCTCCAATGCCACACTAAATATCCACAGCCCTGGAATTAGCACAAGGCTGAGCCCATTTCGTTTCTCAGTTACTCCAATTAGCTTTGCTTTATACTCAGTGCCTCCCTGGACTGATCCAACGCCAGCACCCTGTCTGTGCACCACGAAGAAAGCAGAAGGCTCCTTGCTGATGCTTTCATTCATTTGCATTTTAAATGCAAATTATTTTAGTCATATTTTATTCCCATAAATGCCAGCAGTTGGCTCCTCAACGTCAAGCTAAAAAAAGATAAGGAAAAAAAGCAGTCCATTTCTGCCTTCTGCTGATTTCACCACGAATGAATAAGCTCTGCAGACCTGAGCACTGTCTGAACCATCGGCCTCAGCCAGAACGTGGAAATCAACAGCACAGAAACATCACTGAACAGAATATGGGGGGTGGAAATAAATTCAAAAAGAAATCGCATCACTTCCACGCACAGAGTTTGGGCAAGTTATTCCTGGGCATTGCCAGAGCCCAGCATTTGCTGTCTCATGCTGAGCAACACACTACAACACGCAGCTCTCACTTATTGGGCTCACACTGCATTAGGGCCTGGGATAAATGAACAGAAATGCTATCTCTGTTCTCGTGGCTCATTACGAGGCATCCAGAAAAGGCACCGAAAAGGAAAGAAATCGATGCACCTGCATGCTATGCTTTAGCTAGGAGATCTCATTAATATGGCAAAAAAGAACTGCAGCAGTGGACAGTGAGCAGCCAGCCGTGCCTTCAGAGTGCTGAAACATGGCTCGATTACAAATAAACATAACTTATCCATTACAGCTCACATAAGCTCTGATACAGTGGGAAACATCCATCCTTACACTTTCATCCTGCTATCTCAAGGCTTCTCGCTGCGTTATTAAGGAGAAAATCCCAGGATTAATCCTATCTAATCCGTCCACTTCCACTGAACTCCACGCCTCGTTCCATTGGGTTCAGACCTTTTGGTGATTGCAGAACCAAGGAACAGAGCTGTGTTAATGGAACAACAGCCTGAACAACTTCACATCAAACTGAATGCCTGCCTGCCAACTTTGTGCAGCTCTGTTCATCCCAAACAGCCCTTGCTAAGTAATGGCAGTCAGAAACAAGAGCCAGCTCAGGTCATTGGACTAACAACAGCCAGTAGTTTAATCAGTTAACCAATACTTAATTGCTCACAACAATAAGTGGCAAAGGTTTCACGGTTTGTTGTTTTGATCTTTAAAATAACAATAACAGAATTACATCGTTAGGAAGAATGCAATTAAATTAATCAGAGATTAAATGAAGAGAAAGGTACGGAAATGGCTCGCTCCACACGGTGCAACAAGTAGGAGCTCTGGCTGAGTTTCCCCACCACAAATACTGGAGGTCTGAGGGCAGCTGCTGACTCACTCCAGCAGCTCATTTAGGCACAGACAACTTACAAGGGTTTTAAATAGATAAAACTAGACGTGAAGATTCATATCTACCAGAAAAAAAAAGTAAAAAGATGGAAAAGAAAGCAGCATACACAAATTTCAAGTTTTATCCTAGTTCTGAAAATTAACACATCTCAAATGTCAGGGAAAAAAGCCAGGATGAGCCAATTCAGAGGCTCAGTGGTGTGGTTTCTATGAGTGGTGCCATTACCTATGGGTGTTTCCCAGAGAAATGAGATGCATGCAGACAGTTGTGTAGCAATAGCAGCCAGAGAACACAAGCTGCAGGATCTGTTGAGCTTCTGTACTACAAAATAAGGGCTGGGATGCACCCCTACACCACTGCTCCATCTCTGACTTCTTATCAGTTCTGTTATCACCAAAGTCACTCACAGCGACACCAACAGGCACCTGAGGAACCTTCCCTACACCGAGCACAGAAATACACCACCAACTTTGTTCCCGTCCTTCTACACAGGACGCTCCCTAATTAATCCTGCATGACCTGATTTTCTTCCTCATATCCCCCATCAAAGATCATTACAGCTGTGACACGGACAGCCAGAGCGCCTCAAGATTTTAATGATTTCCCTGTGGGTTTCAATCAGCAGAGATGTCGCGCAGCACAAGGAAGCAACAGACGTCCAGCTCAGCACATACAGCCTCAGCTCTTTATTCCTATCAAATTAGCTGCAGAGGAACCACAATGAGCACGTTAGGCCCACATTAACCCTGCTAACAAGAGCACTTTGGGAGACGCCTGTAAAGAAAAGCACTTTTCTCACAGGGTCTAGCTGCAAGCTTTGTTAGTTTCCTAGCAGAAGCATGAGACTTCAGGCTAAAATCAAAGTGCCAATATTACCATACTGGCACACAAGGGGACATTGTCTGCTTGCTCTCTGCATTGTTTGCCCCCAGACTGTGCTTTGCAGCTGCTGAGGTTTCTCCTCATAAAACGAGGCACTTCCAATGGAGCAAAACACACAAAAACAGGCACCTTAATGGGGCACACACACTTCAATACAGCCAGATAAGCAGCATGCACACAAGCAGGAAGCAATGACAACATGCTGAACCATTTACAAGCATTTTCCTCTCCAGAATAGCAGGTGTGCTTCACCCAATCCATACTGGGTAAGGACATGGGTTGGAGCAGCAGTGGCTATAAATACAGCCCAGCAGCATTGCAGTGCATCAGAACAGCAAGGCAGCAACAGGATGCAGTGCAAACGTGGCATGACAGCACAGCTCCATGACTTCAAATCATTAAAGGACCTCAGCACAGCTGCTAAGCATCTGATCTGGAGTTGGAGTGCAGTCAGCAGACACAGGGCAGGAACAGAACCCTCCTCTACACCTATGCACCAGAACACCCAGCTGCCTGCCTCACCGGGTAAGTGCAGGTAAACCAATAACCTGTGCAGGAGGAAACTGGTTCATTTCAGTATGCTGCTCATATTTACCTTCCTTTTCTTAACACCCACTGCAGACCTGCAGCTGCCACAGACCTATGGCCTTCATCTTCAGTTCTTCCTCATCCAATCCAGAATGCTCATTAATGGTGATGCCTCTCCTCTGCATGGAAAGCCTCTTTGCATTTGACCTGCTCTTCATCTCCGTGGAAACCTTACTTGAGAACTCCTGCTGACCTCCACAATACACCATAACCCCTCTCTCCCATCCCAGCAGCATCTGAAGCTGTATCATTAAATCAGCAGCTTTCCCCATTCGCCGCATTCAGCTCTGGATGAACTCTGCTCAGGGCAAGGCACCTCATTCACCACCAACACCAACGTCCTCATCAGCCTTGCTGTCCTCAGCAGCAGCCATCCAGCCCCAAAGGGCAAGTGCTGATGAAAGCACCGCCTACCTGCAGGCAGCCTCAGCATCTGCAGCACAGCACCCTGAGGTGCCCCTGTGACCCCATCAGCTGGGAATGGGATGGAGCAGTGCTTTGAGAAAAGGGCTCAGAAGAGGTAAAGCAGCTGCTCTTTTTATTTGACATGCAAGGATTCCTGACAGAAATTGACAAGTGAAACCACACAGCGCTGCGAAGAGAAGTTCAGCTCTGAAAGTCATAAAAAGGATCAACAGCACCTGTATTTTCTTCACACAGCTGCTGTTAGGGAATGAGACTTTCTTTCAACCATTGGGCCACGCAGGAGATACAGACAAAAACTCCTGAGGCTTCATCTGCAGAGAGCTCTCCAAGTTCAATTAAGAGCATTCTGCTGAGGAAGCACCGGAGCCAGCAGCTGCCAAACATCCATCCTGGTCCCTTCTTTGAGATGGCAGCGAGGGGGGAACATTAAAGCTGGGCAAAGGGAGAAACCTGCTTTCCTTCTCAGGGAGTCATAAAGCCACTGCAGTATCTCAGATGAGAAGCCACTTTACAATAATGGCACATAAAAAAAGCTAATGTGATTTACTCCCTAGTGTAAAAGAGGCTCGCATATAGACTGGAGTTCCCTGCAGCAATAACAGCAGTGGCTATTAGCTTAATTCTTTAAGTACTGAGCTCACTGACCACTCTTTCCCACTGTTAACCATATGCAAGGACAGCAAGATTGCTACAAAAGGGGGTTTTATGACCACGGGGTCTTCCTCCAGCTTTTAATATGAAAGTGATTTACGATACTCAAAAGGAACATCACATGTGCCTGCAAAAGCTATATCCCACACTTAAGTGAATTACCCCAGCTTGCCTAGAAGGCAGAGTTGCTGCATTTCCTGAGGTTCCTTGGCAAGGAGGTGCTCCCACTGCAGCAGCACGGCTGGGAAGCACGCTGGGGTTCCATCCTCATTGACTACTGAGTCACGACTGCTGGCTCTTCCTCTGCATCCTCATTCATCAAAAACACACATTGTTTCAAGGAGCTCAGCTCCTGTGCATTGTCTGCACGTTAATAAGCAGGGGAGGTAATATATAGCCACAATATTTATGTTTTATCGGCGAGTTAGAAATAGAAATCATACACAGGGCTGGGACAGCAGAGATTATTTATTTCCACAAAAGGAAAAATGGCTTCAATTTATTTAGCCATATAATAAATAGAACAACTCAGCCAAACACCAACTCACTCTTTGCTCAAATTGCACATAATGAATTGATCTAGCTGCATCCTTGCACCACATCCATCACAGCACAACGAGATGGAAGAGGCCTCTCAGATCTCCAAGAGAAGTCCTCTGCTGCTGCATCAATGAAAGGGCTCGTGTGATGTACTGAAGGCACTGCCCAAGCTCCAAAACAATACCACGACAGCAGCTATGCTCTGGAAGTAGCACACAAGTAGCTACAGGTCTGTTTATCCCACAAAACACAGGAGATAATCTGGAACTGCAAGTGAATTCCAAGGCAGATTTACGTCCTACAGGAGAGCTGCACAGACCTGGCTCCAGACCTGCTTGGAGATGCAGCTCCCTCTCTAGATTTCTGTGCAGCCTCAGTTCTTGTATGACCAAGTGCTTCTCACAGCCTCTGTCCTTCCTGTTCTCAGTAGGAAGAGAGACAGGATTAAAATTTGTTTATACACATGTTCTTCTTAGTCACCCCTATAATTGATTTCTTCCTCCTCCTCAGCTTTCTGAACACGTTATTATATTTTTCATGTCATTTTCTTCTTTCAAATGTTTTGTGTCCCTGTGATATCCTCAGCATCTGCTACTGCCATAAACCACAACTCTCAGGCTTCAGCTGCTCGAGGTAGTGACCTCATTTACTTAATTGATTTGGTTTATAAACGACAGAGAAGAATGATAAAGGAACAAAGCAGGGAAGGCACTTCCTCGAGAGTAACAAGGAAAGCATCTGTAGCAAACTGTGCCTACACTGTTGCAAATGCACCTTTTTAACTGAAAACCACACCACCACACTCAGCTCCATTCCTCACCCGTCTCCTATTCCTCCTCCCAAAGCCACCACCACTTAAAGCTGCAATTTGCTCCCATTCCTGCAAACTGTGCTGCTTCTTTCCTCCCTCTCCCACCCCTCCTCATTAAATCACCGCTTTCAAATGACAAAACCTCTTCTCTGCACATTAAGAAGCAGCCCCAAGACTCACCTGCTGCAGATCGACTGCTGGTGTGAAATGCAAGAGAATAAACTGAGAACAAACCAGGCCTCCTGAACACGACAGCAGGTGCCGACCTAACAGATCAGGCCGCTTATCTTTCTATGGTGTACTGACACAAAAAATAGAAGTGGCAAACAGCTCAGCTCTCGTTTAAGCCAAAACAAAATCCACAACGTTAAGTCAGCCTCCATAACGAGCTACACTTATAAATTAATTACAATTTTGTTTACACAGCTGACAGCAACTGCAGGTGGTCAGAAATGCACTGAAAGTAGCTGCTTACTGCAAAGCAAATTAACAGAGCTCATCTAAGGATTTCCTATGCAGGTTAACAGCAAAGAGAGGTGCAGGATGAAAGCAAGCTCCTCACACCAACTTCTTGTCAAGAGCAAGCAGCCAGTTATTCCATCAGATAACAACAGTCACATCGATATCTCATCCCACACCAAGGTAATAAAGCTGTCTTCATTTCAAACAGCTCACACACAAGAGAAGAACGCACATAGCAAAGTGCCAGAAAGCATCACATTCCAGGAGACAAGTTATTCGGGTTAGGACTAACTTGAGAAATACACCTCCTTACTGCTCCTAAAAATGAAGGCATTAGGAGGCTTGGGACCGCCAACTACTTTATCACAACAGAAAAGCCCAATAACCCTCTTGTAAAATCAGTTGATTCACAAGCATTTCATCTTCTGACTTGGCCAAGAGGGAGAAAATTCAATTGTTGAAAGAAGTAACAGAAGAAAAAGTTCAGTATAGTCTCCATCACCATCAAAACTCGTAAACAGAAATATTGATATGCTTTTCACAGGGATAGGCAGCACTGAGCTCACTTGTCCTTCGAAAGCCCATAAGGACCATGAATACAGCACTAATGTGACAGAAGCATTGTGTGCAGATAACCAAACAGCAAACACTGCCCACTCATTTCAGTCCTTCGGCTGCAAAGATCAGGTTCAAAAACAAAAGACCTGGGAAGGAGGTTTTTAAGCTTTGGAAAGGCTCCTTCCAGGGATCCACAACAAGCAGCCTCCAAACATGAAGTTTCTCACGCAGGATAATGAACCCTTTATGGGGTCAGCTGCCTTTTTACAGTCTACAAGACAAAAACCCAAGGCCTCATTTTTTCCATTTTCACTCAATAGTTTAACGCTTTCTCAATGCCAGAGCAACACAGGAGCAGTTCCAGCGACTCAACACCACAAACCTTGAAAGCAAGAGGCCCCATAAAGAAATAAATCAGTCACACATAACAGCCAACCCACGGCCCACAAGAAGGAGCTCATCTGGCTGAGGCAACCACCGACACTGCTACAAAAACCAACCTGAGCACCACGTGGGCAGCTATCAGAGCCCACACACAGAAGCTACAGGTGGCCCTCGTTCTATCCTGCAGAGCACCCAACACGGCAGGAGCCACAAACAGGGGGCTGGTCCCGCTCTGCCCTTGGCCGGGCCCACCTTGGTACCTCCAACATGGTGGTGAGGGTTGCCAAGCCCTTCCCACCAACCCCATAGCCGGCCCACAGGAGCCGCTCCGCAAAGGGGCAGCTGAAGCCCGGAGGTGCCCCCACCCGTCCCTTATATACTCTCCTCGCCCCACCGCAGCCAATCCGAGGAGTGGGGCGCAATGCCCCCTCCTCTCTCTAAGCCAATGGCAAACGGGGGCGCGAGGCACGCGGCCAATCAGGTAGGGGCAGGTGCGCCCCTTCCTGCCGCCGCTCTCCTCAGTTTGACCCCCGCCGCCCCCCCCAGCCCGACGCTCACACAGCACCAACCACCGAGGGAGGCACCGGGGGGGAAAGGGGGGCACAGGGGCAGGGGCTGCCGGCGAAAGGCCGCGCCGAGCGGGCAGAGGAGAGGAGATGGGAAGGCCCGGCTGCCTGAAGGAGGGGAGCCGGGCTAAAGAGCGGGCCGAGGAAAGCGAGCGGCCCGCCGTAACGGGGGGCTGAGCGCCCACAGCACTGGGGGGGAACAAGATGGCTGCAGCACGCACGCACACACACATACACACACACACATACACACCCCCCGCCCGTAGCGAGGTGCCGGGGTCCGGACTGTACCATCCGGGGAGGGGGGCAGGGGTGGGGGCAGCCCCTTTCCCTCCGGCCGGGCGGGTGGGGGATCCCGGCTGGGGCGGGGAGCGGACCGTACCTCTCCCGCGGGGTTGGGGGGGGGGGGGAGGGGAACGATCGCGCCCTTCTTCCCCCCCCCCCCCCCACTCCCGGGAGCGAACGGTTTATCCCGGCCGCAGCGCTCAGCGGCCGCCAGCTCCGGGCGCCATCTTGGGTGCGACTAAAACAACGCGGCCGAAACCCCCGGCGCGGCCCCGCGGCGGCCCCGCACCGCGCTGCCCTCCCGGACCGTCCCATCGCGTTACCTGAGGGGGTCCCGTGCGGTTGCCGCGTCCCGGCCTCCGCCGCCGGCCCCGCTGCGGCCCCAAACCCCCCCACCTGTCCTCACCTCACAATGGTAGCTGCAGAGCGGGAGGGGGGGGCGGCCGCCCGGACCTCATTACCATAATCTGCCTGGCAACAGTCAGCGGCGGCGCGCGCTGATTGGCTGAAACGCCTCCGCCCGCGAAGATGAGGCACAAAAGTCGTCGAGAAAAGACTCTGGGGCAGGCCAAGTGTGGGGGTCGGGGAGCAAATGGGGGGGGAGGAGGGGGCCGACCCACGGGGAGGGGGGGGAACCGCTGCCCAGGCCTTCACCGCTCCCCCTCCCCCCGGATGCTCGCCACCAATCAACGCGCCGCTCTCATCTCCGCACCGCTCCGCAGAGGTCCTTCCCGCCAATCCGAGCTCTCTTCTTATCGCGGCGCTCCGCCCCCTACTGGGGGAGGCGAGCAGCGCCCCCTGCTGGGAGGGCGAGGGAGGGCGGAGCGCCCTCTGGCGGTGGGGAGGAGCCGCGCTGATTGACCGCTCCGGGGAATTCAGCTAACGGGTCCCAGCGGTGGGGTTCATCGCCTTCCTCCTGTTGCAGCTCTTCTTCAGGAGGTGTTTGTGTTATGGCAGTGTGCAAAAATACAGCTTTGCTCAGTCCCTGTTTGCCATTAGCATGCATTCAGCAAGCTGTGTGAGCTAGTGGCTTAGGAGAAACTTCCTAAATAAGATGATATGAGTGAGCATCCTTCAGTTTAATCCAGATTGCTCCACACACGGTTTTTGCACAAGCACACGCACAAACCTGGCCTGTTGTGGCCCAGTGAGCCCATAGCAGGGGAGGGCAGGTTCTGCTGCTTGTACCCTTCTTGTACCCTTGGAGAACTGCAGCAAGCTCAGCTCTCAGTGCAAGCCACTTCTCTACAGTCCCTACTGCAGCCCTTTATACTGGGGCACAGAAACCAGCCCCTATTGCACTGACACGGCCCTTCCACAAGCAACCAAGTTAAAAAGAAAAAATCAGATACAAATTCTCTAACTCACCCTCAATGACTTGAATTGTTACACAAGAAACATGTTTGAAACTGAAGTGAGCTGAATTTCTTACCCAATTTCCTTATACCTTTTTCTCTGCTCAAGTCCTCTGGGCAGCTCCTTGTACTTATAGAGTCAATTTCTCCCCTTATCCTATAAAAACCACTCTCAATTTCATTATACCATGCTGAAACACTGGGATAACAAATAGCACAAGGAAATATACGAGACCAAATAAAATTGCTTTATTTCCCATATTCCTCAACAGCTATCTGTACTCATTTTAGAAAGAAATAAAACAAAGATTTTCAAGTTATCCTATTTTATTTGGGATTCCTATGAGCCTCCCTAGCATTTCAGCACTGACTTGCATACAAGCACGCTATTGTGTTACATTTCCATGCAACCCTGTGGTTGTGCAGTTGAGCACAGAAGAGTGTAGGAGGACTTCAGGGCTGTCCTTTCCTGGTACGTGGGTCACGTTCTGAAAGTTCTTCATGGGTATTTTCTTCCCTTAGCTTAGAAAGGCCGATTCAGGGCAGGCGCTCAGAGGACATAACAAGCTGCCAGATGCAGAGAAGGCGTGCTGCTCCGATTCATCATCTGCCGTATCTGGAATCTGATGTAATGCCCATTGTATTTCCCACATTTAATTCATTCTTTGTTTTCCTAATGGCCTCACGCTGTCAGAGCGAGAAAAACCTTCACATTAGGTTGCTTTATTTCTAGTCTTCACAGGTAGTCCCAATAATTTCCCTATTTGCCTGCGTTGTCTGGAACAGCACCGTAACCCTGCACTGAATCCTTTCTCTCATCTCACAGGCCATCAGGTCTGCATCTCCATCTCTGCATCTCCATCTCTGCACCACCTCGTTTGCATGCTGTCCTCCTGCCTTCCCTGCTTTGTCATCCCCACGGCCACTGCAAGGGGACACAGCACTGCGTGCACTCAGCTCCTCCCAGTGAGGGCTGTGCTCTCCTCCCTCCGGCTGGAAGAGCACAGCAGCCCCATCTCATCTACTCACCAACATCTGCCTGACCCGAGTTGCTCTCCCAAACACCCCATCCATTCCTTTTGCCAAGTAAAGGCACCATCACAAGTTTTTGCCATAGAAGGCAAACCTCCCGCTTCCTGGGCCACTTCTCCCTAAAGATGCTCTGCAACCCCCCATCTCCCTCCAGACCTCCTGCAAAGCTTTTCTGAAGCTTTCCTTCAGCCCACACCTCTTGGTTGCTGGTTTTGTTGGGGTTATTTGATTTTTTTGTGACATTGTCCCATTCTGAGAGGCATGTAAATTAAAATGAGATGAAGAAAAATGCTTGAGTGCTGTAAACTCATCTGAGTTATGTAAGCAGGCCGTGCCTGATGGCCCCACTGACCTCTCCTGTCTACATCTGTGCATGATAAGTAGGCACTCGCATCCAGACTTGCAAATTAAACTGTGTGGAATTGGGCTGTGCATTGTAGTATCCACTGAACTTCCCTCACGCAAGGCTGATTTAAAATACCAATCTAGAAGATGGAGAAAATGTTTGTTAGAACCTTCTGAATTATAATGCAGCCGAAATGTGATTACTTTGCATTCTGCTTGGAGAATATGAAGCATGGTGAAGGTAACGATATGAGTTTACTGATTTAGAGCAAGCCATAATAAAGGTAATTAAGATTGCCTCATGCAAGACATACAAATAGAACACACAAGTGTAACAAAGTGCTCCTGTTGTCCCTCCAGAAAAAAAGTTTCTTTTAAATAAGCCAAATTATCCTTTGCATTCAGCACAGAAAAGTTTCACCAAACAAGCTGGGCTGTTCTAACAGCACCTACCTAATAATCTCCAGATTGCTTTGACTTAAGAGGTAAATTCAATTTGTACCATTAAAGAAAGCATTTCATCACATGCATTTGGTTCAGCTACCTTCAGCTGCTCTGCACCCACAGTAATGTCATTCATTCCCCAACATTTAATGAACACAGGCAGAAAAGTGAATTACAAAACAATTCACGTGCTCCAGAATGGGCTTTCCTGTGCACTTCACAGAAATGTGCACTAACTCCTAGGAAAAGGAAGCTTTTCAGTTCACCATGAGGACCTACATAACAAAGCCATGCTGGGTACAGGAATTGGGATGGAGCTGCCAACATAGCAGTAAGGAAGAACACAGCTGTTCCTATGGCAGTGCCTGCCTGCCCCCACTGTAAGGCTGCTGCCTCTGGCAGGGACTTCAGACCTGAGTTCAGCAGATCCCACAGGCACAGCAGCAGCGCATGCAGGCCATGTCACGTACAGAACACCAATGCAGCAGAGTCGTTCTTTACTTTAATTATTGGAGCATTTCCCAGAAATCTGCACTGGGCAGATGGAGCTCAGCTTCAAATCCAGGTCAGCCCCTTCACCTGGGATTGCTGGTAATGGATCCCTATGTCCTCCTTCCTGAGCAGCTCTACGATGGGGACAGAACCCGGCCCTGCTGATGCTCTGCTCAGGTCCCTGTGTCGCCCCTGCCCTGTGTCTGGTTCTGTTGGTGCACTCTCATAGGCAGCAGATAATTCTGTGCCAACTGCTAAGTAACCAAAGGCTATTTTCCTTTCCTCCCCATTAAGCAGCCTGGGATGACTCAAAACTATTAATGATGCTTTTTGATATTTCTGAGTCTGCTAGAAGCTGAGCAGAAATAAAAGTGAAATATTATCTCTTAGAATTAACACCATATCTAGGCATCACAACAGAGTCTTTAAAGAACCGTGAAAGATCTGAAGGACTTCACTTTCCCAGAATATTTCCCCTTGTCCAGCCCTGGATTTATTAAAACACATCCTTCTGACAGCTGTTTTCCAAAGGGGGTGATGAGGTGATGGAGGCAGTCTGAGCCACCTCTGCTGGGAGGGGGGATCCCTCAGAGCCAGCCCTGCTACTTCCAGCTATGAAAGACGACCAGATGGACAAAGTGGGTAAGTTGTGTTTAATGCCTCCACAGGAGCATTAATACCCATCTGATAATCTAGGTACTCGTACTATTTATGCAGGCTTTCTGACAACCAGCAAAAATAAGCACTGTGCCTGGGGAAAACCCACTAATCACTTCAATATGGATCACGACAGAAATATCAGTCGAGCGGTTACTCTTCCTTAAATGGTCAGAAATGAGGACTTCAGATCCTTCCATGGGTGTGGGAGGCAGAAGGGTCCCCAGCTGCTGAGCATCACAGACTGAGCAGTGCAGCACCTGAGCAGGTTTCCTCTCAGCTGAAGCTTTTCACTCTTGCAACCTTTGCTGGGAGACAACAAAGTGACCCTGAAGACAAATAAGGATAATTCTTTCAAGGCTTATTTCTGCTTATTTGTTCTTACGCCAAGATTTTTATGTAGCTTGGATAGGGGACTTCTTTTTTTCCCCTCTACTGTTTACTCTCCCCATGTATTTATAGACAGCAGTCATATCCTCTCCTATAATTTGTTTTTGTTAAGCTGTGCTCATTCCTTTCATCTCTCCTTGTACAGTATGTTCTCTACTTTGTCTTACTGGCCCCTCTAGTAGAATCCTACAACTGAGAGTTTGAAAACAAGTCTCCAAGCTATAGGATTTCTTCCTTGAAGCAGTTTCATAAAGCCCTACTGAGTTTTAAGGGGAAGGGCTCCCATTGTGAAGTCTTTGGCTCTTATGGGAAAGGACACACCTCTGAGCTTACAGATGCATTCAATAGCCACAGCCCCATCCCAAGGAGCCCAGACAAAACAAGCCTGACTGAAGGTGGCACCCTGAACCCAGATACCTAGAAAGCAAACAAGGCCAAAACCACAAAGCAGGTCAGAGGTACAGCAGCAGAGCAGCCCCAAGGCTACAGCACAGCCTGATAAGGACAGATAAAGCAAAACAAAGCACAGCACCCACCACCCCAACCAACAGCCACTAACCAGAGCTGTGTTCTTACAGGATGATCCATGCAGGTGGGAAGGGGCAGCCCAGGGCTCCGCTTATATAGAGCACCTGGGCCTGTGGGTGGTGGGGTGGGGATGCTGGCATTTATAAATGGCCCCAGGTGAGAGGTGCCCTGGTGCTGCAGGCCTTGCTGTAGGTAAGGTCTTGTTTTTGGTGCAGCTTTGTGGGATTTTTGTGCTTTATGGGCTGTATTTTAGTGCAGTGTTTCTTTTGACATAGCATTTCATTTTCTGTTGAAAGTTCACGGGTGCTTTAAAATCACCATTTAAGCTTTCAGAAGCAGTTGTGTGCTTTATTTGTGTCTATTTATTCTGTGCCTTTAGGCTATGGTTTTTATTTACCATGTTTTTCAAGTTTTTCCCCTACCTTTTCTCCCCAAGATCAAACGATCTGAGCTCTGAGAAGGAAACCACTGCTGGTGCTTTCCCGGAGGGCTCTGGATTTTTGTTGTTCAGTGCAAGCAAAACAACCTTTTCAGTACTGGTGGTGTTGCACTGCTATCAGCATCTCTGGTATTTGAGACTGCAGTGTCCTGTTTGAATAACTGACCCTGCAGAGAGATCTGCACAAGCAGACACCTGCAGCAGCATGGGGCTGTATTGATTTAGATGTCACTTTGGATTATGTTCAAAGTGTTTTTGCAGAGCAGTTCTTTGCAGTGGGATGTGTCCTTCAAGAGGAGAGTAGTGTCAGGGGAAGAGAAATGTTTGCTTTGGTGACTGATTGGTGTAAAGAAGGGGATGTTTTGAAACTGAACTGAGTTGGAAAGGTAAGTATATTCCACCCACACTACAGACACATACCTGAGCCTTGGAAAACAAGTGCATTAAAGGAGCAGTAGGAATCAAATGAGGTAAACGTAGAGCAAGTGCCAAGATCTGCCAGAGTTCAACGCTGCCTTATTTCTGAAGCTGACAAAAGAAAAATGGCATCATCTGAGACAGCAGTTAAGCTCTGAGCTGCAGCCCCTGCCCTGGTGCAGGCAGCTCCAAATGGAAAGCTCCTGCTAGCAGCCAGCAGGAGCAACACAGCAATGAGCTGCAATGGGGGAAGTGCAGAGCTGCCCGGAGCTGGGAGTGCTGGCAGGTCCCCCAGTGTGCCTCAGACAAATGGCATTGCAGGAGGAACCGGGATACTGTGCTCTGCAAAGCAATAACATATTAATCTGCTCTCCAGAAATCTTTCAGTGTAGTGAACGGAACATAACCCAATTATTTCAACCCCATATTTTTTTTTTTCCCTGTTGTTTTCCATTGTAGGAGAAGCTCGTGTGATGTTGGCTGTGTGCACACAACTGTTCTGTATCCCAGGTGTGCCCAGACACCTGGCCAAACACCAGGCAGAGGTATTTTCTTCAAAGCAATGCGTTTACATGGTAAGGCAAGCATTCATTCTTTCAAACAATTCTGTCAGTGCTTAGCATTTCTCTGTTATTACAGAATTGTTCAACTGTTGCTTTGAACTCCTGTAACCTCAGCCTGCATGCAGTGGAAAAATTCAGGATTTGCTCGCTAGAGCATGATGCTGCAGTTCACAATAAAATATTTGCTGTGCATCCAGCTGAGAGTGCTGATGTGTCCTGCATCATGTTGGGTTTGCTCTGCTTTAATTTCGCAGGAGCCCTCCTGGAAATCTGTATTAAGAGTTTTGCTGTCAGAGTAGAACTGATATTCCACAGTGCTCTAAAATCCATCTGCTCAGGAAGGCAGTTCTTAAAGCCAACAGGCTGTGGTGAGAGCTCAGGATGGATCTGTGCTGAAAGTTTTACCAAAGGAACCCTGAATTTGAGCCCTTGTTTTCAAAATGATTTGAAATTCCCTGCTTAGTGTGGATCTGACTGCATAATAAGAGCACCACAGAAATATCAGGGCTATTTCCCAAAGCAAATTTGGGATCATTTTGATGGAGGGCTTTGCCAGCTGCAAGCCTGTGCAAAGAGCAGCTGATTTCTAAACTGAGATGTCTTCCTTGCTGCTGTTTTTGGATTGTCCTGGAAGGCACTGGTTTAAGTGCTGAGCTACTTAGGAAGGTACAGGACAGGAAAGCATCTGAGCTCATTTGGTCACTTTACACTTCTGAGATCAGTCTGATTAGGCAGAATTCATCTCCTGGATAAGTTCTGTTCCATTTAGGAACATCCTATGAAGCTGAATGAGCCATTTCACAGTCCTGCTGTCCTCCTCAAATGCAACAGTTTGTAATGAAATGTGTCTGTGTTGATTTCAGTAATGAATTGCAGAGCCTGCCTTCCCTTCCCTGTCCTCTGCTTGCTATTTCTCTGCACGACTTTGAGGAAACCTGCTGGTGCTGCCTGTTTTCATTTCTTCCTACCCAAGTTCAGCAAATCATCCCACCCTACTTTAAAGTGCTGGAAACTCCCAGCCCCAAAGCTGTTTGCATGCAGAGTTAAGGCTGTGGCTCTTGCTTTCCCAGGCTGTTGTGTATGTTCACATAATCACAAGTGTCCATTGCAGGAACCAAGGAGGTGAAGCCTCTCAGGCACTGCAGCTGAAGCAGGCTGTCCTACACTTGGAAGCCCTTTTTCCCAGCTGCAGCACGTGAAATGGCAGCAGCTCTGAGCTCAGAGAAATCTTTTTGTTCTTGTTTTATTTTTCATGCATACTTCTGCTCCATAATGTCTGACTGGGGGCAAGAAGCGATGTGCCAAGCTTTCAGAAGCCCTTTCCAGGAGCTGGAGGTGGTGGCTGCCAGGTATTGGGGTATCTGAGTGAGAGGACTCCTTGCTCTGCACCTGGGCAGGGCACAAAGGAGAGGGTGGAGGAGGAACCAGGTGCCTCCCTGAGCACAGCAGGGAGCTGCAGTAAGGAACAGAGTGTGCTGGAGGTGGTTTGATAGCTGGTTTTGCTGATCTGGATCAGAAGGTATTTTTTTCTCCAGGGCATCTTATGCTATCTGGGCACTGCAGGCATTGTAATAATGGGCAAATAATTCTCTGTAGCACCAGCTGGGTTTCGAGCTCCTGGTTGTGGCTTGAAGATGTTGGATGTGTTTAAATCTTTCTCCACTGTAATGTTCACCTTTCAATGAAAGGAAAGTCAGTGCTCACCCCATGCCAACTCCAGACCTGGGTAAGCAGAGCTGTTACTGAAGGAACATTTTTTGACCATGTAGGCAGCACCTGAGGATAAAACTTATCTCTAACCTCTAAGTTCAGGCATCCCTGCTGCTAACCTGCCGAGCACCTTGCTAATCACAGCAGTATCTCCTCATTGCCCCATGGGCTTCCTGCTCTCAAAGCAGCTCCGTTGCCTCTATCACTCCAGTTTGCAGGCACAGAATGACTGCTTTCAGCTCAGGGTGGGTGAAGCACTAATTGTGGTGGTCAGTGACACCCTCAGAGGGACTGGAGCTTATTGGAGGTACTGTGAACAAAGGTTGAGAGCCATCACCAACCCACTGTTCTGCTGTGGGATGGAAGCAAATGGAACTTGCAATACATGTGTAAAGAAAATGCTTTCTAATTTGGGGCTTCAAACTCATTTCCTTTCCTATTTTCAGGGTTGGGTTTGACTTCCATCCTCAAAGCTAAATGAAACAACACCAAATGTGGAACCAAAGCAAAGCAATTATCTCACCAACTGCATTTCTGCCTTTGCTTTATCTTTGCCTTTGATCCATTTCTGTTACAGTGGCGGTAGAAAACATGCAAAAATATTTTACAAAATACTATTTCATATAAATAGAGTGACTGCAACCCTGCAAAAACACATTGAAAGTGTAATTAAGACTGAAAGACAGCTCGGTATTTTTAGCTCTATTGAGGATTCATCCCCTTCCCTATTCTTTCATCAGGTTTTCTTTAACAGCTGACATATTGGTTGATTAAAATAAATGGAAAATAGAAATGAATGAAAGAGCCCTCTGCTGTACAGAATTCAGGGCTCTTCCTCAATGAGATTCTCTATAGTGAATCGTGCAATTGTTGAGATGCTGTTGGCAAGTGTTTGTGTCAAAGGCAGCAAACCAGGCTCAACGTGTGCAGTGTTTTTCCTTCCCAGGATTTAAAGAAACGTTTTCCCAATGCAAGAACCCCTAAGGAACACAACAATGTCTGTAGCCATAAACTCATTTCATTCTTGTTTCTCATCGCTGTACTTCTTGGGTTCTTTTTTGGTAAATGATTTCCTGTCCTGTGCCAGATGCTGTTCTCCTTCACAATGCAGTAATAGTTCTTTGTTAGTGATATCACAGTATTATACCACAGCCCTTACTGTGGCTTCTCAAATTTAGCATGCTGAAATACATTCTTTGTTGGTTGTTTGGGGGCTTTGAGATCTGGGGTTTGATTGAAGTCGGTCTGTAACAAAAAAGAAGGGACAGAGGCTGGGGAAACTTGGACAGCGTGCAGAGAAACAGGGCAACAAAAGAAGGGCAAGAAAGAAGAGGAGTATTTGATATATCCTGTCTCTGCCTGTGTAGATGGAGGAAAAGCTTGAAGTAATACTTGTGTTATTTGCTGCTGTTTGGGCTTTGAGCTGTTGGAGGCATCAAACTGCTGATCCTGCCCAGGGATCTCCCCCAAGCAATGGCTGTGGGATCAGGCTGGGGGACCATGGGCTGCTCTTTCTCCTCCCCCATATGTGTGTTTCCTAGCCAGAGATAAAGCAAGAACGCCCCCATCCAAATCATTTCTAGTCCTTTAACTGAATCACACGGTCTGGCCCTTCTGAACAGAGGCCAGAAAGTCTGCTGTTCCCTTTTAGATGTGATCTGTGGGTTTCCTATCATGATGACACAGTTCCACTCTGTGCTGGTGTAAGGCTCATTAAAACTGGTGTGTTTTTGTGTGCATAGCAGGGAATTCTTTTGAAGGGTTATGTAAAAGTATATTTTCCAGAAGACAGAGCAAATACAAGGAAGCTGGTTCAGTTCCTTAAGGCCTGGTTGTGCAAGGAGCGGGATGTGAAGTTAACCTGGATTTTAAATGCAGGCTATGGCACTTCACATCCTGTGGGTCTGCGTCAGGCTGTAGGGCTGTGTCTGCATGCACACATGGAGATGTTTGTCCTGAGGCATAAACTGATGTAAGAACATAATCATATGTTTATTTTTTCTCCTGGAAAGCAAACTGGGAAGAAGGAAATTGGTAAATAAATATTGATTTAAGATCTCTCGTGGAGAGACGCCTTCTTGAGGAGATTTGGAGCCTTTCTGGCCAATGAAGGAG
Source organism: Lagopus muta (assembly GCF_023343835.1). Classification (NCBI taxonomy): domain Eukaryota; kingdom Metazoa; phylum Chordata; class Aves; order Galliformes; family Phasianidae; genus Lagopus; species Lagopus muta. The sequence goes on along the minus strand of NC_064454.1, from coordinate 1,482,798 downwards.
CTGGCAAACAGGTCTGTCACACAGTTATGTCTCCAGTCTGGGTAGAGCTCTTAAGGAGGGGAGGTGTTTGTGGGGCTGATAGGATGCTGAAACATTTAAACCTGCTGATATATGGAATAGAAAATGTGGACAACTTTTCCCCGTTGTATGCTTCTGGGGCTGCACCGGGCTGGATGATGAGGACAAACTTTGTCAGAAACAGTTTAGAGGGAAATTATTAACATGCAAATAAATGAACCTGCCTGGCTGACCAGAGGAGCCTGTATTCATACAGCAAATGTTACATTACTCATCCTGCAATGCTTTCTGAAGTAGATTTTCGTATCATCGTTCTCCGTTTCAAATTCAGCTCTTAAATCCCAAAAGGGAATTCACTGCCAGCCATTTGCATTTTAAAGCAAAAACTCAAACCTCAATAGAATGCTCTACTTAAGGCTCCTTTTATATAACTTAACCAACGAGCTCCATTGGTAGAGGCCTTGGGGAGCCAACAGAAGGACTGAGACAAGGCAGAAACGCTTGGAAGAAGCCTGGAGAATCGCTCTGTGTGATGCAGGCCGTGCAGTTATCTGTGCAAAGCTGCTGCTCTCATGGTCGTGCCTTCAGCACTGGGGGGAAAGGCAGGCCTTCAGCCTTTGGCAAGCCGCCTGCCTAGATGTGACAGGCTGTTGTTTCTTCTGGTGCATGAGGGGAAATTGTAGCAGAACTCTGAGTTCACGTTTTGCAAGATGGGGAACTGCAGTGGGAAAGTTACAGGAAAAGCGACGTGTTTTCTTGCAACCAAGATTTCTTGGGCTGACTCATCTTCAGAGGAGATGTGATTCAGGGGAGGAACAAAGTAGGCTGCTCTGCCCCTCGGGCCATGGGTTTGCAGGTGGAAGTTGTAGGCGGTCCACTCCTTCCCTTGGAGACACCGGGATTCATCAGCACAAATGTCCCAGTTCCTCCAGCTGAGTCGTGCTCTCTGTTTTTATTCAACTGAAGCAGACTTCAAACATGTATTTCTTTATTTCCTACTGCTAAGAGATCCGCTATCCCGGCTGCTGCTTGCTGAAGGCGTTTGAAAGCTTTGAAAGTACTGCTAATTATTTTCTTGGGGTCCTCTGAAGAATTGTACATTTCAAATGTTATAAAAAAGTACAGAGTATGAAGCCACTATTTTAAATAAGTTGATAAATCAGTAGTAGAGAGCACTGTCCCTATTTTGGAGCATTTGAAAAGAATGAATTTGGCTCTGCTTGTAGAGCAAGGTCTGCAAACCAGAATCCCTGTACCTGGGAATTCCAAAACCCCACTGATTTTCACTGCAGCTCAATTGAAGACTAGGCTTTGACTTAGCAGCAGACCCTTCAGCTCCTTTCCAAAACGTGTTCTGGTGACAGGCAACAGAAGGCAGAATTTCTGGGTCTTTGCTGTGCTTTCTTGTGCACGGCTCCTCATTTCCAGGTTGCACATTTCAAGCAACTGAAGTAAATATTCCTGTGTTGACATAAGAATGACTGGGTAGTTGGGAGCCCTGAAGCTTGTAATGATGATTGCAACAGGAAATGTAGCTTAGTATTTGTTTAAACAGAATGATGCAAACTGCAGCCGTCTGTGCTGACAGCAAATTAAAGTTGGGGGTTCTGGTGGAGTCACTTTGCTGTTATGTGCATAGGAGAGGAAAAAAAGGACTGGAAGTACTGTGCTGCTGGTGGGAAGAAGTTGCTAGCAGTGAAGGTTTGCTGCACCAGGCACAGAACGTTTGATAGAGGTGAAATGTCTCCCAGTCTTCTCAAAATTCCTTATTTTGTGTCTCTGTGTCAGGTGCTGCTCCTTAACACACCCTGCTGCTTGCAAACTGAGTAACTGTACAAACAAGTGATGGGGGAGGAATGAGGTGACCTTAGTGTGCCACAGAAGAGCTTGTTAGCACAGGGGAACTCCGTGATGCTTGGTGAAACACGCTGAATCAGACCTGATTGCAGAAGGAGGGGTAGATCTTTTGTTGCTGAATTGCACTTATCTTCAAAGCTGCTGCAGATGATTCCACATTTATTCAGCAGGACAGAGTCCCCAGGCTTTTATATTCCGTGTTGTTCAGTGCCAGTTGTTAAGATGAGTTGGCTTTTAATCCACCAATGAATACTGAATGAAGAATTCAATCATGAATCAGATCTCTCTTTTTTTTTTTTTCTTGCTGGTAATACAAGGCATTTTTATTTTCCATTTCAGATTTCTTTTGCTGTACAGGACAAAAATAAATTATGAGAGGAGAGAAGTTAAAATTGTTCCTCTTGAACAACCCTCCTGCATCAATGCTTAATCTTTCCATTATGTTTGATATCGTTAATCATTCTGCTCTGATATCTGACACACATTTGTGGGGGAAAAAATCAGATCTAATATAAAAGATGCAATAATACTGACTTATGCGGATCTGCAGCTAATTATAACATATTTGAATTTTCATCTTTCATGAAAGAGCTCTATAAAATGAAGAGCCTTTCACAGTGCTGAAATGAGTGTCTGAGTGAAACTGGCAAGCAGACAAGGAGAGAGGGAAGAAATGTCCAAGGACAGTGGGAGAAACCTCAGCATCGTAATGAGCCACAAGCTGCAGAAAATGTCCTCAGTTGCTGGTGGACTTCTTTGTTTTGTTGGGTTTTTTTGCACTTCTCAGGCTATTTAAGTTGGAATGGTTTGGTTGCCCTTTGTGATATAGAATCATATAGGTTGGAAGAGACCTCCAAAATCGAGTCCAGCCACAACCTGGCAAAATGCATCCCATCACCAAACCACGTTCTTGGTGCTGTGTCCACACGTCTTACCTGCCTCTGGGGATGGGGATTCCACGGCTTCCCTGGGCAGTGTTACAACCTGGCCAATGTATGGGCAACTCATTCTGCTGTTTTCAGAGATGAAATGACATTTCTGTCTTCGTAAGTGGGCTAAAAGAAAAAAGATGACAGGAAGCCATCAGCCCGTAGTGAGAAGATAGATGTCAAAGGGAAGAATTACTAAATGTTTTTTGCAATTCAGCCTCTTCTCCTTTCCTCCCTCCATCTCTTGTGTTTTGTGTTCCATTCGTCAGCTAAAGTGGTTGCTTTAACTCTTTGAAAATGCAGTGGGCTGGAGATCTGCCTTGAGATCCTTCCAGTGTGCAGAGCCTCAGATCCACCCAGAGACAGAAGCTGAGCAGCACAAAACCCAGTTTGCAGCTGATGAAAACTGATGACTGAAGAAGTGGTTAGGCTGCCTTCTGTTCCGACATTTGGGATCCCAAATCTAACCGTAGGCTCATCATTATGTTCTATGTTAGAGATAATTTCCTTTCCTGGGTAGTGAATCCTACAGATGCACAAACAAAAAAAGGATAGCTCGTTTCCTTCAGCTGCTGCTTTTGTCTTGAATAGTCCTCCTCCTCAAAAACACAGTCCAGTTAAATTCACCACGATTGCTGATCTTGTCCTCATCTGAAAAATGAGACCATGGACACAGAGCCCTTTCCAGGTGCTGAGACTGACCTGCAGAGTACCCAAGGAGCAGTGATGTCCTTTAGCAGCTGTGCTCTTGCAGTGCTGGGCTTAAGCATCCTCAGTTGATGTATTTTACATTTTCTGAGGCGTCATCTTTTCTGTGCCTCAGCAAAGCAGTCATATTTCTAAACCTAAAGGAGGGCTTATTTTGAAGTTTGTTGTTATGGTTAAGATTGTTTCTTTACCAGCCTGTTTCGTGCTGTGAGCCAGGATCCTGCTGCTCGAGTAGAGCACAGCACAAGCTGCTGTTTAAATCTCTCCACCTTAGAGTACCTGCATGGAGTTGCTGTGTGAAAGTCAGATTAATGGCACTGTTTTAGGTGGAGAGCAGTTGGAAACAGGCCATCGAAGGTAAGGATTCACTGATACAATAAAAAGTGCTGCTTCTCCCTTCCCTGTCAAGCCATTTAAAAAATGTCTTTGAGAAACAGGTTTGTTGTCCACCATTATTTACTGTATCATGCTCTCTTCACATATTCCTGTGCTGGTTTTCCTCACAGCTGCAATTACTCTTCTGTTTTTAAGGTCTGACTCTTCTTCAAACACATCAGTTTTATTTATTCTTCACCCTTTCTTTCTTCTCAATTCCACCGTATTCCTGTGGAAATCAACATCTCTTAAGCTCCTATCTTTCAAGGCCCAGAAAGTCTTTGTCTTTTCTGTTATCTCCTTTCTCTGGAGTACCTTCATTATCTGTGTGTACCTTTCTTGCATTGCTTCTGCAAGTTCTGTGTTTTGTCTGCCACTTGTTGTCTTCCTGAGCTACAGATGGAAGATGGAGTTGCAAAACTGCAGGAACCCTATATTTGCACAGATAAATGCTGCATCCCAATATAGATGCCCAGTGCTAAAGCAGGTTGGCAACTTTTCAATGTTATTTCTGGTTTCCAGAGAAATGTTGTTTCCCAGAGGCATTTGTGTAGCTGGCGTTAGTTTACTATTAAAAGTTTGGTATTTCTTTATGGCTCTCAAACAGCCTTGTTGGCAGTTAGGAGACTTGTCTTCAATGCAGTGCAGATCAGGATGAGTTGTTGCAATTAACTGTATCTCATACTTGCAGATTGATTAATACATTTTTCTCTTGAAGCACTCATCAGTGTGAGCTGTGCCTGAATAAGGAGTCCTCTTTCCACTCGAGCACACCCATATGCTGTGCTTGCTTTCTGCATTCAGTTTGCATTTTGCCTCCTAAAACCAGGGCTGGCTCAGCTCTACCCTCACAGCCCCACAGTTGCACATATCTGTCACGTACAGTTAGTGCAAGCAATATGATCTGCCACTTAAATCTTCCATCAAGTTTTTCTAATTAAGAGCTGCATAACATTACTGTTCACAGGCTGGATCAATTTTATGCTTTAATTTGTTGAGTCTAAGAGAATGATGAAAATATTCGAAGGCTTTCTCACTTCTGTGAACTCATTCTCCAGTGCTGGCATGGTCTCAGCACATCTGTTTGCTGAAGCCGCTGCTCCTTTCCTGCATCAGACATTCCTCACTGACTCCAGTTCACCCTTTATCACAAGAGTTTAACATGCACCATTTAGGGCATGTTTTTATGACCCCAACTCAGCTGTGATCTCGCTGGCGATAATGGAGAGATGTTCGCTTGAAATATTATTGAAGGAATAAGCAGAAGTACTGGAGAATTTTTCCCTCCAGGCCAACCAAGGCTGAGTGTAAGATTTCCAGTGCATCTTTAGCATAGATGTACTGGAAAAAGGGCACTAAAAGCCCTGGAACGTACATGCTCAAGCATTTAAAATAGGGTTCTTGGAAGGACATGAAAGCTGCCACCTGCCTAACAGGGTTGACAAGGGAAAGGTGTTGCAGGGAATGCTGCAGTTTTGCAGCAGTTCTATGGTACTGTTGTCACAGGCAACAGAAAGCTACCTATCAGTTCTAATCTGGAATGTATCTATGGAGAAAATGGGGCTGTGACCATTGCGTGTGCCAACGTATTGTGCTGATACAACGTTGAGTAGAACTTATTTGAAAAGCAAGCACAAGTAAAACTTGTTGTGATCCCTGAAAGTGGTGGTTTTGTGTTTTTTCTTTTTTTTTCTCTCTTATTGCTTTAGCTGCTGGAATCAAATTTGCATTTTGCTGTGTAAACGTGCTGTTGGGCAGCTCTGGACAACCACCTGCATTATGAGGGAGATTGCTCTGGTCCCAGAGCAGTCATTCTCACAGCACAGCCAAATGATGCTCCACCAGCCCACTGGCTACGAAATCTGCACTGTACACTTTTGCTATGCAGTACAGAAACTCAGCACAGATGTGTGGAAAGCTCCAGAAGCTATAACTAGTGTGTTAAAAGCCAGTAGAGAGGCTTTAGACAACATAAAGTATGTGAGTTATTTGCACTTTCACAGAACCTTTCACCTGAGAATCTTAAAGGGTTTTATGGGCATTAATGTAACCTTCCTGTTCCTCACTGAGCATATATTAAACACTGCCTCCACATTAATGCTGAGCAGAATGAAGCAGTCCCAGGATCACTCATCCAGGACTGTACAAAGTGGATCTGTGGGTGGTGGTGGATCACTGGTGGGCTTTGGAAGGTAATTTTCAGCCCTTACTGCAGCCTGACGCTCCAGCACTTTGTGCTCCTGCACTATGAGGGCTCCACGATGGCTGATGGAGCACAGCAGAGGTAAATCCACTCACCCTATGGTTGCTCCTGTTGCTCCTGTCATACACTCTGGTTGTGCAGTAGTTCTGCAGGTGGTCAAACAGGTTGCAGCAGAGGACTCGCTGTATTCTGATTGTATCGCTTTGACTTCTCACATGGGCACAGCGTGGCTGTAGGAATTCATGCTCTCACGACAGCCCTGATGCTTTGCATGCCTCAGCCACTCGTGACTTTATTTCTGGAGGTACTCAGAAACCTGCAGCCAACTACTTCAGTTTCTGCTGTGCCCTGAACATCAAACCTTCTCGTACCTCAAATTCACAAGACCAATTTTTTGGCAGCCTTTTTGACATCTGCAAAATGCAACGGCTGAGAGGGGTTATGAATATTAAATATTCACTGAGCAGTATGTAAATATTAAGTGTTAAAATTATATTGATTTATATAGCGCTTTAAATGCTGTATGAGTTCAGCCAGCAATGAAAGCCTCTACCCAAAGATTTGTAACCAGCTTCCACTCCTTGGCCTTGGGAGAAGGAGAAATGCTTGTTCTTATTTAAAGAGGGGCTGAGCTGAATATCCTCAGTTATTTAGTCCTGTATTCACACTGCACAATAAAATATTTTCATTAAGATCTATCAGTTTAGAAAGAACTCATTAAAAGCGTTTTCCAACTGAAGCTGGCCAAGCTGAGAAGAAAATTACACATCCCTGAGGACTGCAGCAAAGGAGATTTAAAGGTGTTCAAATACTACAAAAAAGAGACTGTAATAAGTGAGTAGTGGGCCAGGCAGCTGCTTTAATTAAAGCTGGGGCTGCTTATTGATCCACTGCTCAGATTTACCCTGCTCTGCAGCACTTCAGCAATATTCCTTTCCACCTTTCCAGCCAGCAGTGCTTGTAGGAGAAGCTGAGGGTGATGAAGTTGGGAATGGAGGTGTTTTATAACGTTCTGTGCTGAGGGCTTTTCTCCACAGGGTGCTTCCATGCTGAAGTGAACCCACGTATTCTATGTAACGTGACAGGGATGTGCCTGCCGTGGTTTGCTCTGCGGTGATGCTGGAGCACGGCGTGATCCCTGCGGGCCGTGCTGCTGTGTGACGGCTTTTGTTGAAGAGGAAAATAAAAGGAAACGGCCTTTCATTGGGAAGGACGGAGGGCTGCAGGCTGAGCGCCCTGTGTGCAAAGGAGGTGAGCAGCGCTGCCGCTCGTTCCGAGTATGTGGGGAAGCCTCATGTCTGCAGCCTGACCACGCCGGTGGGAGCAAAACAACAGCTTCAAGCGCCCGTTGTCCGCGCAGCCCCGCGCGGCCCTTTTCCACACACCAAGAGCCGCCCGGACACCTCAACCCGCGGCCGCCATTTCCCTCAGGGTCGGGGGGAACGCGCCCCCGTGGGCGGGACCTCCGCCGCGACGGCTCCTCCTCCCATTGGCCGAGTGCGGCGAGGCAGGCGTGGCTCTCGCCCAATCCCCCTCATTCCCCGGAGCCTCACCTCCGCCGCGCTCCTATTGGCCGCGGGGCGGGGCTTGGCGAGGCGGCTCCCATCGCGCCGCGCAGGGGGCGCGGGGGCCGCAGTAGCGCTTGGGCGGCGGCGGTGTCGGCAGCGATGGGCGCGGCGCGGCGCTTCCCCCTCCTGCTCCTGCTGGGGCTGGCCGGCCCCGCCGTCACGCTGGCCGGATACATCGAGGTGGGTGCGAGCGGAGTCCCGAGAGCCGCGCGGCCGGCCGTTGGGGGCCGGGAATCGCCTGGCGGAGCCCGGAGGCTGCCTTTGGCCGAGGTTCCCCCGGCCCGGCTCGGATCCGCGGGGCGGTGCCGCGGGGGATCCTTCGCCGTCTAACAGCTGATCTGCAGGGCGCTGCGGGGCTGCCTTGGCAGCGGGGCTCGGCGGGCCCTGGGTGCGGCCGCTGCCCGGAGCGCCTGGCTGCGGCTGCGAGCGGTGCTTCGGGTGGCGGAGCGGTGCCCGATTAGCGCAGAAATGAGTAAATCGCTGCAGTTCGCCTGCGTGTGGGTACGGCTTTCACGTATGCGTGCGTGCGGAGATAACGAGAGGAGGGAAATTCCGGCTTCGTCCGTGGAAGTCGCCGCAACGTGCGGTTGAGGCGTTGACACGGCGGGGGAGGGAAGCCCCGCAGTTCGCTGCGCACGGAGCCGGGCGGACCGCAGCTGGGTGCGCAGTTCGGCCGGGCCGGGCTGGGGCCGGAGCGCTCCCAGCTCTGCCGCAGGAAGCCGAGCTTCTGAGGTTGCGTTGCGTGTCACCTGCCCGTGGCTTTGCCCGCTTATGGAGGCGCAGCGCTCCGTCTCCTCCGTATCGTTGCGTTAAATCCGCGTAACGCTCGTTTGATCGGGACGGGCCGGTGCTGAGGATGCTTGCAGCAGGGCTGGCCGGCCGAGGTCACTCGGGGTCCCCCGGGGGGGCGGTTTGGGCGGTGGCTGAGTCCATCCGATCTCGTGCACCTGTTGAGAAGCTCCTCCGGTTGTAGGTCGCTTCCTCTGTCACATTCAGCACGCGTTCTGGAAGCCGCCGTGCCCGTGGATTTGTGTTACGAAAAGCCAGCGTCCTCCTGTGGGAGCAGATGTGGCCCGCAGACTGTTGTGCTGGGGCTGAAGAAGCAGAGCTCAGCGTTCACCCACCCGTCTTGGGGTCAGCAGAGGCTTTGGCAGCCCTGAGTGCCCTGGGATGGCGCCATCAGTGCAGCGGTGCTGACCTGATGGAAGAGGGTTAACCTGGACCCAGTCCTGCCTCGCTGCTCATCCCAGGCTCGCCCTGCTGCAGGCTGGGGCTTTGCTCCTTAGCTACGGATCAGGGGTTACACGGTGCACCCTGCTGCTCGGTGTGCAATCTGCTCGGCCATTCCCACAGCACCATCTGCATCCTGAAGGCTTGACAGCCTCCTTCATCTGCTGGCGCAAAATGTCACTTGTCACATTTTACTTCTTTCTTTTTTTTTTTTGCTGTATTCTCCACCATTGCCTTGTCAGTGGGGGACTGCAGGTCTTCCTTGCTGCCAGATTTGCTCTGGAATCGTAGCTGGATGCAGAGCTGAGGAAGTGAAATGGTGGCTGTTTTTTTATCGCCTTTACTGGCGGATAGCAGGTAATGTAATGAAAAAGAGGGGATAGATGTATTTTTTATAAAGAGGACATTTGAAAGCATTCCATAGTGAAGGAAAACACATAGCAGTGGCTGCATTTATCAGTTCAGTGGAATTGGCAATGTCCCGTTAGGTGGATTTTCTTTTGCTTGATTATCTTAGCTAGCAGTCCCTGTCCCCGGAACACCCGTTAATCCGCTTATCGACTACAATTTGTTTTTCTTTCTCCCCTGCATGGAGGAAGAGGAGTGGCAGGCATATTTATTTATTTATTACTGGCATCTGAGCCTTTGAGTAGGGCATTCCCCAGGGCTCCTGGCTGGTGTCAGCCCTCCTTTCAGATAACCTCTGACAGCCTCCTTGCAGACGGGCTGGGATGTAGGAGCACAGAGACGACGTGGGCACCCTAGTGGGGCTGTTGTCTTTGTGGGGTGATGTGTCCTGGGCTCATGTCTGAACTGGGGGCTGCTGCGTTCTGCTTGTGAAATCTGAGAGAACTTCAAATGGGGCGCAGATGCCAACTGAAAAAAAGAAAATGAATCCATTCTAATTTGATCTCTGTTCCTATGATAAACTGCTTGTGCTGTGTCCCCAGGGCCTTCAGGGATGGAAAGTTTCTTTTTTATCGCTTGACCTTTGTGTGTAATCGAATCTGAGGCAATGCAGACTTGATGCTGCTTTTGGTTTTCTTTTTAATAGCCTTTGGTTTTACTGGTCCTCTTCCCAAGCTATCCTGAATGCTTCTGTTACCGTTTCAGGTAACGGAGGTTTGGGGTAAAGAAAACAACGTGCTGACTTGCATCAGGGTTGTGCCTTTTGTGTTGCTGTTGTTCTTGTGTGGTGTGCTTAAATTCTCACTAACGAAAATATCAGCCTTGTGCCATTTCTGCAGACCTTAGGGACTTGTAATTGCCTGCTGCATTGAACAAAGAACTCCACCTAGGGGAAATTTCCACTTCTGTGTTCCAGTCCTGAGGAGAAACAGCTCAGGAAAATTCCAGTCCTGAGCACGGCCTTTGCTTTGCACTCAGTTCCCAAAGCTTCACTTCCCAGGAAGCATTAGGAAAAACGCTTTGCTATCAAAGCAGTTGTTTGCAGTGCCTCATCTCAGCCTCCACAAAACCTCCTCTGAAGCAGAGATGTGTGTAAGGAGGCAATGATGGACACCTGCTGCTGTGGGATGCTCTGCGCTGCCTTGGGCTGCTCCATGGAGGTGAGCTCTGTGCTCTGCTGCAGCTCTCCTGAGCCTCAGCTGTGAGGTGTTGTGTCAGTGACCTTAAATGTTAATGAAGCATTAATATCTCTCAACCTCGGGTTAGACTTCTTCTGTGAAGAACACCCATTGCAACACCAGGGCTGTTCAGAATCCATTGTACGGGTGGCTTTGGCTGTGTTTGGGCTTTATTGCTGCACTTTTCACCTTCTCCAGTGCCATGCAGTGCAGGAAGAAGCAATTTGGGGTCTGTTCTGCATGGGTGGTGCTTCTCTCTTGATGTTGCTGGTAACAATTTTGCCTTTTATTTTTTCCCATTGCATGTGTATTTGAGAGGCGTAAAGACTCAATCTTGTAAACAGAAGTTATTTTGACTGCAGCATCTGCTTCTACAACTGTGCTTAAACCATAACCTTGTTCTCCAGTTGGAAACATGAGGCGTGTGCTCTCCCCAGCCTTTCATACTGGGACAAGGCAGCCTTCATGTTGGTGCTCTTTGGCATCTCACACTTCTTGTGAGCTCGTGGAAGTTGATGTCGTCCTTCAGCTGTTTGCTCTCGTGCTGCTTATGTGCAGTAAAACAGTGCTGTTATTTATTTTTATTTAATTCATGCAATCAGCACCGCTGGACCATTGTTAATTTAAGACGATGTTGGCTCTTAATTGGAGTACTTCAATATTCGCCATGGCCATAAACCATTTGGGTGAGGCTTCTGCTTCAGAACTGTACCTGAACTTGTGATGTTGTCCTTTTTCTCTCAAAAAGTGAGCTGGACTCATAGTACCATTTCCTATCACTGCTTTTTACTCTGAGTGGAGCCTTCCAGGCACGTTGTCTGTATGCATTTTGTTTTTCCACTTCTGAATTTCCATTTCCAGCGCTTTGCTGTAGGTGCCATTAAATCTCAGGTCTGTGAGAGAGACAGCATTGTGCAAAGTCTTCGAGTGACTCTTCCATGTATCTATTTACTTAACAAATAGGATAAGCTGGGGGCTCCTCTTTGCTTCATCCAGGATGGCACCCGCACTCAGTTTGCCTCATTAGGAGATCTGATGGCTCTGTACTGGGAGCACTGGGCTGAGTGGTCACTGGGCTGAGGCCAACTGCAGGCTGTGGGTGCTGGAGGGTTTGGGATCTCAGGAAAAATTGCTTTTGGTTCTTATTTTGTTGCTCTTGTTGTTTATGAGCTCCTGCAGAGGTAAATGACCAAATCCTCGTTGAGATCTTGCATGTGGATAGCAATTCTTTTACTTGGCAATAGACTTGCAGTCCTCTCAGCTGGGACGAGTGTATATTCCTGTCCAAATTCCTGAACAATCCCATAGAAAAGAGAAGGCAGAAGTGCAGCTGACTGTTCTGTGGCTCTGCTGCTTGCTCTGCAGTCTCACATTAACTTCATCTGCATTTGCAAAACCTCTGACTTGAGACAAACGATGGAAATCCTAATCTGCAGAGGATGGCAAACCAATTTCACCAGCAGCAGAGCACAGCCTGGCTTTGCACAGCCAGGTGACCACAGGCACGTGCTGCCGAGCTGCTGACTGCCCAGTGTTACAGGACTGCTTTGTGCTGCCAGCAGGGAGAATGCTCTCCTTATTTTGGTGGCACTGCACAGGGCCATGCTGGGGGCTGGGCTGCCCTTCCATCCCTATGGAGATTAACCTTGCAGCACGCTGGCCACCCTCTGCTTTGTGGGGGCTGTTCTGTGAAGCTTTGGAGGGCTTTACTGAGGAGACAGAATCAATAACAGTTTGGCTTGGATGGCCTTGCTGCGTTTCCAGACTAACTGAAAATCGTTATGAAATGATGACTTTGAGTTTTTTCAAGTCGCCGAACGCAAAGAGCTTAAAAATTGCCTGCGTCGTTTAAATGCGATGCGAAAATAAATAACAGCAGAGATGATGGAGCTTTGGATGATGGTCCTTTGCTGGGCGGTTTGGAGGAGCTGTGTGCCATGCAGGCTGGGCACAGTGCATCTTTGCAGCATGACTCATCATGTAGGAGGAGCTGTGCTGGGGGAGAGAACCGTGCTGGGATTCCAGGCTTTGGCTCTGTGTCAGGGATGCATTTAGGTAATTTCATACGGTAAGCTCTCTAACAAAATTACAGCAGTCAGAAGTATGGCCTGATTCAGGTCAAGGACGTGGAGGGAGATGCACGCACAGCCGGGCCGTGGTTCCTCCTGGCTGTCACAGAAGATTGCTGCTTAGGGAAGTTTCCATTTAAGAGTTGCTAATTATCATCTTACTGCTGTCTTCTTGCCGATCACATCAAGCAAGCTGACAACCAGCCTTAGCAGATGTGTTGAAGTAAAAGTAGTGCTTAACCTTGGAAGTGCCCTTTCTCATTTAGGTCTGCTTTTGCAACCAGCAAACGTTTGCTGCTGAGATGGCATTTCTTGAGTGTGTGCTGGGAGCTGCTGGCCAGTGGGCTTTTCATTCTTGCATTGGGGAAAGTTGTTCTGTTATCTCTCTGCAGGCTTGTCTTTCCTCACGCAGCTGTGCTGCCTTGAAGCACTGTGATAGACAGGGATACCAGCTCAGAAATCATCTGCTGCTGCTGTCCTTGCAGGGGCACAGGAGGCTGGGTGAATGACTTGGGATTTTCGGGGAGTTGCCCTCTGTTAACTTGGAAACTGAGGTGCTTAAATGAAAAGCCAAGCATTTGCATTTTTAGTCTTTGGGCTATTCTCTAAAGGCTTTTACATTATTTTTAGCCCCCAGCTCCCTGCCAAAAGACTCATCCCTATTGTTTTGGATTTGGGGTTGGTGAATCCCATTAATTATGATGTCATTGCGTAGTGTGAAGTGACAGCAACAAAAAGAAAAATGTTGCCCATGCCATCTGTTACAATAAGCATCATGCACTCATGTTAGATTTCAAGTGGATTTGGAGTGCGTATTCACAACAGACGCTGGGCTCTGCTTAGACGTATGGTGGCCTGCAGCATAAAGCTTTTAATCACCAAATTCCCTCTGTGGTTTTGGATTTGGTGTGGCACATTGCTGGGTCTTAGCAGTTTTCCTGTTTTGTCGGTGTTTAATCATTTCCCATTCGTGCTGGGACTCACAACTTGACAGAAGTGGTCCTAGAGCAATGGATGTGAACTACACTCAGTCACTAATGCTGTGTGTTGGGTGCTGACTTCTTACCCTGGTCGTCTTGCAGTAACTGTGGCCTGAAATAGAGAGGGGCAGATTTGCTTTAATCTGCTAAGTATTCCTCTCAAAAGATTAAATGCAAAACGTTGGTTCAAACCTGGGCTTTGAGTTCCCAGCGAGCGTATTGGCATTTGAACGTGACTCTTTCTCTGCATAATTTATCAAAGCTCTCGCTGAAGAAATTGAATTTGATGTCTGGATCGTTTGACGCAGCAAGATCAGGTGTGCATTTAGGAGCCCAAAAGAATGGAAAAGCGTTGAGATCCAAGCGGTGCACTTCAGCCAGCATAGCAGCCTTGGCCAGAGGTGAGCTCTGCAGTGCTGGCTGTATGGCAAGGCTCGTGTTTTCGTTCAGTGTTATGTGTGCTGGGAGAAAGGGAGACAGGTGGTTGAGGGCACAAGGTGACATGGAAAGCAGCTGCTGCTCTGCAGTGGGGCAGGATTCTTGCAGCTCTCACTTGGGCTCTTGGAATAAGATGAGTGCCTCTAAGTAGTGGAGATGCAGGGTTTCAAATAACTTCCGGAGTCCTTCAGGATGGCTTCATATCCCCAGAACAGGAAGCATCAAGCAGTGGGGAAGGTGTTTTCTTGCAGGCCAACCAAAAGAAGTTTGGGGTTTTGAAACATGAAGCTTGGCTTGAAGAGCACCATCAGAAGCTTCGTACCCGCTGCCCCCTCCACTGCTCCTCATAAACACTGGCTTGTTCCCATTGCATCAGTGCTTGCTGTGCAACAAAGCTGGGCACTGTGTGGCTATTCTGTTCAGGGCAGCAGCCACTTTCTCGGAAGCAATTTCCCAATAACAAAGGCAGGAGATGAATGGCCTGCCAGAGCGCAGGCTTGGTGCAGTGTAGTGTTTTGCTGCCCTGTCCCTGCGCTTTCTGCAGCTGGCTTTGTGCTCTGCATCACAGCCTGTGGTTGCTTTAGGTCTCCCACCTTCCTGCTATGGGCTCGTGCTCTTATCCTGTGTGTGTTCAACATGTATTTGTCGCGCTCAATCGCAGCAGCTGACGTGGATTACTTACACTGCTTTGATGCATCGTGTTTTGGATAATGTATTCCTTCATTTTCAGTTCTTGTGACTTCCTTCAGAATGTCTTCATTTCTCAGGTTAGGAGACAAAGGGATAACCCTCAGCCAGCTGATCCCCTTGCAATCCCTCTGCCTTCTCTCCCCTCCCTTTGCTCAGGATCCTTTGCTCAGCACTGTGCCTTCGAGGAAGACTGAAGGGAAGAGCTGGATTCCTAATGGAGCAGGGCTGCTAAGACACCCAGAAATCTCCGTTCAGATTTGCCTAACTGTCAAACCTGCAATACCAGCAAAAAGCGTTTTGAAGTCTAGGCTGGAATTCCTGGGTTTGGCTGGATTTGTTGTGCTCAGTTGTATTAAGCAAGCTTTTGGATCTTGCTCCACAATGAGAATTAGTGCGGGGGGAAGAACACTGTTCAAAGTGTAACCACATGGGAGGTTTTCCACAGGGCATCTGTAGCATGTTAAATCCCTCTTTCATTGTGGGGCACAGACCAGAATGGATCACTGTAGCCCTTTTGTGATTCCTGCTGATGTATTTCAAGGGTATTACAGCTCTGAAAGGGCCAGTGCCTTGTTAGTCAGGTGTATGCAAACAGCTGAACTGGTTGCTCCAGAGAAGCACATTATGAAGACTTCCCCAAAACGTGGGGCTGGAAACTTCATCCATAGAGTGGAGGAGGAGAAGTGGGCAGCACTGCCTGCAGAGGCCAGTGGGCCTTTTGCCTCAGGCAGAAGCAGCCACAGCACGATTTCCTTTGCCTGGTTGGCCTTGGGTTTGGTTTGGCTTCTTGTGTTCCCTGTCGCCGTCCTTAAAAGATTTTTGCAACAAGTTAAATTGTTATTCCTTATTGTCTAAGTGGTTGATGGCTTTATTCATGCTGTTCTGTTATTATGTTCAATAGCCTGTGATTATTAAATCTGTCTTGGTTGTAGAACTGAGAGCATAACCAAGATTTAGCTACAGCTGGCAGCAAAGGTAACCACCTAAGGGGAGTTTAATGTTCACAGCTGTCTGTAGCTGCACTTCCAGCACCTATTGCTGTGATGTTAACTTTGAGATGCGTTGCCAGTTATGCAGACTCTTCATTTCCCCATGCTATTATAGGAGGCTGGTCAATTTTGACTCTTTACAACAGATAACTCTGAATACTCTAGATCTATAAAGCAGAGAATTGTGTGTTTTGTGGTATTTACTTTGGAATTACTTCTCTGGTTTAGAATCTCTCTTCAGATGCATCTCTGAGCAGCATCTGTGTAACATCTGTGTATGTATGTACATCACATGTAAGATGGTGCTGTTTAGCAGTGGAGCTGCCAAATACACCGTGGAGTCTATGAAGCACAAAATAAAGGAAGATGCATTCTGAGCATCCCTGAGTGGTACAGTCTTGTGGAATGCATCAGGATGGGGACATCTTCAGCTGAATTTCAGGTTCCAAATAGCTGGAATATGAACCTGGTGCTGAAACACAGCCTGTTGGTGTCTGTACAAACACCTTCTTGCTCTCTCTTTCTCTGGCATGTGTGGATGGGTAGTTGGGGTCCCTATGAAACACCTGCCCTCCTGATTGAGACTTGAAGTTGTGCACTTGGTGGGAGGTTGCTTAGTAATGGGTTGGTCCTGCAGTGATGAGAACTGCCCTCAGGGATGAAGAGTGATCCCCGTGAAGAGAACTGTTCTTTGTATTCCTGCTACTCTGGACTAATAGTCCTGTCCCTTTTGTTTGGAGGTAGAACTGTCAAAGTTCAGATGACCTCCAATGGAATCACGCAGCTGGTTAGTTAGTCCATCCATCGTTGCTGCCCAGGTTTTATGGTTGCTTTGCAGCCTTGACACATGAGATTTTTTTTCTTGCCCACTTTCCTCCTCCTAATCTATTGTGTATTTTCAGTCAAAGCCAGAAGCGCTCAGTGCAGGATTCTCACAACCTTCTGAGTATCCCTGGCATCCCCAGCTCCTGCCAAACTCATCCTGCACTGCTGGGTTAGCTGGAGGTGCATGGAGAGGCAGCCTCAAAGACAGCTGAGCCTTAGGCTGCTTAGGAGCACGTTGAGGCCCTCAAAGTTTTTTTTTTTTTTAAATATATCCATCCAAAATAAGGATATTAGAATGAGACATTCCTGGCTCTCTGGTGCTATTACATCACCAAGCTGTAATTTCAGCATGGCTCCTTCTCAAGTGCTGATTTCTTATGATGTGAGGCACCTGAACACGTTCCATAGGACTAATCCATTGCAGAGATGTGCCAGGTTTTGGTGAGGCTGCTGTCTGCAGCTTTGTGTCTGCATTACAAATCTTGCTGGGCCGCGTCTGGAGTCAGCTAATGAAAAGCAAACTGCCACTCCCTGGCGTGAGAACTTTGTGCAGTGTTCTCAGCCTTTGACTTTGAGAAAACTATTGGAGCTACTCAGCCCATGGCTAGGAAAATGGTGAATGGCCTGTTACATCAATACTGCCATCGATCTTCCCTCCCGTCCCTCTGTAGTGGTGGGGTTTATGTGTGAAGTCAGCATTTCCACTGCAGTCCGTATCTGCTTTGTACAGCGAAAGAAAGTAAGACCTGTGACAGCTGAGCATTTATGCTGTGCTGCTGGGTAGGTGTATATTGCCTCTTGTTCCTGAAGGTGTAGCTAGATTGTCCAAAACTGTTCTGCTGGTTCTTTTCCAAAGGGCGAATTCCCCTGCTGCTGCAGGACAGGCAGGTTTTGCTCCCAGGTTGGTAATAAAGCTTGTGGTTTGTTGTAATGCTTTTGTGCTTCGAAGTCCTTGCTGCAGTGTCATTCATGCTCCTTAAGAGCTGTCTGGGGGCCGAGCAGCAGAATGTGCAGCCACAGAACATTGCCATGCCTGCTGCCCAGCTCATGTATTTCACACCAAGTTGGCTGGAAATAGGAAAGAACAGTTCTATAACACCTACCTTCAGAATTGGCAGAAAATGCTTAAGGAAGCTTGTAGGAAATGGGGTTTCTGTGTACCACGTGTTGCTCCTCCCTGAAACCAGGAGGAAGTTGCTAACAGCAGTGTTTTGTTTTCTTCTGTTCTGTCTCTGTGCAGTGCTGTGCAAACTGATAGACCTCGATAGCTCCTGTAGCTGTAAAACTTAGCACAGGCAATTTGGGCAGGCTTGTGCAATGTGCAGCATCGCTGAACTCTCACAGGACTGCAGCCTTGACGTCCCTGACGTTCTGTGCTGGCTTCTGTCGAACTGGTTTTACTTTCTGGATCAGCAAAATCAATAAAGGGGATCCGGTCCAGCTTTAGTCTGTGCTATAAATTACTCCTTAATTTTCTAATAGCATTAAGCAGTTAGTCTAAGTAGAGGCCTATCACTCCTCTTAAAGGAGCTGTTTAATACATCCATTAGAGTTTCTATATGCTGATTTAGCTACGATATGACATGGTGACTGTTAAACCCCAGCTGATAAATTAATGCCTCAGAAATAAAATGCTCCTGAATTAGTCAGGATTGCTTTTAAAGAGTAAAAGATGGGAATCCATTAAGGTGTTCCAAAGTCCTTTTCATGGCTTTGTGTGACCCCACTGCTGGCAAAAATCGAGGGGTGCTCAGGCTCTGCTCTTGGACCTCTCTCTTCTGGTAGATGCTGAATCTCAGTGGGTGAGCCTTGGGGTGGAGGGGTTCACCTTCTGTACCAGCCCTTGAAAGAAGGAAGGAGGTGGTGAGATCAGGCTGAGTCCTGCGTTTTGTGCTGGGATGCTTCATAGGAATGTTTGGCTGTTGGATGATGAACTTAGAAAGAACCAAATAAACTTTGCCCATCTGACTCATGCGGTTCGGGTGTTGCTCCAGGCCGCCTTCTTGCAGTCGTTCAGCACTTGCCTTTATTTATTTATAGGTTTCTTTAAAACCACTTGTTTGTGCACGTCCAGTTGCCAGCATTGGTGGAGGGAAGCTGGCAGCTTCTCCTCGGTTTGGTTGCTGTTTGCTGGGATCCAAAATAGCTGCAGTCACAAAAACTGAAGGGCTGTTGTTCTGTGGGAACTGGAGATGGGTTTTTCTGAGCTAATTCTTTCACTTTTCTGGGTTTTTTTTGCTCCCCCCCAACCCATCAGTGGTAGGATCTCTTCCTAACAAGCAGCTTAACTGCAAACTGAACTCTGTGGAGCCTGGATCAGCAGCTGCTTGGCAGAATGGGAGCAACGTTGTGTTGGAGCAGAGGCTTTTCTGTTTTCAGAGGATGGTCATTAGCACAGTCTGGAATGCCAAAATCGTGTGAAAACCTCCTGGTTTCCCCTTCCTGTGGAGAAGTTTGGTCTGTGCTGTTTGTGTGTCAGAATTACCAGCTCAGGTGTTTTCCAGATCTGAGTTCCAGCATGGAGTGCTGCAGCGTGGTGTGAGCAGCGCCTGTGGAGCTCTGCCCGTGTGCTACAGGAGGTTTGTGTGTTGCCCAAGTGCAGGACTTCAGGGTATTGTATCATGCTTCCAAACCATTGCAGTCCATGCACATAAACAGCCAAGTGGTGATACAGAGCAACAGCCTTCAGGGGAGCTGAACTCGAGCTCAGGAGTGGCTGAAAGCAAAGCATGCCTGCACTGCAGACTTTCCACTTATTTTTCCCTTTATCTCACGTGTTTTTTTCCAGGTATTTCTCCTTGCCACTTCACATTCTTGATGCTCGGTTGAAATATGCTCTTCTGTTTCCTGCCTGCTTTTTGGATCGTGGTGGTGCAGATCAGACCACAATCTGTGCAGCCTTTTTATCTTATCGCGTGACATCGGGGCGGTGAGACGTGTGGTCAGGCTGAGAAACCACATTTCTGCAGCATCCACCCCCCCACAGCTTGTCGTGGTGAGCTTCACAGCTCTCTAACACAACATCTGTACAGATTCTTTTAAGTATATCTCTGGAATGCTGAATCGCTTTGGATCAGCACTTTTAAGTGCTCAGGTTCTTTTGCCTGGTGATAATAAATTCTTCTCTGTCTCCTTCCCTCCATTTCTGCCCACTAGGAAGACGAGGGAGCGAGAGTATGCACATGATTTGGGATGAGGTTTGGTCTAGGAGCTAGTTGCTTTTGCTTCAAACAAATTGGAAGTGGTGAAAGGTTTTTGTAACTGTACCTTCCTGTGTATTATGGAATCTCCGTATCCTGGTTACTGCAGTGGTTGTATTCCCCAGCTATTATGTAGATAAAGTGCCTCGAGATGGAAAGGATTCATTATTGAACTGTGTGGAAAAGTTACTTAGGAAATAGCATGTCTGAGTGCTGCTCCTCACATTGCATTGTGCTGCTGGCAGCCATAAATACACGGTTCTGCTTTCAGCCACGTGCTGCGTTTCCCAGTGGCTTTTCCCTCACTGGATTTTTAGTGCACGTGAAAACATGATCTTGTACTGCAGTTTTCCCTTACGGGCAAGATAGCAAGGCATCTTGACTCTGTATGGTTCCGATGCCTGAATAGCTCAAGTGGGAAAGCAGTAATTAGTCTTGCTGTGCAGGGCAGTGTGGTGGCACAGATTGGAGCGTCGGGGGCTGAGGATTAGTCCAGGCTGAGCCTCTGATGCGTGACCTTAGGCAGGTCACTTGACTTTGTGCCTTCGTTTAGCCCCTCAATAAACAGGTTTGGTCTGTGTGTGCTGTGATGTGACTTAGGAGGGCTCTGCATAAAGGTGCATTTAGTGCATTTAGCCCTGATGCTGTGAAGCCCCTGAAGCAGGGCAGCATGGCCAGCAGTCTTGGCACCCTTCTGTGCATGGTGGCAGGGAACTGCTGGTCTTTTCTCTCTGCCTTGGAGTTTTGGGGCTGCTCTCATGGCAAGCTGCTCTGGTCCCAGATGTTACACACAAGTCAGGGAAGCTTGGGGCTGTCAGTGGGGCTGCTCAAAGTAACATTTGTTCAGGAAACGTTTCGAATGAGTAGATCTGAACTTTGCCTCTCTAGGGGTAGAAAAGAGAATGCTGAAGGCAAGCATGTTACACAAGCAGCTCGGGAGGCCTTGGATTGTGGCTTTGCTGAGTCTGCTCCCCACGACTAGCTGTGCCGCAGTCCTGCTCTCCCTGTCTGCGTCGCACGGTCTCCCAGTGCAGATGTCTGATGGGCAGATTATCTGCCCGGTGCCTCATGCAGGCCTGGTTTGTGGAGCACGATAGACTAGAGGAGGAGCTGGGAGATAATCTGCTGTGTAATTAGTGCACATTCCAAGGGCAGAGAGGCTGCCTGTGAGCCACAGGTAGTGGGAAGCCCCTTTTCTCTGGAGAAGGGCAGATCAGAGTGCAGGAGCAATAATGCCCTGGGCTTTGGCTTCGTGTTGGTGTTTGTAGCGCTCTGGCTGCTGTCAGCACATCTGAAAGGACACGGGATGTTGTCACTGAATTTCTGAGCGTTCAAGGCTGCACATTGGCCACGCATGGGGCAGATCTAAATATAAACTGCACTGAGCCAGCAGTGCAGCTCCTGCATCGCTTCCCAGTTTTTGGCTGCTGCACCACCAAAGTTGATAAAGGAGGAGCAGATGAGATGCCTCCCCTTCAGCAACTTACAGGAAGCTGTAGGCTGCTTGATTGAGATTTCTGCCTCCTAAATTCAACGGCAAACACAGGCTGGTATTATCAGCTCACACCAGATCTGCCTGCAGACAATAATTCTTCCTGTCCTGGAGTCCTGCCCATGTGCATTATTGTAATTATCAGCAATTGAAATAAATAAATAAAGCAGCAGAGCTAGGATGAGCTGCTGGTCTGTAGATTTACTGCCTGCTGTGTCAGACATTCATCAGCCTTGCTGGGTTCAAGCCACCTATCTGCTGAATAAAAACAGGAGGAAGAGGTTAAGGAAAACAAACTCGGAGCACCATTGGAAGCACAAATGGAAAGCTCTGCTCGCGTTCAGGAGTTATTAATCCAGATACAGGGAATCTTAAGTATTCTGTTTAGAATGCCTTGGGTGTGAGGTTGAATGCTGAGCAGTGCACGGAGACCTGGGCCAGCTTGGCTCTGCTCCGTGTGCTCTCCTGCAGTACTCACCAGGCCCCAGTGCTGCAGTTTGTGGCTGTGCATCAATTCCTGAGCTTTTCTTTTAATTTTGCCAGAGACCAGCCTGTCCTATGGAAGGAGAAATCCCCACGTGTGCCTGGAGGCAGCAGAGATGCAGGCTGTGCTCAGAGGCAGTCAGGGCCTGCTCAGCCCGAGCAGTTCTTTTTGGTACACTGATACCAATGTGGGGCAATGGAACCTTGGTCTTTACCCCACGTAGGTGAGGTTCGTCAGTTGAGTGGTGAAGTTAAAGCTGTGGCCTCCACTGGGATTCCTTGTGTTCTGTCCTTACAGGTATGATGAGATCAAAATGCCGAGTTAAGTAAGCGATGTGGTTGGTGAAAAATGGGAGCTCATTACTCACAGATCTTATCTTGGGGTTAAAGATTCAGCTCCTGCACATCACAGTTCATTAACTCACCCAACTGCGCGATTCCAGAGCAGACTTTTTCCATTTGATTGAAAGTGATGAAATCAAGCAAGTAATTAGTCTCGTTTGTTCAGCTGCGAATTGGGGTTTAACATGTTCCTGTAGCCACGGCAACGGCACCCACTGATGTGCAAACTGTTGGAGCAATCCTGGAGGAGGAATGGTACCTTTGCCACAGTGTGAGGTGTCAGGCAGGAGAGAGAGCAGGACTAAACAGCAGCTAACAGCAGAATGTAAACAGTGGGTGACTTCAGGAGGTTGGTATGTGTTTGAACAGGAGTTTTGTTCCCCAAGGCAGCTGTGAATGGATTACCTGTGGATGTTTCTGCCCCTGGATGGGAGCTGCACCTCTCCTGCTTACTCATTGACCTTATTTTGCTGCATACTTGCGAGTACATTTCTTCAAAGCAAGTTTCATAAGCATGGGCTGTGTTAGCAATGTCCAAACTGCTCAAAACATGCCTTGTTCTTACCAGGGCCAATGCTGTGCATGTCTGTGATGCATTTCTTTTTGCTCTTTTCAGAGTTCAGCTCAAATCTTGAATGTAGCCATAACGTAACAAAACAAAGTTTTGTTGTGGATTGCTTCCTCTCATGTATCTGATTGTTGGTACCCACAAGGTGTTTGTTTTTAGAGGGATTTAAAGGCCCTCTTGGAAAGTTTGTGTGTGTTTTTGGGCTTGTAAAGGACCATTCTGCGCTTCCCTTTTCCTCTTGGCGCAGAGGGGCAGTGAGGAAGGCAGTGCAGGAGCCAAGGCTTTGCTGTGTGGTGTTGGTCAGCTCTTGCACAACATTTGTGATGTCCTCTTAGTCTGCACCCCTCTGTGGTGGTGGCTGTGTGCTCCAGGAGGCTGACAGACCAGAGAACAAGTGAAGGTTTTGCACTGTAACATTCCCCCCCAGGACAGTGAGTGGTGGAGATGTGCAGCATGCCTTCCCAAGCCTCTCAAGAAGCAAGCCAACAAACTGCTCCTCTCTTTTGCAAGGGATTCCAGTGTGTTCCTGCTGTGTTGTAACTTCTGGGCTTTCGACTTCTGAGATGTCAAGTTTGCTGTTTATAGCAAAACAGTTGCTTTAACACTGATCTCCTGGGCAGAACTGGTGCTGTGCATTGTCGACGTGTCAGCAAAGGGCTGCCAGCCATTGGGCTGTGAGGTTTGGCACAGAGAAGTGAGCAGTGGTTGGAAGTTGGAGGTGTTTTGTTATGGGATGTGGGTGCTGGTATCTGATATACACAGTTGTGTACTTCTTTCCTTTGTGATCTCTGCTCACATTTGCTCTCATGGATGTCTGCTGGGTGAAAGGATTTCAGAGCAAATAAAACTTCTTGTATGTGAATGCTTCTCTCAAAGGTGCTGTTGAATAGTTCTTAAAACTTGAGGGGTATTTTTCCAAAGCCTGGCACTGTGCCTGGGTATCTCAGGTCAGTCTTAGCCCTGAGGCCCAGCCATGATTTGGGGCCAGGGGAACACTGGGGTTAGAAGGGAGTCATTTTTTTCCCCTAGAAAGCAGGAGCTGCACTTGGGGCTGACCAGCTGAATTCCTCTCTTGATCATTTCTGCCTTGCTGTGAATGTATGTGTGTTGATTGAAGTTGGTGGGGATCTGCAGGCAGTAGGGAATGAGCAGTGCCTGCAGAGACATATGCATTTTTGAGTGCTTGAAAGGTTAAACAGGAAGGCAGGATTGGTGGCCTGGGGCAGCGCAGCCTGCCAGAAAAACAGAGCCTTGGGGCAGCGCTGCTCTGGAGCTGTCTTGCTGTTTCTCATCTGGCTTATCTGAAGCAATTGAAATGGATTTCACTCCCCCCAAACCACTTTGAAGAGCTTTTGGTTTGGGAGTTCTTCGGGTGGGTTGCTTTGTCGTTGTTCTTAGGGTTGGTTTTTAGTGACGCAGGGAGAGGACAGCCGACTCCCAACCCTTCCGAAAAACCCCAGCTCTACAGTTTAGTTTAATCTCGTTTTTCTTTTGTTCAGCCAGCAGGATTTCAGGAAGGGAAGCTGGCCTTGTTTCCAGTGCTCGCTCTGCAGTTCGACCCGGATGTGCCTTTGTGTTGTCAGGCTTTTGTCTGCTGATGCACGGCAGCAGAACCTGGCAGGGCAGCAGCCTGGGAGTGCGTGGGGCGAGGGAGAGCAGGGCTGGGGAGCTGCATCAGCAGAAGCCATCCTTACCTGGAGGGCTGGGCAAGCTAGGTGTCTGTATCCCACATGTCTGTAGATCTCTGGGCAAGCACCCGGCTTGAATCTCTGAGCCATCCTCCTGGAGTGGGAAGCAATTAATTTATTAGCAGAAGCAACACTGAGAGTTGCAGAAAGGAGTTTCTGCCAGGTGTTAATGAGATTAATTATTTATCCCCAAATACTGGGGATGGAGAGAGGCTCTTTAAGTTCTTCAGACATCTGTTTTAGCTTTTGTGGGCACAACCTTCAAGTGTGAATTACCCTTTGGTTTCAAGAAGCTGTTGCTGCAAAAATAAAAGGAGAGTTTGGAAAAACAAATGCATTGCTGGTGAAAACCTGGAGTGGAGACCATCAGCTTCAAGGAATATGGCTACAAAATGTAATTGCAAGACTTTGCTGATGGAAGTGAGAGCTCTTTGCTGGAGCCTTTCTCGTGCTTTGAGTTGTTCTGCTTTCTGTCAGGTAAAGCAATCAACTTACTTTGTTTTTCTTTCTCTTCACAGGCATTGGCAGCCAATGCTGGGACAGGGTTTGCGGTGGCAGAGCCTCAAATTGCCATGTTCTGTGGGAAGCTAAATATGCATGTGAATATCCAGACCGGGAAATGGGAACCTGACACTTCTGGGACCAAGAGCTGCTTTGGAACGAAGGAAGAGATTCTGCAGTACTGCCAGGAGGTGAGGATTGCTGGGGGATCTGGCTCTTCTCTGCTGCAAAGGAATTGAATTTAACCAGTCAGTAGCAAGCTAACCCTGCAGGAGGGTTGTGTTTGACTGTCTCACTTCTCTGAACAGCCCTGCTGTGTTGCTGTCATGGAAGATCAGCACAGAACTGCAGTGGAATTTAGGAGTTAGCTCTAGTTGATATCAGCTCACGCTGCCCCAAGAAGGCCCTCGGTCTGCAGGTCAGGGAGGTATCACTGTTTTCAGGGTTTGGCCAGTTAGACCAGCAGCTGGGAGCCTGACACCTATTTCAGCTGGAATGTATTTGTGTTGCTATCAGTGACAAATGCATATCAGCCAGAATATTAGCCAAATAGTTTCATCAAAACGTTGGCTGTACTTTTAGGTTCTTCCTACTTTACTGCAGAGCCTTAATCTCCTTTCAGTGTGCTCCAGGTACTGCAGCATATTGGCCTTGAAGAGTGTCTTTAATTACTCCGTGGAGGTGACAGGCATGTAAAGTACCACCAGGAATGTTTTTTTATTGGGAAGGTGATAGAGCACACTATGTCTGGACTGGAAAACTTTTAATACTGTTTTACAAGGCTGATGTAACAGGGGCTGCATGTGGTTCACGTAGCGGAAACCTAAATATAAATCAGTGTCTGCACTTGAGAACTTGAGCAGAAGTGTTAATAGGTTATAAATGGAGCAGGCATAAGGAAACCTGAGTAGTTAGGTGCACATTAGCTTGGGAAATGATGAGGCAGTCTGAAGATGTTATTAGTCCTTACTACTGCTGCTTGCCCTCTTCCGGAGGGTATCACACTGTCAGTGCACCAGCCAAAATGGAAGGGGATAAAAATACTTCTCCTCCACCTCTGTGCAAAGCCAGAGGCCTCAGCTCTGTGCCCAGCTCTTGCCACTAACCTGGCTTTCTCCTGTCACGTGTAAAGAAGTGGTGACATGTTCTCTTGCTGATGCCCTGCGTGATAAACAGCTGGGGGCTTTTTTATGTCTTCAGCTGTTGGGAGCTTGATCCAGAAGAGAATGTGTATCCGTGTACAAATTTGAAGTTACTCTTGCTCAGAGAATTGGCCTTGCTTCTTTTGGCTGAGAGCCATTTTGTGCATTCCTTGTCCTTTCTGGAAACGAATTTATCTGTGGTTGTTTTTAAACAGATGTATCCAGACCTTCAGATTACAAATGTCGTGGAAGCCAATCAGCCTGTCAGTATTGACAGCTGGTGCAAGAGGGGGAAGAAGCAGTGCAAGGACCGCACTCATATCGTTGTGCCCTACAAGTGCCTGGGTGAGTGCACGACGTGCTTCCCTGCATTCTTGTGGGAGGGGGGTCAAGAATTGCCTCCTGGCTTCTTAGAGAGAGAACATCTGCGTTTATCAAGCTTCTCTCATATCAGGTTGCCATTTCCACATCCAACTTCCACTCAGATGGTTTTATTTCCACAAGATGGGACTCTGCCTTTCTCCAGCAGATCAACAGCTTGATAACAGCTGCACTGGAATAATGGTGTCTGGCGTGAAAAAGAAATCCCCGTTCTCTCTGCAACTGCCATAAAAACCTGAAGGCTATTGTATTTGAATATCACAGACACTGGGATTTAATACTCTGATCTTATTTTTGTGGAGCTTTAATATTTTGTTGCCTTGGAAACTTAAACACTCTCCCTGTTCAGGCTTCCTGCTTCAGTCTTGGCAAGAGATCTCTATTCTGTTTCACTGCCTATGTTTGAATTTAGCTGATTCAAAAGGGCCCTGCTTCTTGCATCTATATCCTTCATCCCCAGTTTTGAACTGTGAAAGGTATCAGATAAACTGTCACGGATTTCACTGTACTTTCCAGAGTCCATCCACCCACTGCAATCAGGCAGCACTTGTTTACCATGCAGCTTTTGACCTGTAGGCTGTGACTGACACTGCTGTGCTGGTTTTCTTAATTACTGCATGTGTGTCAGGTTAGTGTGTAGGTTGGTATAAGAAAACATGAGGAAATTCCAGAGGTCTGTGTAGGTACTGTTCTCCTGTACGCAAAACCTTCTGCAGAGCATTAGTAAAAACTGAATTTGGTGTGGTTACATCCCCATAAAGAGACGCATCTCTTTGTAGGTGTAGAAACTCAGTTGGAGAAGCAACCAAACCTGACTGATCAGACAGAGTACTGCTGGTGGGAATAAGGATGAAATCAAGGTCTCTGGGTTCATAAGGAATCATCTGTTTTAAAAATAATCCTCTCCCAAGCGTGTTCTTCAGCTGGAAATTATCCTGATTGTGTGGCACAACCCTAAAATTGGAGAAGTGTGAAGCTGTCTGTTAAAGGCTGTCACACGTGTCGTCTGCTGCAGTGCTGTGGGCTTGTGAGGCTCAGCCTGTCAGCTCTTTGGTTTTTACATCTGAGTTACGAGTCATAAAATACATTTTTGTGGTCTTTATCAGTTTGCAAACCGCTTGTTGTAAATGGATGATGAGCACCTCTGGGGTATGCAGGGCGTTTTTACTGTAGTCCAACAGCACGTTTTCCTCCTGTTGCTGCTGGTGTTTCCCTTGCTGCACTGAGGAGCTGATAGTCTTGAGATAGGATCTTGCTGTCCCACTGTGTTTAACCTCTCTTGCCTCTCCCCTGCCAATGAAAGCTCTTTTGTATTTCAAAGATGAAGAGGGGAGAGCAGGGCCCCTAGCACCAGCACCCAGCTGTAAAACAGAGGTAACAATAGGATGGTGGAAGTGGGGCTGAACTGGTGAGGTGTGAAAAGGCAAACTGCTGGCTGAGCTGCCAGGTGCCATGGGAACACCTCTGCTGGCTGCTCTCATTCTAAAAGGAGGATTTTTTTTTTTTAATTAATAGCAGTCATCAGTGAAGTAGGAGTCCCATGAATGTGCCATGCATAGTGGTTTTCCATTTACAGCCTGAGATGAGAGAACTTTCCACGTCTTTCATTCCTATATTAGGAACAGGCTCTGTGGCAGCTGTTTATTACTGCTTGTTATTTCTGATCAGTTTGAGTCTTCTGCCCCCAAAACCACGGCCTCTTGACTTTACAGTTGAGTCAGTTTGAAAGGAGGAAGCTGCCCATCAGGTGTGTGAGCGTGCTGCTTTACAGCCTTTGGACTGATGAACTTTTCTTACCCTTTTTAGGGTATCTAGGCGTTCTCTTACTTAGAAATTACCAGAGTTGGATTTTAAATCTGCAAAGAAAAATCTCAGCTCTGAGAAAATGTAATATTTTGCTCTGCAGTGCTGATGTTTATTAGGAGTTTGGACTGAGTCTGATACTGATGCGACGTGTTGGTGCTAAACTGAGCTGTGGTGGATATTTAAGTTGAACAGTTAAATTCAACTGATGCAAAATCTGCAGGGCAAACTGACACCTTTGTCCCCTTTCTTCTCAAAAGCAAAGTCTGGTCTTGTAGCTGTGCCAACACTTGATTGCACTGGTGAGGCCGTGGTTATCTAAATGCTGGAATGCAGTGTGTTTGCTGAGTCTGGTTTTACCCTGTTTTTTTACTCTGTTTTTTCGGATTTATTTTGCTGTCTTCTGTTTTGGGTAGGGCTGTCCGAGCTGTGGAATGTGCCACAGCTGATCCTGAGCTGAGCCATCTGGAAACCTGAAGAACAAAATAAACAAGACTTAATCAGATACCCAGATACTGAAAACATAGATAACACTTGTGGCACGTAAAAATGTTCAGGATATTACAACAGCAGGCAGCTTGAACTGGCCTTGGTATGATACAGCTCATTCAGAGATTGATGATGAAGTGCTTTGAAAGCTTCCGTATGCAGATGCAATGTTCTCGAAGCTTTGCATGAAATTGCTCCAGCAATTTATTGTCAGTGTGTTGCCTTCAGTTCAGCCTTAGGATTTGTGCAGTGCTCAGCCATCGGCCCATTCTCCCGTTCTTCCCTTGGGAATCCCAAGGCTGTGGTTTTTTCCTGCCTTAGCACAGATAGCTGTGCCACAAATGTGCCTGCCCTGACTTTAAAGGCACTTAGAGCGTGCTTTGGAGACAAAGGCAGCATCAGGAGTCCCCTGTAGGATGTTTGTGATGGGATGGATGGGCCCTTGTTCACCTCCTTGTGGCCATCTCTTGTTCTTTAGTGGGTGAGTTCGTGAGCGACGTGCTGCTGGTCCCGGAGAAGTGCAGGTTCTTCCACAAGGAGCGGATGGATGTGTGTGAAAGCCATCAGCACTGGCACACGGCAGCAAAAGAGGTAACTGAGATGCTTTGGCAAGAGTGTTTACCCTGGGTGCGTGCACTTGGATGGCTGGAGAGATGGAGTGTAAAGGCGTTCATCTCTGGGGTCCCTCATTCCCACGTTGCAGGCTGCGGCGTGAGGCGGAGAGTGATGAAAAAATGCTTAAAATTGCTCAAGTGGCACCAAAAAGCTCAGTAGCTGGTTGAGTTATGCAAGACTGTCCTAAGCAGCTTCCCAAGATCATAGGCTGGGATGGAGCTGGGAATTGAAGTCATATCCCCAGGCTGCATCACACAAACCGGTGCCTCGTCCTTCCTCCCGTGGTGAGGATGGTCGCAGTGTCAGAGGATGCTTGGGGTTTTCCATGCACATTTTCCACTAACGTTGGTGCTGCTGCTGGGGATTTGGTTTGGAGTGCAATGCGAGTTATGTTGTGACTGATTAGTGAGCTTTTACATAAGAGATGGATTATCTTCTCAGAACAAATCTAGACCGTGGGGGCTTTGGGTGGTTTGTTATGTACGTTGGTTGGAGTTTTTTTTAAATCTGCCTAGCAAAAATATTACAAATTCTCTGTGCACCCATTTCAGCTGAGAGTAATTAAAACAAAAATCACAGTTAAGTATACATGTTTTAAATTTTGTGGAAAGAGTAACACAATATTTAATTGTGACAGTGTTAGTAAATAAGAGGTTAAGGATGTACCAATTAAGCTTCTATTTCTTTAATTTCCTGGGAGAAAAACCTGTCTTAATGAAGCTGTGCTAGAGGAATTGCTTTTTAATTGAGGACAAACTTTATGTACAGAAAATATAAAGATCACTTGCTTTCAACAGATTTGTTCTCCAGAAATATTTGGCTCATTTCATATCCGTGCTGTTACAAAGCAAAATAGAAGAGAGTTCTGATCTGCATAATAAAGCCTTTCTTACTGCATTTTTGACTGCAGTGCCACAAAACAATACATTTCCGTAGTTCAAGAGAAGTGTATAGACATAATGTCTAAGCACAGTTTGAATTGGGCTTTTTCTTGAATTATCCAATTGATTTTCATCTACGGCACGTTAAAATAATCTTGACACAAGGCACAGTTGAGTAATTACTCACTTACTCATGTGAAGTTTAATAGATAAAGTTTAATGAAATGGCCAACCCAGGAAAGCAAACAGCAATTCCCTTTCTTCCAAGTGCTCTCTCCCTTGAGTTGGCAGCTGATTATTTCTGCAGAGCTTAGCAGGGCTCTGACAAATGGGTGGTTGATAGGGGAGGGGCTGGGGGTTGTTCATTAACACCAGGAGGTGCTGCATGGCTCTGGATCAGAGACTTTTCTGGGGATTTTTGCTTATGCTACAGGTTTCAAATCCATTTGCTTGCAGTGTTCAAACGTTCAGGTCATACATTGTTATTGTTTAGATTATTGGTCCTCCCATCACTGGGACCTCTGCTAGGCAAACGTTATCCAAAGCAAGGGTGTGATCCTCATCTGCCACATGTGGGCTCCTCTTTCAGGCCTGTCTGACAGAAGGGATGATCCTGCACAGTTATGGCATGCTGCTGCCCTGTGGAGTAGACCAGTTCCATGGAACAGAGTACGTATGTTGTCCCCAGACCAAAATTGTGGATGAGGCTCTGTCCAAAGAGGAAGAGGATGAAGATGAGGATGAAGACTATGACACTTACAAAAGGTGAGGTTCTTAGTGCTCACGCAGGTTAGCATCCCTGTATGTGAAGCTGCTGTTACCTGTTTCACATAGGCGGTGGGGTTTGAGAGGAGAATTTCTGTGCTTCTCAATTTCCCAAAGGAGAGTCCTGAGCATTAACACGCCTTGCAGGATGATGAGTGACTTTTCAGTACTCCTTTTACAGCAGTTGAACAGCCCCTTCTTTCCATTCTCAGTCAGAAAGACTGATGGCTGCAATAGGTATTTCCCCACAGATATTGCAGGTTTGATCTTACTGAAAAGAAACTTAAATAAGCATTCGGAGCCCCTCACTGAGCTGGAGGCATGAAGTAGCTCTGCCTGTAATAGCTGGGCTGTTGAGTCCCAGTGCTGGGGCTGATCAGCCATCAATACACTTATTTTATCATCTTTGGTTGTCCTAAAACAGATGAAAAGGGAGTCATTATTCTGTTATGCCAAAGGCTGGCTGCAAAGGAGCTGGCTCTACCTTAACTCCCTGACTTCACTTTATCCCTTCAGTGAGTTCCCTACAGAGGCAGGCGTAGAAGACTTCACAGGAACAGCTGTGGAGGAAGATGAGGATGAGGAAGATGAAGGGGAGGAAGAAGAGGATGTGGTGGAAGATCGTGATTACTATTATGATAGCTACAAAGTAGATGATTACAATGAGGAGACCACTACAGAGCCCACCAGTGACAAGGCTGTTTCTGAAAAAGAAGTGAGCAGCGACATGAAATGTAAGTCATGTTCTGGCCTCCAGGCCTCTTCCTTCCTTGTACTCATGTTGGCTGTCAGTTGGTGATGGATTTTTGATCAAGTCAGTAAATGCCACTTGGAAGTTTTATTTGCCAGATAAGTTAGCAAACAGAGGGAAGCTGATGATGCTTGTGTTTCGAGTGTTGAAATTAACTCTCTGGAGCACGGGCCATATGTTTCCAGATAAACAGCAGAACTGCTGGCAGAAAGCCCAGTGTTTGGCACACTCAACAAGCACCTCCATGAAGGTGCAGTGTTGAGTCAGAAAATAATACCGGCATAGGCTAATTTTGGAAAATCTGAGAGACACATAGGATACATCTTGAATTTGATTCGGGGTGGGTACCTTGGATTTTGTGTGTTATACCCAGATCACAAAAAGGAGGCTTAAAGTGGCGGGGTGTGTTCTGCAGAGATGGTGTTGAAGCTGCCCTTTGAGGCTGTGGATGATACTTGGTGCCCCCCTTCCAGTCTCCATGTCAAACAGTAATAGCCTTTGCATGAATCCTTCTCTTTTCACAGAAGGAAGAAAATGAGCACAATCGGTCCACTTTCATTGCATAAGTATTTGCAGTAGCTCCTGCTAAGTGGTCAGTGCCATTCTGAGGGCATCTGTGTTACAGAGTGTCCTATACTTTGCATGTCCAAGTGTCCGCAGAGAGAAGGAGGAGTTAAGAGGGATTGAAATTCAATTAGCTACAGATCACTGAATCGTTGCCAGCAGTTCTTGCATCTTGCTGGTAAAATGCCAGCGTGCTGCAGATAATTTTCCTTGCTTAGGTCATACATGTACAGAGCTGTTACAGATCTGCAGATGTTGAGGCAGATTTGGAACAATTTGACTGCAGTGTTTTGGGGGTACACAGTCTCTTTTCTTGAAGCACCATGTACAGTTGCTGACTTACGCAGCACATGTGTTCTCTTGCCTCAAAATAACCCATCAGCTTACATTGCCTGCTTATTGTGAAGCAGCCCACTTGCCATGGCTATCTGGACTTTCAGTATCTAGTGCATAGCCTTCAAAATCTAACAGCTCTAATTGCCACAGCGATCATGTTCCGTGTGCTTAGCCTGCCTTTTCACTTGCTTTTACACCTCACCTGTGAGACACTGAGCATCTGTCCAGGCAGAGTGCAGTGGAACAGAACGTCGCTGAATGCGTTAAGCAGCCCTAATGGGTTTTCTCTCCATCATGCTGGTTTTGTACAGCGCAGGCCCTACCTTTGGGACACCCAAGACATAACTCTGGCATCAGCAAAATAGATCCTTGCTGTTCCTAGTGCTACTGATGTGAAATTGCTCTTGCAGATGAAAGCTGCGTGTTGAGACTCTGGCTTGGGCAGCTTGCTGCACAGCGACACGTGCAGCCTTTCCCTTGCAGTCCTTGTGGCAAACACTTGTCAGATGTTAAGAACCCCCCTCAAACTGACAGAAGCCCTTTGATGAGGGGCTGACGTAGCGACGCCGAGCCCAGAGGTGCAGAAGGAGGTGTGAACCAGGGCCACCACTGTGTTGTACGTTGCTCGGCACGGCCTGTGTTCCTCACCAGCTCACGTTCTACCCCGTCTCCACACAGCTGTCTGCTCCCAGGAGGCGATGACAGGGCCCTGCCGGGCTGTGATGCCTCGTTGGTACTTCGACTCTAACAAGAGAAAATGCGTTCGCTTTATATATGGAGGCTGCGGAGGCAACAGGAACAATTTTGAGTCAGAGGAGTATTGTATGGCTGTGTGTAAAAAGATGAGTAAGTCCTGCCTCCCGTTGGCCCCTTTGCAGCTAGCTATTGTCTGTCTGGCGTTTGGTGTCTCCTCCTCCTTGCCTTGGTCAAGAGAGGATCCGTGTGTAGCCCATCCTTTTGGTTCTGGTGTCTGTCCTTTTGCAGCAGTCTCCTCTTGTCTCTGCTTCTCGAGGTCTTTAGGTTTGACTTTCATGGGGAAAAGTGGTTCTGGTCGCGTGCTGTCTGTCCTTGCCATCGGTCTGCGGCTTACCAAGGGCTTGGTTATCTTCTGCATCTATAGCAGGAACCAGGGGCTGTCTCTCACCTCTTGTTATGGAAGCACCTCGCTTGCCTTTTTGCATAATGGCCTTTTTCCCAAATATATGGAGGAAAGCACTCTCTCTCCCCCCAGTCACATTGCTGAGCATGTGTTTGACTAGTCAGTCCTGAAAAGCTCGCCGTTCTCCTGCAGGTAGGCGTTTTCTTGCTATTACATTTTCAAGAAAACATCAGTGAAGCAGTGTAGAATTCAGATTCCCATTTTCAGCTCGGTTTGAAATATGAATCACGATTCAATCCCTGCATTTTTTTTAATTTTTTTTTTTTGAGAGCTTGAGGTTTTTGGCACCAATTTCAACTGGCTTTTATGTCAGATGATAAAACTACCAAAAACATTTTAACCTCCTTATTAATCTTATTGTTGAACTCCAGCACTTCCACTTCAGCTACCATTAAAGCCTTTTGAAAGGCTTTTTGTGTTATCTGGGGCTTGGCAGTCTGACTATACAGCCATAATCCTGTTTACAAAATGGGCTTCATGCAAGTGCTTTAGATTGGGCTGATCTAACTGAAGTGGTGAAATAAAAGATGTGGATGTCAGGAGCTTCTTTATACAAAAGTTTGTCCTGTTACAAAGGGATTTGGGGCTGGAAAGAGTCAGAGCCTGGTTCAGAAATGCCATGAGCAGGCCCAGAGCACAGTGCAGGTCTGGTGTTGTCCTTGCACATAGCAATAATGCCTGTGTTGTATGTTGCCATTCTTTCAAGCAGTAATTCTTCCCCTTTTCCCCCCCTCCCTCCCTAGTAAAGGGAAAGGTCTGTGGAGTCCATTGCCTGCTAAACTCTTCCCCTTCGTTCATGCTAAAGCACAAGGTGACTTTTGCTCAGAAGCAGTCTCTTCCAGTGAAGTGTTGGAGGTTTTATCTGCCCGTGTTAGCAAAATGGTTGAAGGGTTACCTTAGCTTTCCCATTGTGCTCTCTGTCTGTTAAAGGGCAGTGACAGAGCACATCCTGTTTGCTGTGGATCCTTTCAGAAAGGGCTCTGGGATGTGGTATGTCTCAAACTTGCAGTTCTGTCAGTTCTGAAATCCTGTTTCTCCCCTTGTTGGAGTTGAATGTCATAAAGATGCAAATCGCCCCAGTTTATTGGACAAGTCAGTTTGTCTCACTGAGCCTCCTTCTGTTGCTGTCTTGTCTAATATCATTGCCTGTTAGTCCTGTATGATGCATCTGCTACGGAAGGTAGGTTTGAAGTGTTAAAATACTGGGTGGTGTTTTGTGCAGATCTATTGCCGAGCTCCTTAATCATGATAATGATATCTGGAGCCAGCTTGTCAGTGAACAGCTAATGCACAAAATGTCATTTAAACTATTCAGAGCCAGTGGGAAAGGGAAAAGAACAGAAGTTCTTTATTCTGCGATGCAAGTCACTCTGTTCCTAGAGCTGAGCAGTGCTGGTCTTAAAGCTAATGAGAAGACCAAACAGGTGCTGGTTGTCACAGTGCATTACTGTGTGTTTGGGCTGACGTAACTGACTGATGTTGTGCAGTAAATTGGCAGCTTAGAGATACAAAAATGGACTCGTGGTAGGTGGTGGTTCAGCAGGCTCCACCTGATGGATTGTTAATCCTTCAGGCATGGAGATTTCTCTCCCTACCTGTCTTTTACAGTCCAGGATCACAGTTTTCTGAACCTCCACTTATCCTTACCCTCTCTTTGCAGTGCCAACTGATGATGTGGATGTGTATTTTGAAACCCCAGCTGATGACAATGAACATGCCCGCTTCCAGAAGGCGAAGGAGCAGCTGGAGGTCAGGCACCACAACCGCATGGATCGGGTGAGCATTTGGCTTTGGCCTTTTGTACTGCACTGTGTGGCTGCTGCCCCTGTGCTTCTGCACAAACTGATGGCAGGCTGACTTTCCAGTCTCTGGCTTCTGTGAGTTTCCTAAACTTGGCCACAGCATGGCAGTTAGATTATCTCTTCTGTGAAGATCACATATGAATGTCTGTCTTGTTGATCTGCTCTGTTCTTTTCTTTCCTAGGTGAAAAAGGAATGGGAGGAAGCAGAGCACCAAGCTGTAAATCTCCCCAAGGCAGAAAGACAGACTCTCATTCAGGTAAGAGTTGAAGGGCCTAAAGAAGAAACCCACAGGTGCTTGGCCTTCATCTTGTCAATAAACTAAGCGACAGATACCAATATTGAAAGCCAGAAAATGACTGAAATGGAAGAGCAGCTTTCCTGTTCTGTCAGCAGGTGCCTTTTAGAGGAGATTTGATTCAATTGCATGTTTTGTTCTAGAAGTTGGAGATGATCTGATGTCGTGCCAGGTCCATTCCTAAGCCAAGTAGGAAGAAACTATCCCACCCCAGAACAGAGCAGCAACAGAGCCAAATTGTAACTTCAGACCTTCAGCCTGCTTTGCACTGAGCAGTGACCTCACAGCCCTGTTCAGATTGGCCCTGGTGCTCTGGTCACACATTTCCTGTTTGGGCAGACATAGTGAAAACCACTTAGACAGCAGATAAAGCTTGGTTTGCTGCCAAAATGCCAATCTTTGGCCTTGTGAGTAGAGTTCAGTTAGATGATGAAGTTAATCAGGAATATGCTTTGTATGGCATTGTTAGAGGCAGACTCTCCTGGCAATGGGAAACAGATGAAGTTCCCTCAAACCAGTGTACAAATAAGTGACTGACTGGATTAGAAGCCCAATTTGGATTTATCCTGGAACACAGGTCTCTCTCCACATTGTTCAGCATAAGCTGCTGTTCGAAATCTGTGCAAGTCTGAAAGAGTTTTCCATTGTCTGTGATGAAACAGAGCAATGCTTAATGAACCTCTCTGTTCATTTGGAGATTCTGGTTCTGACCTTTCTACCAGAGTGTGCAGAGATTTGATCTGAAGGCGTGCTGATGGAAACTTCCTTATGCAATACCTCTGACTTTTGCAAATTCAGATTAATAGCTCTAGAGTGAAGGGATCAGTCTTGTTCCTGCATTACAAGGTTGAGTTACAAGGGAAAGAGTTAATATTACATCATTTGTTCAGTGTAGTCTTGGTCTCTCAGCTCTGAAATAATCTGTATGTGCAAGGCCATGAGCCCCCTTCAGACCTTTAAAATGGGTTGTTTAGGAAGCTTGGAAGGTAAATTGTTAGTAGTTAACTCACAAATACGAAATCTGCATCCAATCTGTCAGTTCCCCTCTCTCCTGCTGAAGATGTCTAGGACATGCAGTGTGACAGGCTCTGTTTATTCTGAGGAGTTATGTGAGTGAGAGAGATCCTGAAGCACGCAGTGTTTTATCTGTTCTTTGTTCCAGCACTTCCAGGCAATGGTTAAATCTCTGGAGAAGGAGGCAGCAAGTGAGAAGCAGCAGCTTGTGGAGACTCACCTGGCTCGTGTGGAAGCCATACTGAATGATCGCCGTCGGATTGCCCTGGAGAACTACCTGGCTGCCCTGCAAGCTGTCCCACCACGAGTGAGTTCCTTTGCAGTGGTGTTCTATGGTGAGGCAGTGCTGGGTGGAGTGACAGGTGGGAATGGCTTGGTGAGGAGGCTGTGACCTGCTGGGTTAGAAGCTAGGAAGAGCTTCTCAGTAAAGCTTTCTCCATTGTGGCTGTTCCTGCTGAAGACCTAGCTGTGAGTCTCCTGATTGACTCACGCTATTTTTTGTCTATTTAAAATCACTCTGCCTTCTTTAGTGCTTGTAAGGCCCAGCGTTCTGAATCAAACAGACGTAGGGAAAAAAGGTCTTATATAAGAGGTTTGTACAGATCTGTCCAGTAGCAAAGCAGGTTCACCTCTCAAATGCTGTATTTCAGTAGCGGTTTTTATTTGAATCGAGTGGGTTTTGAACTCCTCCCTCTCACCCTCCCCAAAATCCCGCAGCCCCACCGCATCGTGCAGGCTCTGAAGCGCTACGTCCGTGCTGAGAACAAGGACCGCCTGCACACCATCCGCCATTACCAGCATGTCCTGGCAGTTGACCCAGAAAAGGCTGCGCAGATGAAATCTCAGGTATAAGATCATTTCTATCAAGGGAGGCGTTGTTACCCAGCAGAGGCTCTAGCAGGCATGCATCAAGTCCTCACGCGAGTTTG
This sequence comes from Lagopus muta, assembly GCF_023343835.1. Lineage (NCBI taxonomy): Eukaryota > Metazoa > Chordata > Aves > Galliformes > Phasianidae > Lagopus > Lagopus muta. The sequence goes on along the minus strand of NC_064454.1, from coordinate 1,445,132 downwards.
CTGGGTGCTATAGCAACTTGACAGGCTTGTGTGGAGGTCTCCCATTCTGTATGCATGCTGCCTGCCATCAGATACTCTGCACAGCTTTCTTCAGTGCATGACTCAGTGTTTAAAAAAAAATTGAGGACTGGGGTTCTACTACCTTGGAGGTCTGGGGATTAGGATTACTTTGGTGCCATCTTGATGTGTTTCCTTTTGTTCAGTACCCATGAAATTATTTATTGGAGACTTGGTCATCTTTGCATGCACCTTCATTTCTTTAAAGACCTTTTCATGTCTTTCAGGGCAGGTGGTACACCTTCACGTCTTGTCTCTCTGCTGTTCTACCACTGATTCTTGCTTTCTTCTTGAGCTGCATGTCCTCAGAAAGATTGATAATAATTGTGATGTTTACAAACTGTTGGTTGGCTTGCGATAAAGAATATACATAGCATTCTGAGAGAGAACTTAGCATATCAAACGCAGGCTGTCCTGACCCTTTGTTCTGAAGCTGCCAAAGCCCAAGAGGGAGTGTGTGAACTGTATTCTTAAGCTGAAACCTCAACAGTCCTTAATTTGTTCTGAAGGCTGCAGTGTCAACAAATCGACATGTGAGGGATGTGGGTGGTACAGTTCAATTTCCATTCACTTTACTTTTCAGATGCACTTTAAGCTCCTCAATCGATTCCTTTGACTGACAAGCTGCCACATGTAAAATTAAATTGCTTTCATCCTTGCTCTAAAAGGTCAGGTACACATTAGACTGTAAAAGAGGTCCATTCAACTCCTTAGCTTTCTCCAACATTTGGCTGTCTGTATTAATGTGTTTCTTGGTCTGCGTGATCCCTGATTATGCAGCACCCTCTGCAGGTCAGGCTTGACTTCACCAGTGAATTTAATACGCATGGGGAATGTGATTTGTGGTTGAATTTATTTATCAAATGAAGGGAGAAAGCTGTTGCCAGTGAATGGGTGTAGTGGGTACAAGAAACATGATGTGTCCTTTGTTCTGAAAGGCACCTTTGTTCTGAAAACAGAGGATAAATAATATTGTATGCTCCCTTTTCACAAGTCTTTTCTAGTAGTCAGGAATGATAATCCATTTAACAAAGCACTTACTTGAAGTTGCAGCATGAAATGAATTATGACCGTATCTGGGGTATGGAAAACAACCATCTGCAGAGCTTCCGATAGAGAGCTGCTTACTGTGCAAGGCAGCTGAGTCCTCTGCCTCTCTTTCTTTCTCTCTCTGGGCTAGATGGACCAACAGAAAGGTCCCATTCTGCTGTCTGTCATAGCAATTCCTCTAGTAATAGGTATTTTATTTAATAAGTGGAGTACTGGTACCAGTAAAGTGACTGGCAGTCTGTGCCTACTCCAACGCGTTTGTGTGTGCTTGCAGGTGATGACACATCTCCGTGTGATTGAGGAGCGGATGAATCAAAGCTTATCTCTGCTCTACAAGGTGCCATATGTGGCTGAAGAAATCCAGGATGAGATTGGTGAGTGTCCCTGTGCCAGCTCCCTTGCCACTGCGTTAGCCTAGGATCACTGCCTTGGAAGTGAAGCGGAAAGATTGCTAGCTCCCTTGAGGATGCCCTAAACAAGAAGTACATGGGGTAGACACAGAAATTGCAGGGCAGATATTCTGTGGGTTTTGCAGCACAGCAGGTCAGAGCAGCTTGTCCTAAGAACATTCACTGTGTCAAAGTCAACAACAGGCAGAATAGCAAAGCTGTCATTCAGAGGTAGATGAAAAAAGAAGCATAAAAATAAGTAGAAGCTTTCTTGTTTTATAGGGTTTTAATCTCCTCTTGCCAAAACCTTGGGCCAAAACCTCAAGCCTCTGGACTCTTATTTGCATGTTTTTCTGGCGGGTACCTTTAGTGAGCATTCCGGATGAGACCCTGGTGTATGCAAGATAAGATAACCTGGCAGCCCAGAGGAGTGTTTGCCTTGCAGCCCTGCATCAGCTAGTTCAAACCATCTGCCCCTTTCTGTTCCTGCCAGGCTTCATGCAGTTTGCCTAAGATTGCCTCTTATTCCTTTTAGATGAATTGCTTCAGGAGCAACGTGCAGACATGGATCAGTTCACATCGTCCATTTCTGAATCCCAGGTGGATGTCAGGGTGAGCTCTGAGGAAAGTGAAGAAATTCCCCTGGAGGGCAAACCTTTCCGTCCGTTCCAGGTGAAAACATTCCCAGCTGTGCCTGAAAACGAAGGTATGTAGCACTGAAGAGTTGGGTTCACTGGCTTCACAGAACATAGGCACTGCTTTCTTAACTGCTAGGGCAGCTCAGTGGCACAGGATGTTCCATCCCTTGGAGTCATTGAAGAGGAAAGCAGTTCCCCCAGCCTGTGTACGCTCAGACTGTGTCCATTTGGAACAAGTAGCGCTGCTACAGATTTGCACTGAGCTGCATTCTTGGTTTCCTGATTTTGCTCGTTGCAGAGCTGTTTTCTCTCTTTCCATTTTGCAGGAAGTATTGAGTTTTTACTGTGTAGCTTGATTCTGGAATTCGCTGTCACTGTTTAACCAAAAAATTCTTGTGTAAGTCTTTGTGCCGTGACCTGCTGAAGGGACACTAGAATCTTTTCTCTTTTTAATACTTACCTATTTTTTTATCAGCGGGTGTTGGCATCTGGTGCGTGTGTGTGTATTTATTTTAAAAACGCTTGGAGAGAGTCCTGAGCTTAAAGAAAGCTGTAGACTAAAAGCTTTTCCCAGGGTCTGAGTCAGAAATCACGCGCAAGCCTTTTTTCCTTTCTCTCTTAATCTCCTTTCTCTGCTATTTTTGTTTTTGTTTTCCCTCCTGCTAGATCCTCAGCCGGATTTGTACCATCCAATGAAAAAAGGTTGGTTCTAAGCTGCTCCCTCACAGTGCTTCTATCACTCTCCTACCTTCTCTGTGTGCCCGATAGCTTCATTTTAGTTTCATACTCACCTTTGTTTTCATTTCCCTGCCCTCATTTAGTTTAGTAACCTTCTGTTTGCTTGTTTAGGCCTAGTGTTAAAAAAAATAAGCTAGTCTGAATATCCAGTTGGTTCTGTGTGTTCCTTTCTGATGGGCTAGCAGGTGTCTCAGAATACACAGATTAACTTCTTTGCCCTCCAGAAATGTGGGCTTAGCAGCCTGTCTGAAGCCAAGCAGTACTTTATATCTCATTGTCTGTACTCAGATACTCAACACTGATCAAAATAAACCAGGTAGTGCTGGTGTCTGAACAGTCTGAAGGCTGTTCTGCTCCTGACAACAGCACTGATCTGGGGATCTGAGTGCCCCAGCAGTCCCAGGCTGTACTTCCCAGCTAAACACCCTCCTGGGCACTGTGGGAGATGTGTTCAGGAGCAGGTAAATGGGAGATTCCTTCTTCGTGTTTTCTCTGCATCTGTTTGCCGCAAGTAGCATCCCTCCATATGAGCAAAGTCCTGTGTGATTATCTGTTTCTCCTTGAGCTCATTATTGATTGTGGTGTCTGGCTAAAAAGGGGCTGACTGGGCTCTAAGAGGGGCATGGAAATATTGATGTTCAGTTCCGCTCTGTGTCACAGATACAGTCTCAGGTAATGATCCTGCCCAGCTGACCTGCTAACTGAGCCAGTTCCCAACGTAGCAGTGGAAGGCTGCTTGTCAGAATGCTGTTGCAGAGCAGTGGCACACATGGGGGGTAAAACAGTTGCTCTGTTCTGCCTTTGGTTCCATATGTGTTGTGCAGAATTTCAAAGCCAAGGATTTTGCTAATAGCCATCCAGTGTGAGCACAGATAAGTTTGTAATGTGGTGAAGACCAGACAGCATTACCAGCATTTCTTTACAAAAGTCACCTTCATCATTACGGAGCAATGCACAACTGACCACACTGGAAAGAATTGTGACAGTCTTTAGTTGGATTCTTGGTTGATGTGCTGTCTTAAAGATGATAAGTGTAGGCTGTCCTTCTCCCCATTTGGGTAAATGGAAGTTTCTGATGATGTGGGAACAAAGGTTACATCCTACATTTCCCCCTTCTTCCTCTTTTCATCGAATTTCTCAATGGCTGCCAGGGAGATGTGCTTGTTTTGTGTGTGTGGTTACTGTGGGTTGGTTTTTTCTTTCTTTTCCTAGGAAATATATAACCTAAACTGCACCTTAGAGCTCTATAGAACTGGGTACAGCACTGCGTGACAAACAGCAAAGCTCAGTGCAGCAGAGCTGAACCCCAGCTCTGGGGACTGCCTTGTACTGACCCCTGAGAACTGGGTGAAGCAGCCACAGGCCAAAAGCTGGCACAGTAGTTCTCTTAAAAACTATTTGTGTCCAGTCTGTCCAGAAAATCCAAATCATTGACTTTCACAATAACATGAGCTGCTCCACCGGCCATGGGAAGTCAGACTGGCAGCTGTGGCCGTGCTTGGAATCTGATTACAGTCTCCAAAGAGCTGTGAAGGGAAAGGGAGTGAGGCAGAAGTCTAGATGCTCCTTTTGGGAGGAGCTGGAGTGAAACGTTGGTTTCCTTGGCGTTTTTGTGCAGTAACAAGCTTGTCAGGGTAAAAACTTGCCACAGAGCCAACTGCCCTTTCCTTTGCATCCTGTCAGAGAACATGTGCCAATTTCAGCACTGGCTGACGTCGTGTCTCAGGCAACCTGCAAGCTCAGCAGCTTGTGAAGAGGTGCACACAATCACCTGCAAAGCATTAAGTGCTGTAGTAATATTTTCCCCCACTAAGTGCCCCTCCTTGGAGGGACCTGCCTGCAGCTTCCCTGCCTCCTGCTGTGCTCTGGGGGGTGTGGATGTTGTGAAGGACGTTGTGCATCCTGGCAGTGGAAAACTTGCAGTCTCCTAACTTGTTATGTGGCAGTCGGTCGGAGTATCCTGCGTCAAATTGTTGCTGATTGGATCTATTTATAAATGCTTGAGATCAAAACAGTTTATCCAGAGCGGCCTTCTGTTAATTGATATTCTTTCAGCATATAGTAGTTCTAGCCTAGAAATGGGTGAGTGATGTTCTGGTACAAAGGTAGTGCAGTGCTTCGCTCCTCCTTTGCCCTGGGATTTACCATTTCTGGGCTTACGCTGGATTTGGGACAGCAGCTCCTTACAGAGCTGTACTGGGTGACCTTGAGATTCTCATTCCTGAGATGCTCGCTGATGCGCTCGATTCCAAAAGAATGGATGATGCTGACCGCGCAGTTGGAAGCTCTCCCTGTGTGCTGGCTGCCAGCAGAGAGGAGACGTGCTGCCATCACGGGTCACGTTGAGGTGGTGGTGACCCTGGGTGACACTTGCAGGAAGGAACTGCACGCTCACAGTTTGTGTTATGTGTTGTCTTGGAACTTCTAACAGCAGTACTTAACAGTACGGTGTGTCCGAATTCACACTTCAGCCTGTTTTGGTGAGTCCTGTCTGCTTCTCTCATTGCCACCTCATTTCCCTTCATTAACAGAACCTCCCTGATCACTTGTCACTGTAGCATAGCTTATGAGCTCCCCTTCTGACACAACAGCATGAAGACAGCTTAATAATCAGCGGTCCGTGCGGTTAAATGCAGTAGCTGTGGCAGCTCTACAGAGAGTAGGTAATCCTTCCTGCGTGGTGCTAAGGGCTGACTGATGGTCCCTGCCTTGCTCTTTTGGTGCAGGTTCTGGCATGACTGAGTTGGATGGGCTGATTGGCGCTGAAGAAAAAGTGATTAACAGCAAGAAGAAAGTGGATGAAAATGTGGTGAGCCCTCCACCTTTATTTTATAAAGCAAAGCCTGCCGCGGGCACTAATTAATAGCAGTGGCTTGTTTTCATTCCTCCTTCCTGCTAACAGAATGCCAGTGTATTCACTGTCCATATGGTGTGGGGGAGTCAGTTTTCTGACTATTGTAGGCTCTTAATACTGATTAGCATCAGAAGGGTGGGAGGGTGAGGGAAGGAGAGAGATCTGGATCTTTGGCAGTCTGAGCTGGTGAAGTGTCTGATTTAGTAATTGCTTTCCCAGAAAGAGACCCTTTGATATACCTTTGTTTTAGCTAGGTAGCTTTCTGTCTGTACACTGAAATGCTGTTGTGTTCCACCTGCTTTCCCACACGCTTTTCTTGGCAAGATAGGTCTCACCTCATCAAGGCAGGTGATCCGGTAGGCGTAGCTCTATCTGCAGCATAACAAATTCGCTCAGTCATAATGACAGCTGCCTTACAGCAATTGCCTGGCTTGAAAAAGAAAAAGTTGATTTTTGGAAGCTTTCTTTCAAAATGGTCCTATAGCCACGTGTCAGATCTTAAATGACAGAAGTGCTGTGTGCAAGGCGTTTTAATTCAGGCCTCCAGTAGTCTAGACTCCCAAATGGCTGCAGTTATTTTCTTGGTCGGGTCTGAAAGTTGGAGATGATCCCACGCTTTGGAGAACAGGGTAGAATGGTAGGTGGTTCTGAGCCCTTGCGAGTATTCATCAGAAGTCTCTTGTCTGGCTTCATGTTCCCTCTCCCACCTGTCTATTACAGCTCCTTTCATAAAATGCTTTTGTGGCTGTTTTCAGGTCATTGATGAAACCCTCGATGTGAAGGAGATGATTTTCAATGCGGAGCGCGTCGGTGGGCTGGTGGATGAGCCGGTATGTCCAGGGCTGAGTGCAGTCCTGCTGACCTCCTCACGCTGCGTTTTGGTTCCTGCATGTTACCAAATCCCAGGGTGTGTTGACAGTGCTCTGGGAAGTCATGCAGAGCGTAATGCAGTATGGCACCCCTGCATAAAGATAACAGTAAAAGCATTAGATGCTAACTCGACTCTTTTGTTGCAAGAGTGCTTTGTGGGATATGAAAGCACTGTGGGTCAGTGCTTGTCCGGAATGCCTAAAGGGGGAAACAATTTTGTGTTCATTGTCCTTTTGACAGAAGGGGATTAAATATTTACACTGCCACACATCGTGTCTTGATACCACAGCTGGTTGAAGACCTTACTGGTGGCCACCTTTTAGGTTTGCAGTCAGCACTGCAGATCTCACATCACTCCTTTTTTATGCCTGATCCGTTGCTGTCTTCCTTTCAGGATAATGACAACTCGCTTCGTGATGACTTCAGTTTCAGCAGCAGTGCCCTCATTGGTCTGTTGGTGATTGCCGTTGCCATAGCTACTGTGATAGTCATCAGCTTGGTGATGCTGAGGAAAAGGCAGTATGGAACCATCAGCCATGGAATTGTGGAGGTGAGAAACCACTCTGCTCCATAACTGAGATGAAAATAGTCAGCACTGAATCACATGCTGCGTGTAGGGGGCGAAGATGGCAGTAGGTGCCAAACCATCAGCTGCTCTGCTCTCGGCTGGAGGGGTTTCACTGTGCCCTCACTGCCATCTTTGTCACTGATATATTAGCATGCAGGTAGCACTTGTCAGCGTGCCATGCTGGGGCCTGTCACATCATGGTTGTATTCACTTATCACAAGGAATTCAAGTAGGCATCCCTGTCTGGCTCAGGATAGGATTTAACAGTAGAGGAGCTTTTGAGGCGATATCTTTAGCAGGGGAGTCAGTCAGTCAATCTGTAGTAATTTGTCCTCCCAACTAATATAGCAACTATTAAGTGTGTGATCAGCAGAACGCTGAGAAGCAGTTTTTTCATCATCCTTCAGCTCCCAAAATGCACGTTGCTAATGGCAGCTTAATGGAATCTGGAGAAAGCTGCTCTTCCCCTTTGCTCAGCTGATGAGGGAAGTGATAATGACCACTGTAATGAGAGAAATGGGTCCCAAATTTGTCATGTTAAATAATGTATTAGAAATCTAGGGAGAACATCCCCAAAGAAGCAGGGGAGTGCAGAAAGCACAAACACCTGGCTGAGGAATCCTGTTAAGCAAATAATTTTTGTAGGTTTTTTTTCTGTTTCCTGCTGGTATTTATCCAACATGCTGTATTAACTGTCTTGCTGTGAAGCAAGGCCTTTTGAGAGCCTCCTTTGACCAGAAATCATCCTGTCTGTCCAAAGGTTGACCCAATGCTTACCCCAGAAGAGCGGCATCTGAGCAAGATGCAAAACCATGGCTATGAGAACCCCACTTACAAATACCTGGAGCAGATGCAGATATAAAAGAGATGAAGATACAGCAGCCCTGATGAGGAAAGGAGCAGGGCAGAAGGGCCAAAGTGGTCCAGCGTTTTGGATCAACTACTGACCAACCGTTGCTTCAAGAGGACTTCATCTTACATTCAGAACTCCTGGATCATTAAGACTATAATTACTACTGTAGAGTTGCAATTTCCATTCTTTTAAATGGGTGAAGAAATGATAATATAACAATATGATATATAAATCTCCTTAAATGGGAAAAATGGATCTATTGCAGATATTTGACTGAGATGTAGTTTTCTTTTTTTTTTTAATAATCTGAAAAATACCAGTTCCGTTGTACTGTTGTCTGATACAAGCTCTATATATATAAAATGGGAAATGTTGATTTTTATTTCTGATAGACCACCTGTATATTGAGGGTCGTTTGTACCAGCCCGCCTTGTAAAAAGGAGACAGCTGTGGCTCTTCATTCTGGTTTTTATATATAAAGCAGTATTTTTTTTTCTTTATTTTTTTTTTCTTTTTCTTTCTTTCAGTGAATTTTGCTGGGAGTTGCAAAGAGATTAATTTAGGGATAGGAACTATGAGAGCATAAACAAGGAAGGAATTTGGAATGGCAACGAACAAAAATCCTTAGAATGAGGAAAAAAAAGGAAAAAAAAAAAGAAGAAAAATCCCATCCTCATCCACCAGTAATGTGCACCCTGCTGCTTAGCAGTGTGGGCTCTAGAAATCGAGACTCCCTGGAGGCAAGGAGTTAAAAGGCTTCTAGCATCTCTGTTTATAGTTGCTCTAGTGGAATGTTAGAACATGGTTTGTGCATACTGGGGTCTGCACATTCCCCTTTCAGATTCAGTTCTGCTTTAGAGTTGGAAGTTCCTGGTATTGAATTTAAATCCTCTGTTCTCAACCAGTTTCCTTCAGTACTCACCTTGGCATTAACAGCCCCTTTTGCTACTACTTTCTAATTTTCCCCAGCTCTCCTGCCTCACCAACATGGTAAGTAGTTACAGAGGTGCAGTGTTCTGAGCCTTTGCATCTCTTCCAGTGCTGTTGGGCTGTAGGCATGGCTTTGGGTCTTCCCCAGAATGACAAATCACTGCGACAGCACCTCGGGAGCTGATGAACGTGGGGAGAGGAGGGAGGGCTAAGTTGGGAAAGGGATTCTGCCTGCTTTAAGGGAAATTGGGTGCAAGGCCCCGAGAAGAACAAAAGGGGTATTGTTCTGCTCACCATCTTGTCTTTGTACTGCTTGTATAGTTGGTGTTAATGCTCACGGCTTTTTTAAATCTGGAGGTTCTGGTAACCTGTGGTGTATTTTTTCTATTTCTCCTGTGACTTTACTTTCTTTTCCCTTCCATGTCTCTTCCCACTATGCACAGATTTACCTGCAAACTCCTTAGTGTGGTCTGTGGGGAATGTACAAAGTTTAAACACATCAATAAACACTTTAACTTCCAGATGGTTTCTTCTCTTTATTCGTGGTCTTGCCTCCCACTTTGTCCTTGCTAAACCTGGGGAGACCTTTTCCCACCTCCTTGTCCACCTCTCCTTTACTTCCCATCTTTGAAGAAATGTGCTGATACTGAGACTGATGCTTCTGCCTTGTCCAGAGTCTTCTGTGTTACTTCCAGATCCTGCTGGCCTTTGCAGAGAGAAGAAGAAAGTAAGGGAAAGGAAAACTTCCCCTTGGCTGGGGAGAATCTACTTGGTTAGAGATCGCCTGGGCAACCTCATGCGCACAAAGCTGTGGGCCCCGATGCGATGCTGAGGGAGCTGGCAGGAGCGATGGTCAGACTGCTTTTGAAAGGTTATGGAGAAAAGGAGAGGTGCCTGAGGGCTGGAGGAAAGCTGGTGTGGCTCCAGCCTTCAAAAAGGGCAAGGAGGAGGAGCTGGGAAACTACAGGCTGATCAGCCTCACCTCTGTCCCTGAGAAAGTGATGGAGCTCCTCATTCTGGATGTCATCTCCAAGAGACTGGAAGAAAGAAGGTTATCAGGACTAAACATGGATTCACTGAGGGAGAATTGTGCTTGGCCAATCTGGTAGCCTTCTGTGATGCCATGGCAGCTGGTAAATGGGAGAGCAGTGGGTGTTGTGTACCTTGGCTTCAGCAAGGCTTTGATGCTGCCTCCCTTGCTGGTAAGCTGGGGAGGTGTGGGGTAGATAAGTGAGCAGTGAGGTGGGCTGAGAGCACGTGGCTGGCAGAGCTCAGTGTCATGGGATGCATTCCTGGGTAGGAAACCTGCTTTAGCAGGGGGAGCATGGACAAGGTGATGTCCAGAGATCCCTTCCAACCCTGTGGTTCTGTGGGCGTGATGCTAAAGCAGTGCCTGGGACTCCTGACTGGCATTACATCCTCATGTTGGAGCATGGGTGGGTTACAGATAAGAGGGCATTCAGGGAGACAAACCTCAGTGTGTGATGCAGTTTCGTTGTGCACTTCTTGTTGATGGCCAAATTGGAAATACTTTGAAGATGTGAAGAGCCCATGGCAGCAGTTTGCTAATTGTAATTAGCATTGACTGTATCACTTTTAATGGTTTTGTTTCAGGAAGGGAACTTGAGTGTTTGGTTTAACTCTCTGTTCCAGAACACCTAAAACCAACAGGCTGTGAAGCTCACAGCTGTCCCTGCTTCTGTCTGTCATTTCTCTTCTATTTCCCCTCTTTGAAGTGTGACCTCAAGCACAAATTCTTCCTCTCTCACGTCTCTCAAAAATGACTGCAAAGTCACTGCTGTTTGAGCACTGGTTTTGGGGACCAGGAGACAGACCTGGCCTTTCTTTGTGTTGACCTGGGTGGTTCCCAAAGGCTCTGAACAGAGGGGAGAGAAGGCAGGAGAACACACGAAGCTCTAAGAGCTTTCAGTAGGAAATGATTGCGTGTTCTGCTTCTCTTTAAAATGGGCTCCTGAGTTCCATTGGAACTCCCATATTCTGGCTGAATTATTCAGACTGCAGGAATGAACAGATGCTGTCCTAGAAAATGCCGTCTGTTGGCTTGTCGCAACTACTTGGGAAAGAGTTTTGATTTTTAGCTGTGAATTTCATTTAGATGATGCTGCAGCGATTCTCAAATCCAAAGCTGTTTCTTGGATTGCACCCTCAGGTAGGATGGCTGGAAAAGAAATGAATTACGAAGTCTGTAGATTGAATTCTAGAATTGAATTTGAGCATTAGATTTTTTTTCCTTCAATAAATTCTATTGATCCCCCTGTAGTAGCAATGCTGAGCCACAGCCTGAAGCAGTGATGGAGAACCTGGTGGGAAGGCAGGGCCAGCACAGGTGCATGCAATGCACTGAGTGATGGAAGGGATGGAGCCAGGATCCACCCCTTCCCAGCCCTCATTTAAGGGTTGGCAGTAGAGATATGGGCATCTCACTGGAGATCCCTGCCTACCTGAGGCCTTCCGAAGGTAAGCAGCTTTCTTCCTTTGTTTCTGTGTCCATGGCTCTTGCACTTGGGCTTATCCTCACTTGCTGCAGCCTAAAACTTTGCTACCCAACTATTATTGCTGTGCTTTCCATCACATTATAGCATTACACCCCCAAAATAAATTCATCAGACCCGAATCCCAATCTATTAGTTCCATGCTCTGGTGATCACTGCTGAGTGCTGCAGATCAATTCCTTACAATGGATTTTGACTGCAGCCTTAGAAAAAGAGAAAGTTTAGAAATGTGCTCAAAGATCTCTGCTAAGAAGGTGTTCGCTGTACGTGGGGTGTCTTTGGGAGCTGGGAACACAGCAGGGGAGGAAGTGTGGGATGACTTTGTCTCTCTGCTCATTAACAATTGCTCTTCTGAGGTTGTGCAGTGGGATAATGTATATGGAAACCGTTCTGTGCCCAACAGTAGGTGGATGTAGCGTGGGCAGATTTATTTTGCCAACCTCCTTTGCTGTTACAGCAGTGGTGGTTTAGGACTAAGCATCGATGCTCCTGGGAGCAAACTGCAGATCTCAAGGTTAGTGCAGAGGCTGAGGTTGGCGTCAGCAGCAGGAACCTCTTTCTGTCTGGGTGTCTGAAGCAGTTGTAACTCGTTGCTTGGCATCTATAGAGATGGCAGAAGCTTCAGTGTGTGCACTGCAAGGGTCAAACAGTCAAAGCAGATGAGCTGGGAGACAGCCTGTTCTTATAGGACATAATAACTTCGTGTTGGCAAGCGGAATGATGAAGAGTAAGGCAGGGAAATGGAGGGCAAGCGGTGCTCAATGCTGAAATTAGGTATTTTGGAATGTAGTTAAGCCTGAAAGAAATGTCTGTGGCTGGAGATGAGCATTGATCCCAGTGGTAGGTGGGCTGGCGAGGCGCATTGTGTTTGCTCTGTTGAGGCAGACCCACATCCCCCTGCCCACAAGCAGCTCTGCTGTGATTTCTCACTGTAGGAAGTTGCTCGTGCTCTCTGGTCTCAAGCCCCACTGGGACCCCGTGCCAATCAGCTGGCTGTGAGCCTCAGCACAGCACGGGATGGAGCCCAGGGGAGCTGTAAGTGCTGCAGTGCGTGAAGTCAGGACATCCTTAACCCATGCAGTGCCTGGGCTGCCTCTGCTCAAGCTCCCCCAGTGGTCCCATAAGAGCCAACAGCATCACTGCAGGTGAGCTGGGCAGCTTTGCTCAGCGTTAACATGGGGTTTGGTTCTGCAGGAAGAGGTTGAAAATGCCCAGAGTTCTGTTGTATTTACCAGTGACCCGCGAGGAGCCTGAGCTTTGTTGCAGGAGCACTTAACCTATGGCCTGTGGGCTGCCGTGTGGTCTGCCAGGACAGCTCAATTCAGACCATTCTGTTTGCAGCATCAATCCTTCACTGAGAGCAGGCTGGAGGCTGAAGGAGGGGCTGCAGTGACACATCAGGCAGCCTTTGCATGGCAGCTGGGTGGTTCTGGCATGAGACTGAAGGTAAGGAGAAACGCTGGGGCTAAGAGAAGCGGTCCCATCTCCCATAGAGGTTGCCCTGAAGCTTGTCAGTGAGAAGGAGTAAAAAATCTGTGATAGCAGAGTTAAGAGCTGAGGATGTGGTTGAGCACAGTCCAGGAAGCTTAACATTCATCTTCAAAAATTGCTGGCTGTAACTGGAACAACTCCAGGCTATTCCTGTGTTCCAGACTTGTGATTTCCCCCCTTCCAGCTTCATGGGGCTGTGAGTGCTGTGGCAAATGTGACTTAACCTGTGTTGTCTGTCACTCCTTTCTCACAGCATCCCTTTGTTCTCCATCCCAGAGCAGGAGGGGCAGGGCAGCCAGTTCCACCTGGGATTTCTCTCTGGAGCATCCTCCTGGTCCCTGCTGTCTCCATGGCAACAGGAGTGGTTCAGCCCTCCCTCTGGGCTCTTCTCCCAGTGCTGTGCTCACATCTGAGAGCAAGGGTTCTCTGGGAAGGTCACACCAAGTGACCCTGCAGCATAATGGGCCAACACAACAGCTTTGTGCTCTTATTTATGCACCCATTGCAATCTGCTGGACAGGACAGTCTCCATCACTGCACACAAGGAGAAACAGACAGCTCCACTCACCTCTGCACAGCCGACCTGCGAAAGAAAGGGGAAATAAAAATAAAGAGGCTGTTATGCCCAGTTGCCCTTTTCTTGAATGTCCCTGGGGGGGGGGGGAATATATTGAAGTAAAATCCTATTTGATACCTGTGCTCAGGCAGTTGGAGGAGGATGGCTGTATCTCATGCCTGCAGCTTGCACGGGCTGACACAGCATGTCCTGGTTGGACCCTGCATAGGAAACAAAAGACTGTTTAAGCACACTGAGGAGTACTGATTGCTTTAGAACTCCCTTTAAACAGCAACAAATAAACAATAAAAGTCATCTTTTGGCATTTAGCTATTTATGTTCTGCCAGTTCCAGAGGCGCTCCCCAACCCTCACAGCCCCAGCACCACATTGACCTTCCCAGCTCCCTGTCCAGGTTCCCCTGGGGAGGCACTTTGTTACCCAGCACATGCTCAGCTCACTCTTTAAGGATTTCTTTCCCCCTGTGTTTCTCAGAGAAGCCCCCAGCCCAGCTACCCCAATGACAGCATTACAGCACACTTCTCACCCTGCCCTGCCAAACAGACAGCAATTTCTGGCCTTCAGTTTAAAACCCAGGCTGGAACTTGGAACACTGCTGCTCTGTGACAATATTTGGGCTCTGTGCTTTACAAGGCAACTGCTCTTATCTGAAACAACACTCACATTACATCTTGCTTGCTGAACAGCCATAAACCTGCAAGCTCTGCTGTTAGATACCAAAGGATGCCCCCCAAACACCACCATTTATTCTGTGCCACACATCCTCATGCTTGGCCTTTACTATATTTCTTCCCCAACCTGCAGTTGCTCCTATATGCAAAGCAGCACTGGGAGCAGCAGCTGCCCAGCAGCACCAAACACAACACACAGCAATAGCTCAAGGGAAAAACAGAACGTCGTGTCAATAATATCACTCCACTGCAAGTGCCACTGAGACTCAGCATATGATTCATGAGCAGCATTTGGGTCTAGAGGCTCAAGAATTTCACTGCTAAGACACAATTCTCACAATCCATAACCAAATGCTGCAGGTGGGAAGCAGGAGAGCCACTACTCCCCCAGCACAGGAGCTCACTCAATCCCTGACTAACTGTGCAATAGAAAACATTGCCACTAACCCAAGTCTTACACTAACAGACAGGAAGCAGCAACAACACAAGTGGATATTGCCTTCATTCCTGGCTCCAGTGCTGGCATTTAGTTAGGCATTAATGGATTGCAAGCATGCAAATGGAGGCTTTGCTTTGGGTAGAGGTGATTCCAGGAGCCATGGACCGTGAGGACAATAATACCGCCTGGAATGGCATGTCCACATCACTGCTGCCTCCCTGGGGCTGAACATGAGGGCTTTGCAGGGAGGTGGGTGTCCTTGCACCAAACCATACTGCTACACCAGCAGAGCCCACAGAACTTCCTCACTGCTGCCATTGCCCACTCACCAAGATATGTTGCCTTCCAGCTTGGGGCTAAAGCTGTGTAGGGAATCGCTTCCACCTGCAGCTCCTTAGGAACTGCTCTACAGATGCAATCAGAGCTACACCAACCTGCTTCTTTCTTTCTGTGCCATTGACTCAGTGAACATGAGTGACATCTCAACACCACCCAATGCTACTGCCCAGCTCAATGACAGGTCATGTTGTGTGCACAGCTCAAGGGAACCCTCAGGCATTCGCTCTGGGCACGGAGCTGAGCTCACTCAGCACGCAGGCATGAGGATCATTAAGTATTTGCTCTTATTTGCATTTCTTCAAGGAAAAGGAAACATCTCCACTAAAACCTGGACTTTAACTAGTGAAAACCTCAGTAAGAGCAATTCCACATTCCTTAGTTGTGATGTTATAATGTGATGGAAGGCACAGCAACAATACTGAAGAAGCAAAGTCCTACCTACAGCAAGTGAGGATATGCTCAAATACAGCTGCTATATACACAGAAACAAAAGAAAAAAAGCTGCTTACCTTTAGAAGGCCTCAGGTATGCAGAGATCTACAACTAGATGTTCTCACGTCCACTGTCAACCTCAGAATGAGGGCTGGGAAGGGGTGGATCCTGGCTGCAGCCCTTCCATCACTCAGTACATTGCATGCACCTGTGCTGGCCCTGCCTTCCCACCAGGTGCTCCATCACTGCCTCAGGCTGTGCCTCAGCATTTCTGCTACTCCAGGTAATACCAAGACAAGAAAAAAACTGCAAAGTGCAACACCTGATCAAAGGGGAAAGAGGATTTTTTCCCTTTCTTTTCCATCAAAGTACAGTACATGGGGCTATAACCTCTGCACTCAGCTTCCCATCGATGGCAGCCAGTCCTTAATGAGCCGACTGTGTGGCCATGCCTCTGGTCCCATAGGGGCAGCAAATACCATTTGCAGGGACCTTGCAGGGCTGGGAATGGCACTGCCCTGGGCAGTGGGCTAAGCCACCTCAGCCAGCCCTTGGAAGGGGATGTAGCACCATTGATGAACTTTCTCTTCTCTCATTAATCCTGTTTAATGACAACTTGGTCTCAGTGGCAGGAAGCGATTCCTTGCTGTCCAGCTGCAAGCCAAGTGAGAGACCTAGGAGAAAAGCAAAGGCCCCATCTCCTGGGCATGCCACATCCTTGTGCTCCAATTGCCTGCTCCAAAACTGCTTCTCACTTCTGATCTAAACCTGCAGGGCTGCAGCTGTGTGCCCCTGCTCTCCAGCAGCCCAACCAGTTCTCCATTCACTCCCAAACAGCCCAGCAGCCAGACATTGCCTTGCAGTGCTTCCAACCTCAAGGCACAGTGAGGAGATCCATAAGGAGGTTTATTATAGCACTTTATTTGAGACCGTGTACACTCTGTGCATGCAAAGCTTTGTACAAAACCCCTCTGCTAGCGGCACAGCGAGCAGCAGGCACCAGGAGCTGCTTCAGGGGGGCAGTTTGCATCCCTCCTGCTGGGTTCAGAGAAAGCCCAACCAGCCACATTGCCTGCCAGCAAACCAGTCCTGAGAAAATGGCAAACTCCTCGCTGTCAGAGGGGGCCGGGAGCACGCAGGAGCAGCTCAGCTTTGGGGCTCAACTTCCCGCTTCCGCTGCTTCCAGTTTAACCAAACAGAACTCAGAAGTTCATCTCAAGAGCCCCAGAGCAGCAGGAGGAGCCGCCACTGCCCACTGCAGCCTCACTTCTCCTCAGGGCCGCCCTCGGGCAGCAGTGCCCCACCAGAGCCCTTCTTGCGGACGCACAGGCCGCAGTCCAACTCGACGTCGATGTCCCCGAATCGCAGCTGGCAGGACTCGTTGCAGCTGTGGGGAGGGACAGGAACATGGCTCAGAGGATGCAGGCAGCAGAGCTGTTTGCTCACCCCAACCCATCAGCAAGGATGCTGAGCACCCGATACCCAGCCTTCCCCCTCCCTTTCCAGCAGCCCCCCTGCTCCACGCAGGCACATGATTTTCATCACTCGTAACACAACGTTGGGCTTCCCAGAGAGGCTTTGGTTTGGAGCTGCTCACATACCAGCGTGACACGGCCGCGTTGGCTGCCAGGGCGATGAGGGCTCCTGCGTAGTGCCAGCAGAAGCACATGGTGAGGAATGAGAAATTGCTGCTGTCAGTCTGGTCCCAGCCCGGTCCTCCCCAGGGAGGGGACAGCACAAACCCGATCTGCACACAGACAGAGGTGTTAGGCAGAAGCATCAGGCTTTACTATATTGATGATCTGAAAGGTCCCTTCCAACCTAAGCCGTTCTATGATTGTTCATTGCTTTTCCTCCTCTTTTGATCCCTTTGCTGCTGCAGCTTGCCATGAGATGGAGACAAAATAATCCCTGTAACACCCAGCACTGCCTCAGTGCTCTCATCAGCCAAACTGTCATGGACATGGGATGCTCATCTTGGGGAAAGGGATCCGAACATTACTTGGAACATTACTCATAATAAGAATGGAAAATCGTGAGTGTGGTTTCCCACCCTTATGATCACAGCATCCCTGCTCCTTCCTGGGGCAAAGCCCACAGCTCGGAGGGCTGGGTTCCCACTGACCTGCCAGAGCCAGGAGCCCTGCAGAAGGAATGTGCTGGTCCTGAGGCACTCCAGGATGATATGATCTCTGAGAAACACCTCCAGGAGGACACAGAGGGCTCCAGCAAAAATAGCGAAGGCCAACAGGGAGTGGAGGTGCTGGTCCAGTGTAGCATCACCAAAGTTATGGAAGCAGAAGAGCAAACCTGACAAAAATCAACACTTCATTAGGAAAGGATGCTGTGGGATTTGTTCCTGTCTTTTAAGTAGTAAAAAAAAATCTGAATATTATGGCCATGCTGTAGGTCTCGCTAAGATCTGCCTGATGGGAAGGGTGAAGAAGCAAACAGCCAACTGCTATCACCTTGTTCTGCAGGGACTCTGCAGCTCCCAGCTTTGGGGACCACCAAGCCATAGCTTAGGGGCACTGCTAGAGCCACAGGCATCCCTGTGTCCCAGCCAGGAAGGAGCCCAGAAATGGGCACCTGCAGTTCGTAAGGCATCACAGAGCTTTGCATCAGGGTTTGTCCCTTTGTGTTAGAAGAGTCAGTGCATTTTTGTGATGCTGGAGAGAGCAAGGAGTTCTCACCAGGAGAACTCCAAACCCCTGTGCACATGGAGCACACCACACCAAAATACAGCCTGGGGGTTTTTGGTTGATGCATGCTGGTGACACCCCAGCCCTCCCTCCAGCCCCCCATTCACCTTCCATGAACAGAGCCACAGACAGCGAGAGCCGATCTAAACCCAATGGCAGTTTGAGTGGTGAGTGTGAGACCACATCCACGATGCCAGAGAGGAGGAAGAAGAGGTACATGGTGGTGTAGTGCCAATGCGTGAGGTCCGTCCAGCTGTGTGTCTTGGGGCTGTACAGCATCAGGTGGGGACCAGAGGGGACAAACTGCTCCACCAGGATCCCTAGGAAGAGGGCAGAAAGGTCACGTTTTCCTTTTACATGGAGGAAAGGGCAAACTTGGAAATGTTTCTTCGAGATGGGGAATTCATAGTGATATCCGCCCAGCAATATTGATACTGATGGTAGCAGACCAAGCCATAGCTTGTCCCCAAGTCCTCCCACACAGCAACAGCTGTGTGCCACTGTGACAGCCCTCAGTGAGCTGGCAGTAGGTGATGGGACAGGGACTCCTCAGCCCTTACCTGCCAGGGCAAAGAAAGCTTTGACTGCCCCTTCAAAGACTTCCACGCGCCGGAGCCCATAGCTTGGCTGGTTCTCAGCATTTGTTTTCCTTCTGAGATACTTCAGGGGGTATCGCACCGACCACCAGAGACCAAAGATGAGGAAGAAGGTGCCCCGAAGGGCGCTGCCAAGGAAACTCGTCGGCATTGGGATCACTCCTGGTGTCTGTAGGAACAAACAGGCTCAGGTTAATCCCAGAGCTTGCTCAGCCTCCTGGGGAGCTGCACCATCCACTGCAACAGGGAATGCAGAGACACAGTTCCTAAAGGAGAAGCTGCCATCACGTGTACTCTGTGATGGCATACATCACTCTGTATCTGTGTTTCAGTCACCTCAACTTCCTCATGACAAAAAAAATGATGTTAACACCCAAGAAGACATGGCAGCTCCATGCTTTGAGGTCCCGTAACAATGCTTCTGCTCATAAAAAGCAGCATGGCAATTATTTCCTCGGAATATCAGCTCCTTCCCAACCAGATAATCACTGGGTGTGAATCCAGCTGGAGTGCCCAGCAGCTCCCATCAGCCAAAGCCTCACAGTGAGCCGTGACAACATGAGCCCAGAAGAGCCTCATGCATATTCCACACAGCCTCTGTGCTGAATGTGAGCAAGGCATCTCTCCACACTCTGTATACATCTACCACCCGAGAAGCCCTCACTCCTGCCCTCCTCGCAGCCTTTCTGCTCCTTCTCCACCTCTGGGCTTTGTGTGGAAGAAAGCATTACTCATCTGTAGAAAAGCTGCCACACCAACTTGCATCAGGGGGCCCCTTGCATCACAAATACATCCTCGCCGTGTTTATAAATACCAAAGGAAATGGCAGAGGCTGGATGAACAACTCCAGCACGTTCTCCAAGTCCTCCCACACGAGAAAGTAATTAGCACTGTGAAATAAGGGTAGGATGTGGCGTGGCGAGTGCCTCGGGTGTGGGAGAGCTCTGCAAGACATCCCTGGCCAGGCTGGAGCTGCAGTGCTGGGGCAGCTTGTGGATTCCAGAGCATCGGCATCCATCACCCAGCATGGGTGATCTGGGGAAGGCTTGGGACTCTTTGTGCCATGCTAAGGTTTCCTCATGGCAGGGAAATGACTCAACAGCCCTTAGGGTTGATGAGAGCAGCCCCATCCCAGCAGTTGGTTCAGGTCTTCTGCTGTACCTCAGCTGCAGGGTGAGGTGGATCGTGCCCCAGGAGGGACTGTGTCTCTGCTGATTATAGCCTGGACACCCATCCAGGGCACTTATCTTCCTTGCACACGCAGCCACGTGCTGAAGTGACTAAAAACAAATGCTCTTAAATCACATTTAAGCGATGCACAATTGCATGATATATAACCAAATGTTACCATTGTCCTACAGGGATGCTAACTGCAATGACAGCAGCCTGAAGCTGGAGTCAGGACTGCACCTGGATTAGGACACAGCCTCAGCATTAGCTTTCCATGGAGGAGGAGAAGAGGAGAGCAGCACCCAGGCTCCCAAATAACAACCAGAGGTTTATCTTTCAAGTAGGAGAGATTCCCCATCCCAACCCTTTGGTCAAGCAGACGCTTGAATTCATCTCTCTCAGAGAAAGGAAAAAAAAATCAACAACAAAAACTTATTTTAAGGAACAGCCACTATTTCTTAGAGAAACCAGACACGTTTCCAAGCAACAAACCACTCTCACAGCTCACACATTTGAGGTGCAGCACGTCCCAGTAAGGACAAACCCAGCCCAGCACCCAAACGCTCCTACACAAGCTGGTCAGGCTCCAGGCGAGTCACAGCCCCAGAGTGCAGTGCTGGGTTATTTATTTTTCCTGCAAGCAACTGTGCCTGTCAGAGGACGTGAAACATGGCTGCAGTCAGGAGTTGTTACCTGTGCTGTCTTTCTCTCCCTGCAGGCTGCAGTGCCCTCCTGCAGCAGCCATATGGGAGCTGCCCGCTCTCCTTATGGCACAGTGTGCTGACTGCCTGGTGTGGGCTGGACTGCAGCTCTGCCCAGCTGCCAGGCTGTCCCCTCGAACTCCATCACACAGCAGCAAAGCAGCACCATGGGTGGTTTTGGCCCCAGGCAGAGATGGATGTGTGAATACCCACGGGTGTGAGGGGCAGCATTCAGGGCAGCATCCAGCATCCTCCGTGCTGAACGATGGGCTCTGGAGAGCCTTCCCCACATACCCCTCTCTGCAGTTCCTCCTCTATCTCTGCTATGTGGGCACTTCTCTCTTGAGCAGAAATCCCCAGCTCTCTCTTCTCCTCCTGCAAATCCTCCCCCACGACCCCAGAACCTGAGAGCTCCCCAGACAAGCCTTAACGCTGCAGAACAGCAGGAGGCTGCCTGTACCAACACCACCCCAACAGCTTTCCAGCAGCCACCATCACACAAAAAAACCATCACAGAGCTGGGCTCCCCATGGCCCTTCCCAAGGTCCAGGAGCTGCATCCATGCCAAACACGGCAGCTTGGCCTCCCTTTATGGGCAAAGAGAAGATTTTACCTGCAGCTTCTGCTTGTCCTTCTCCCTCGCCAGACGCGTTGTTACTCAGAAGGGGCAGATAAAGGCAGAGGTGAGGCAGGGAGGTGGCCCTCGGACAGGATGTTTGGAGCTGGGCTCCCCGCAGGCCAGCTTGCAGCACTGACTCAGCCGTGGTTTCACAATAGGGGACACCTGGATCTGCCAGAAGCAAGGAGCATCCCACAGTTTGCCACTAAATTGGGAAGAGCAGCCGATTCCCCTTCCAGTGGTGATCATGTGTATTCAGTTACGGTGTTACTTTCTGGATGGCTGGGGAAAGAGCCAATGCAGAGGTGGCAGCAACGAGGCCAGGTTCTGCTGGAAGGGCTCAGAGTTCCCTGATCTGGGCACAGTAATCTCTGCATGAGGTTGTACAGGGATTATGCCATATGAAAGGTGCCTGTGAGCAGGAGTTTGGGGTCAGGGCTTCCAAATCAAAGCAGAACCCTTGTGAGTTCCATCTCCAGCCCACAGCAACCAAGAGGGGGAGAGAAGAATTGGCCCCACTGCCCCCCAGAGCAGACTCTGCAGCACACAGCAGCCTGGTTTTTGTCCTTTTTCTTGTCTGACTCAGTGCTGCCCAGTGTTAAGCATTTGCAGACACAAACCATACCAACATGCAAAGTAATCCCTGCATATCCAGCCTTCTCACCTCACCAGCTGCACAGATGAGCAATGAATGAAGTGCCTTGAGGTAAACAGACACTGTGACCCCACAGCATCCCCATCTCCTTCCAAATCACTGAGTTCCTGGTGCAAAGGCAATGAGCTCTGCCCAAGGAGCAGATGTAGGCAACAAAAAGCACTCGGTGCAGTTGCAACCCAATATTTCTCTGGGTCGCAACACATGTGGGTGCACATCATAGGGTCCCACGCAACCCCAAAATCCCCCATTCGTGCTTCAGGATAAGCTGTGCCCAGTGCTCAGCCCCGTCAAGAGCTGCACACATAAGCCAGCACCCAAGGGAAGCCCTAAGGCTGGAATAGCAGGAGGGGAAACAACACAAGCAGCCTCCCCCAGGGTTGCTCTCCTGCACAGCCATAAAGGCCACTGAGCCATAGCCAGGAGCCCTTTTACACAACTTATCTCCATATCAGCAATAGCAAGAAGGAGGAAGGAGGAAAAACAGGCAGCTGCTGGCGTGCTGCCATGCAGTGCAGGCCTCCAGCCTTCCTGCAGGCAGCTGCAGAGCGTGCAAAGCTCCATCCAGCAGGAGGAAGCTCAGTGCTGGCAGGGAGGGGAAATGCACATGGGGACAGGAGCACAGTGCTTTCACCCACAGGTGCTGCTCATCATTCTGCATAGGCAGAAAGGGAGCTGAGCATGCTGCAACAGGAGCCTTCAGCTTAGAGGGGATGCCAGAACGTGCAGCATCACCAAACCAGGGCTGCAGCACCTTGCAGGATACAAGTGCTCTCCCTAAGCCCCCATAGCAGCACTCATTACAGACCCTCCCCCAAAATAACAGAGCACCCAGATTTCTGGCAGAGAGCAGCAGCACCTTCAGCAGCCTCTGTGCAACTCAGCTCCCCTTTCTGCCTTTGTTTTCTTCCTTCCTTTCCTCACCCAGCCCTACAAAGCAACATCCCCCCAAAAACCAGCTAACCTCAAAGCTGGTGGCAAGCAGAAGGAACAAAACACTTCCAGCAGTGGGAGGCCAGAGCTGGAGGGAGAAGGGAGAAAACAAGGCACAGCTGCTGGGAGCTGAAGGTGCCTTTTGGAAGAGAGCTTAAAGAGCCAGCAGGAGCACAGCAAGCAGAGAAAGGTCTCATAGAAAGGGCAAACAGTAATCAAGTGCTTACCAGTCTGTTTGTGAGAGTCCTTGGGGAGAGCTGGGGTATGAAACGCTTGGGGAAAAGGGGATCTAGCCACTGAAACAACCCCTGCAATGGAAAGTGAGGGTAAGTGCTGATGGTAAGGTGGGATAAATGCCAGCAGCCCCCAGACTCTTGGAGGATCAGCCACACTGTGTGCTGAAATCACTGCCTGAGGGGCTGAGCTCAGTGAGCTGCACCTACAGCCCCCAGCTGCAGACTGCTGGGGCACAGGGGAGTATTATGGGATGGTCCCAGCAACTCCTGCCCTCCCTGGGCTCCAGCCCTGATGTTTTCAAGCTAAACAGCAAACGGAACTCCATTTCATTTTTAATTATTTCTTCTTTTCTTGGCTGTAACTGCAACATCCTCTCCCTGAAGGTTCATCACCGGCCTCAGTGCTAATGAAAAAATGTGATAATGTTTGCCTGCTTCCTGGGGGTGGTGGGAGGCACGATCTAATTAAAGGTTTGCCAGCAGCTCGGGCTCTGCAGATGGATGGTTGTTAGGGAAGTGCAAAGTATTATTATTATTATGACGAATGCTAAGACAGGCTTTCATAAACAGGCAACAGGGGAGGTGAAGCAGGTGGTAGAAGCATAGGCTGGGCTTGTGCTGCATCCCTTCAGCTTTACATAAATGCAGCCACAGAGAGTGGCAGTGGTAGATCCTACCTCTGGTGAAGAGCACGGGCTGAGGCTGGTGGATAGGAGGATGGCAAGGTGTGGGATAGCTGGTGCTCTGGGGTGATGTTCTGTGTTCTCCTGGCATGCTGAAGAAACGGGGCTAGATGGAGGACCTGCAGCTCTTTCCTGCCTTGAAAGAGCAGATTTCCAGTTGTGGGAACATCAGCATCCCTGTGCCCCAACCAGTGCCATCCAGGAGCACAGCAAAAACCAAACTGCCCCAAACCAACCCCAGGCAATACAGCCCTCCAAAGGCCCCCCCCTCCAGCTGCACCAACATTGGGCCCAGCACCAAGTTTCAAGATGCTAATGGATAATTCAATTTGTACGGCTCCATATGCTGTATAGGATCCTATTGAACGAAAGCAAGGCTGTGTTAAAAGCAATATATATCATTTAGAACTGCTCTGGAATGTCTGTCACGCAAGAAATAAATGTGAGGATGGCTTTTGGTTGTGCCTGATGTATAATAAACCATCTCTGGAGCTCTTATTGTGCTCTGAGCACCCAGAACAATTCTTTGGGTACCTCAGCTATTTACAAACACGTTTCTCAGCTAAAACACAAGTTGTTAATTCTCCTCCCAAACCACGCTCCTCCTGTGTTTTCTGTACGGTCACAGCCTGCCTCTCTCCTCCTTTGCTGACCTTCATACCTCGGAAAGAACACATTCCCGAGCAGGGAAACAAATTAACGAGCGCCGCACCGGAGGACGTTTGTAGGGCCGGGAGTTAATGAGGCAGACAGAGCTATTCCAGCTACGGAGAGGAAAAGCGTGAGGTGGGGACGAGGGGATGCTGAGGGGGGGGGGTCGGCTTCTATCGGCATCCCCTCGCTGGGGGGGGGGCGGAACGGAGCCCAAGGCGCCTCCGCCCGCAGCTCCTGGCAGCTCTGCCCTCGTGTGGCCGTGGGCTGGAAGGAGTGGCGTCGGCTTTTCTGTTTTCATCGCACCGAGCTGCTTTTGCTGCCCGCTTAGGTTTGCTTTCTGCCCCCCTGGAGCCGCCGAGTGCTCGGTGTGCCGCCCTGCAGCGAGGTTCGCTCTGTGCGTGAGGAGCTGCTGGCTGCACGGCGCTGTCGTAGAATCACAGAATCGTTAATGTCAGAAAAGGACTCCAAGAACTCCTCCTGCTTGCTGTCCCTGGGTCTTGTATCACGGCAGAGAGGAGAACTGTGTGCTTTGGGGAAAGCTGCCCCCAACCATAGCAGAATGAGCATCTGCTGGTACCCTCCAGGTACAATTCATGACACCTCACTGCTTGGCATTAATTGGACAGATCTGCAGAGGTGAATTGCTGTGCTGCTAAATTCCCTTTGCACTGAGCCCATTTGAGCCTCCTGAAAATGAGCACCAAGAAACAAACCTGCTCCAAAGGCTGGAAACCCAGGGAGGCTGAGCATCTGCTTTCCTCTTACCTGCAAGTGACCTTTTTGCCAGGAATTATCCAGCACAGGTGGGCTGGGGACACAACGTGCACCCATTTCATCACACTTTCCCAGCAGTGGGGGATTTGCTTATGGAAATCAGGGCTGTTTGGTGGGTCCTGGTGCTCAGCAATGCATCTCATGGGGCTCCGTAAGTCTGAGAGCCACTGCTACACACTCCTGTATTTATCAGACTGAAAGGATTTTTGCTTCATATTTATTCCCTCTTTAAGAACTTTTAGTGAATAGAAATCTGTTTTTAAAATGTCTTTAGTTCACAGCTTTGGCAGTAAAATTCCTGTTGTGCACGATAAAGCTGTGGTGTTGCAAATCTGATGTAATTTCATATTGCTCCTTCCATCTCCTTCCTTAAGATGATGCTGTGGTGTGGGGGTGTTGGTGGGCCTGACCCCAGCATGGAGTTTCCCTACCTTGCAGCATAGCAGGTTGGGCCAGTGGGAGAGTTGGGAGGGCCAAAGGATGCCATCCATCCCTATGGATCTATCTTAACAGTCAATTTCTGTGCTTCATTTTGTTGCTAAAATCACTGTAATCAGTGCTTGTGTCAGAGCTGGTGAATCTGGGTACAACAGAGGGCAGAGACCACCATGCACACAATAGGATTCCAAGCAGCACAAGGGCAGCCCCTCTGCAATCTCCCCAGACATTTTGTTAGGTTTTGTTTGTATTTTTTCTTTCTGGAAAGCTGATTCTTCTCCAGTTTGCAGGAGGAGGTTGCATCCTCCTCACTCTTCATCCGATCCATTCAGGAATGCAGCCTGGGAGCCCATATCACCCTTCTGCTTCCGGACCCCCAGGCTGATGTAGGGCTCTCCACTGCCTCTCCCACACCGCTGCATGCAGCTGCAACACATGGGGCAAGACATCACTGACAGCCCAACCCCAAACGTTTGGCAAAGTGAACACACAGAAGGGGATAAACTGCTATAGAGGTCCTAAACGTCAGGCGTTCTTGTTAACAGCTCAAGGAAGGTCAAATGCATCAAAGTCCTTGTGAGGGAGGGGACAAAGGGAGGGAGTTGGGTGGTGATGGGAAAGCTTGGGTTTTTCTATTGAATTAAATGCTGACTTTCAGGTGTCAGCCAGCACCCGCTGCAGAGCAGCAACAGTGCACAGCTTGCACAGCAGCTCGGGGTCGTGCTTTCTTGCCTTCTCCATGCTCAGTGCCTGTGCCTCTTGCTGCCCCTATTTTGCATTCTGTGCATTCAACAAATAAAGCATACATTTGTTGCTGTGCTCTGAAACCTGCAGCAGGCACAGGCTGTGGATCCAGCTGTGGCTTCACATCTCACCCAGCCCCGCTCCTCCCCAGCCCCAGCCGTACCTGTAAGCAATGCTGTAGTTCACAGCCAGGATGACCACTGCAGCTGCCCAGTGCCAGAAGAAGCACATGGTGAGGAACATGATGTTGCTGTGGTCGTTCTCATCCCACATGGGACCTCCCCATGGCTGGAACAGCACGATCCCGACCTGGGTGGGATGAGAACTTTGTTACCTTGGGGGGAAATCAGTGTTCTGAGACATGAGCCTGGGCTGGTTTGCAAACGCTGTTATCGCTTCCTGACCTTCCAAGATATTCTGGAGGCATGAGAAGCTGCTACAGGAGCTTTGAAGCTTCTAGTTGTCTCTCTGCACTGCAGACTCCCAGCCCTCCAAATTTAGAGTCATAGGATCATAGAACCATAGAATCATAGAATCATTAAGGTCAGACAAGACCTCTGAGATCTCCAACCCCAGCTGTGCCCACATCCCTCAGTGCCACATCCCTATGGTTATGAAACCCCCCCAGGGACCCCACCACACCCTGGACAGCTGTGCAGCACCTTTGGTGTTTCACATCCCTGGATAAGGGCTGCTCTGAGTCAACACAGCAGCTCTGGGGCTGAGGCAGAGGAGGAGAGCTCACATTTGTTGCTGGCAGCTGAGTTTTGGGAGCAGTTCTCTCTAACTGATCTCTTTGCATCTCCACCACCAAAGCGAGCAGGTGGCCGTGCTTTCACTCAGCCATTTGACTGCTTGGTGGGGACTGCATCTTTCCACTGAGCCACAGGGAGTGCTGCAGGGTGCATTAGACACATTAAGCAATTAGGACTTGGTTGTCAGATACCGCAGAGCGCCTCTTGCTTACTGTGAGCACTTGCCTTTCCCCCCAGAGAAGCAATAAGCCAAGACAAACAGCCATCTCAGCCAGAGCAGCCATCAGAGATGACCTGCCATGAGGAAATTTTCACTCTGGGTTATGATCTACTTGCAGAATTGCTCTTTAGAGACGCGTGATTGAGACGTGAAGTACGGCTCCTTCTCCTCTCCACGTGGCTCTGCCACCACAGTGCTCTGCTCTGCAGGAGGAGCCAGCCCTCACCTGCCAGAACCACGTTCCCTGGACGATGGTGATGCCGGCTCTGAACATCTCCAGCACGATGTTGTCCCTGAGGAAGACCTCCAGCATGGTGCTGCAGGCCCCCGAAAATATGGCGATGAGCAGCAGGGAGTGGATGTGCTGATCCAGCATGGGGCGGTGAAGGACGTGGTAATAAAAGAGACAACCTGCCAAAACGAGCACCATGCTTACGGTAGCATCAACCATACTGACCACCACCACTGAGAGTAAATCACATCCCACATGCTCTCAGGGAGCTTTATCTGATGGGAAAAGTGAGCCCCTAGTTTGTATCAAATTAGCAATCTAGGAGGATGTGGAAGTGAAATTGTTTCTTAATGCCACATGAGTGGCGTGGCCACGGGGAGCACCTGGGTCTCCTCTGAGATACGTTTCCTAGGTGCATTGAGTTGGACCCAATGATCTTTGTGGGTCACCAAGGTTGGAAAAGACTTCTACAATCATCTTGTCCAACCACCCACCTACCACCGATATTTCTCACTAATGTAAGCAAGAACTTCATTTCCTAGTGTCTTCTTCCTGCCCTGTGTGAGCCGAGAGGTCTGAAATCCAGGCTCACAATATCCAAGACAGTCTGAAGACATAATGATATTCATGATGTGCTGAAGCCAGAATAAGTCACTTCAATTTGCCACTTGCAATGCAAGCAGATGAGAATGACAATGCCTGCAGCACAATTAATGGCCCTTGGGGGGAGCACGGGGCATGCAAACAGCTCAGTGGATGTAAGATAGATGGGCTATCCACCAGCAATTCATCATAACAAGGAAACTCAGCCTGCTGTCACACCAGAAACCCCAAACCAGGAGAGCCAGGATGCATCAATGCCTATATTTCTCATCTTGCAGCAGGCAGTCCGTTGATAATATATCAGAACTGTCCTGTCCTCGGGGATGTCCAGGGCGATATCTCAGCCTGCCAAATTTTGTTCTCACTGTGACTCACTCAACAAGACCCCTCCTATCTCCTACTGACCTTCCACAAACACGGCCACCGACAGCATCAGGCGGTCCAGCCCCCGCGGCACCGCGGTGCAGACGTAGGTGAAGATGTCCACCACCCCGGAGAGGCCGTAGAAGAGGTACATGGTGGTGTGCTGCCAGTTCATCAGCTTCACCCAGTCGCGTTTCTCCCCGCTGTAGAGGTACAAATGGGGCCCATCGGGGACGAACTGCTCTGCCAGCATCCCTGCGTGGGCACACAAGATTGTGGCTTATATGCAATGATGGTTTGATGCTGCTGGTTGCCTCGGGGGCTTTCTGAAGGCAACTGCCATTGACTCGGGTCAGGATTGGCTGCCTTAATGGTAGCTCAGCTTTGGGAAGGGATGTGAGATTTGGTCTCTCAACACAAGGTGAGCATCAAGGAGATGCATCCTTCCACATCCGGACCAGTTTCTCTGGAGTGAGGATTCCATAATGGTCATTGCTACAGCATGGGAAGCTGTTGGCATTGTCAGCTCAACATAGCTCTTACCTATTACAGCAAAGGTGATTTTAACTCCTCCTTCAATGGCATCCATGCGCTGGAAGCAGTAATTATTTTGGGACTTCTTGCTTGCTTTCTGGCTGAGGTACCTCAGTGGGTATTTCACAGACCACCAGAGCCCAAAGACCAGGAAGAAACTGCCTGGAAGTGCATGGCCCTTGAAGTTTGCCATGCTGACAACGTCCTCTGACTAGAAGGCAAAGGAAAACACTACCATTACATAAACCACATTGGTATTTGGTGTGATGCTGTGGGGAAAAACAAAGGCTTTGTTCCCTTCACCTTTTGGGGAGCACTGGAAGCACCAGAGCCCAGGCTGGTCTAGCAGAGGTCCTGTCCCTGCTGCAGTCTCTGGCATCCCTGCTTGAACCTTGGGATTCTCCCTAGCTTTTTGAGCAAAAGCATCCCCTGCAGAGCTGGGGCTGGGCAGGAAGGCCAACACATGGGGAGAACTGGGAGGTCTGCTGCAAATAAACATCACTCGGGTTGTTTAGCTCATACAGAAGGATTTGAACAGCCCTGGGAGTGCTGTGCTACCAGCAAAAACGTTTTAAATTCATGGAATTTCTTCAACCCAAACGCATCAAGCCAAAGGGTTTGGTGAAAAACAAAGCTTCAGAAATGCCCCTCAACCCAAACCAGCTGCACCAGCGTTCCCCCCGAGCATCACCAGGCAGCAGGGCTCGCAGCAGAACTCAGCTCAGCCCTCAGTGCCAGCACAGTACAGGGCTGCAGGAGCAGAGGGACCCGTTTCCTAGGAGAATCACAGCAATTAAAACCCAGCCGGCTCCTGCTTGCCATTTGCCGGTTTGTTTAATTAGGTGGAGAAACGATTAGCTCTTTGATGTGGGCTCAAGCATATGTTTGGGGGCCTGCCTTGGCGCGGGTACAGGTCGGCTGTGTCGGGCTGGTCAATTAGGAGATTTTAATTGATAGCAAAGGCTGTGCTGGTGATGCTGAGCAATCCCTCCTCCGTCCCTTAAGGCTCTGAGCTGCACCAACAGGAGCCAGCTCACGGCACAGATGCGGCCCACTGCAATGGTGAGGGCATATTTTGGGGCAAACATTGCTTCTGCTGCAAACACTGCCCTATGCATGCAGCTGCCTGCAAGCCTACTATGCCCCCTCCACCAGGCTGGTGCTGCAGGAGCCTGCATCAAATACCTGCAACATTTTCATGCCAAAAATAAAGGAAGGAACTTAATGCTAGGAAGATAATGCCATGCTTAAAGTAATTTTTTCCTGCTGTATTTGATAGCAGCTTTGCAGGAAGGTTTTAGCAGTGCTGCAAGGCTCTGCCTTATTTTCTGGCTTAGAAGCAGAGATTTATGGACAGAGGGCACATTGGATAATTAAAGACAAAATCAAAGCAAGGCGCTGCTTACCAGCTCTGCTGGCACAGTCCAGCAGGCAAATACAATGGGCTCTTTGGTCCTTTCAAGGAGACAAACCTGCAATCAGAGCATCTACCTGTACCCTGCAACAAAGGGAGCGCCTGCTCTGGGCCAAAGGAGGCTGAATGTGTGTGTGTTGTGGTGAGAAATGAGCCACGCTGTGTACGTGCAGGGGAGCCCAAGCAATGACCGAAAGCACAGTAAACTCCTGAGAGAACAACACGGCAAGGCACTCCTGCAGCAAATGCTGTGATCATCATGTCATAATGCTCTACTGCATGCCATATAACTTCACAAACCATCTCCTGCAGTTATATTTCATAGCTGGTGCTCATAGGACCCCACGGACTTCAAAGGGGGGAAACTGAAAGGCCATTCTCTGTGTTAAATGCACAACCCAGTGATAGGATGAAGAAAAGCCAACGATTCTGGTTTCAGCTCTGAGCAGCTCCTGTCTGCCCGTGCAGCTCCACATGCAGAGGGGTGGCGCAATCCTTCAAACAGGAATAAACCCAAAATCCAAACACTGGAGCTACAGCTGCTGTTGCCACCACCATTTGTGAGCACTGACACCGGGCATCCCTGCAGGGCATGACTTCTCAATGCTCCCACTTGTCTGATCTGCTCAACAACACACCCGCATCCCTTGTAATTAATGCACTTTGTCCCCTGCCTGTTCATTACACCGAGCTGGCTTAATGATTTACTGTTTCCTCTGCTCTTATCGCCTCCCAGAGGAGTTGGCTTCTTTTTGTCTTAAAGCTAATGCACCAAATCACCCAGGAAAGCATCCAGCACTGTCAGGAGGATGGTAAGGAACCCGACAGGCTTTGCTTCCTCCTCTCACCTTCCTGATGTGAGGCCGTGCCATTTCTTTTCAGCCAAATCCTGGGGCCATAGAGTTTGCCTTATTTGCTTTACTTCTCTCTTTCTCTTTTCTTTCTTTCTTTCTTTCTTTCTTTTTTTCTTGCAAAGGTTTTATTAGTGCATCAATAATGACTCGTTCAGGGCGCTGCTTCCATGTCACCAGTTTGGAAATTACGCTCTAAAGTTCGCGATTGGAAACAGCTCACAGCCATCACCAGTGCAATTAACTCTGCCCTTCAGCCTCCACAAATCAGACAGCTCAGAGCTGCTCTCTCTCTGCAGGACCTGCAGTGTTGGTGTGACAGCAGCAGTCCCCATGGGAGCGCTGACTCAGGGATGAAGAGAAATGGCTTTGCTTGCAAAAAAGCTGAGCTCCGCCTGGATCCCAGCTGGAAATGCCTCTGGGTGCCACGTCTGGGAAGAACGTGGCTAATTCAGACCCTCTTGGGAATGTCCTGGCCTCCTGTTGCTGATCCTGAGAGTGCAGGAGGTCTCAGCGTGTGTCTGGAGGAGCAGCCATGGAAGTGAGATAACATCTCTGCAGGTGAAAAAACTGCAAAAGTGGCACAAATAGGAGCTCTGCTGTCTGACATCCCCCATCTGTCCAAGCAGCCCAGAGCTGCTCCTGGTGTGAGCAGCACTTCCATCACTCCCCCAGGAGCCAGACCCCTGATGCATTCATGTCAGCCTAAAGCCCCACTGAGCCATTTCATCCCATTATTATCATTTTTTTCTTGTATTTCTGCCTGCACCCACACCAGTGACATAGAACCATCACGTTGTTATCTGTTAGCAGCACTTACAAGCCCAGCTGCATCTGCAGCCTTCTGCCTACAGAAGATACATAGGGCTTTTCCTCTTAGGTTGAAAATCATCATCATAAAGAGAACCTGCTTTTATTCCATCAGAGGGAAGGATGTGAGCCCACGGCCACAAAGCAGTGACCATCCCCCAGCCCGGCAGAGAAAGCTGAGCAATAAAACAAATTACCCAAAGCCACCTTAATGACAGATGCTCAGGGCGGGCGCTTTGTCATCCTTTTGCTTCTCTTTACGATGTGCATTTGTTTATTTGTGGTTTTAAGGAAACGGGGTCTGACTTTGAAAACGACCTCTTTTGGGAAACACGTATTGCTATCTTAAAAGGCATTTTTCTTCTGCATTTTGCCTGAGAGCTTGGAGTGCTTTTTCAAGGTGCTGGTTGCCATGGGACTCAGCCAGCCCAGGGCTGCGCTCCCACTGCGACTCAAACCCCAAACTGCTGCCACCAGAAGTGCCATGAAGTCACCACTGGCAGAAGGCAAGGCAGTAACATGTCCTGAAATCATCCCAAAGCTGCTGCTTCTGCAGTCTCATACAGTTCTTGAGGATGGAAAAGAGCTCTCAGATCCCGAATCCAACCTCACCCCACTGTGCCCATGTCTCTCAGTGCCACATCCCCATGGCTCTGGAACACACCTGTTCCAATTTACCAATCAACCCCTGACTGCTCCCTGCTCTTTCCTCCCCTGCCATTTACCTGGAAAATCCCCAGCCCCACAAGCAGCATTTCCCCTTTGCTGCACCTGCAGCTGTTTTTGGGCAGACCCACACCGAGACCCAGCAGCACAGTACTGCCTTTGTCACGCCTCAAGAAAAAGCCTTTATATACCAAACTATTTAAGAAACTGTTTCAATTCTGATATACTCAAGGCAGAAGCAATTATTCACCTAAAACTCCCACACCTGTGTTCCTTGGCTTATTGGGCACCTGGGGCTGCACTGCAAAACTGAAATGCTGTTGGTTTCCTGCTGGTAGGAAGGAGGAAGAAACCTTCCCAGAACAGAGCCCTGCCGGGGGAGGCACCGGCCTTGGAGAAGGGCATTGAAGGACTCGTTCCTTCCTCATTTTCAGGCATGAAAAGAGGAATTTCTGGGCAATTCTGCAGAGAGAGGAGGATGGGGGAAGGCTTTCTGCTTCAGTGCATGTAGGGTGATTTCAGTCCCGCTGTCAGACAGAGCCTTTGTGTGTAACTTGGCTAGGAGCAGAGCCGGAGTGGGGAGGGCTCCCTGCAGGCAGCCCCACGAGGTGCAGGGGGGATTCATGGGGACCCCTGTCCTGAGCAGCTCTTCTCCCCTCCACTGCACTTGAGCCCCAAGCACTGCGCTGTATTTCCAACTTCCTCCTTGCCCAGTGTTGCTGCCCGGCCACCCATCGTGTCCCACTGCTGGGTGCATCCTGTGAGTCCTTATTCACCCCATCCCATGGCCCCCACCACTGCTGGGACATGCTGGTGGGACACCCCAGCAATGGAGCAGGCAGAACCCCCACCCCCACTTTGCTCTCCATGGAGAGCACCTCCTTCCTCACCCACCCACACCCTTCACTCCTTATGGGCTCAACCCAAACACCAAATTTCAGGGTCCACCACCCCAAAGCCCACTCACGGACCCTTTGGGCAACCAGGTGGGCTCCTTTCCCTCCCTGCTACAGAATTTGCAGTGCAATACCAAAGGCAGGGGGGTGGTCACCCACCCCATCCCATCTCTTCCCACCCCATCCCATCCATCACCATCCCACCCCTGCCCAACACACAGTCCCTCCCCACAGAGCCCCACATTACCTGCCAGCTGCTGCTGCACCTCGCCCAGGTGAGCTGTGCTCCGCCTCAAGCACCTCCCCACCTACCTGCAGCCGGGGGCCGGGCACACCAAAGCCCCACACCTCAAGGCACATTGAGCAGCTCGCTTGAAGTTTTTCTCCCTTCAGAACCTTCCTGACTCAATGAGCAATGCTGGCTGGCCATGGTAAAGCTTTGTGCAGAATCCTTAACCTCAAACGGTTATATATTTAATCACCTCAACAACCAAATATCCTTCTCCATGTCTCTGCATCACCCACCCTGTGCAGAAAGCAGGGGCACAGGGCATCATCCCCATCCCCCCCAATGCTGCAACAATGAAGGGAGTCACCAAACGTCTTCATTTTCTCAGTTTGTTCCTTTCCCACACCTCCCAGGCTGTGACAGATGCTCCTCCAGGGACCCACGATCATAACCCATATTTCAACTCCAAACGCAATTTTCTGACCAGACCTCCTACAAAACGCAGTTTATTCTTAATAATACTTCCCACTTTCATCTCCAGCCCTGCAAGTGCTTTACAAATGTTAAATAATTAACCCCCACAACACCCTGGGGAGGGAGGTAAGCGTTATTATCGCTATTTGTAACAGAAGCACTGACAGAGCCTCCTGTGCTAAAGTCCTGCCAGCCCTCAGCTTAACTCACTTTTATGGGGCAGCACAGATACTTACATCACCCAGAGCACATACACCTGCAGCAGGGAATTTGCAGGGAGAAAGCTGAGTTTTACTGTCTGGGAGCTTTGTAAATGGCTTCATGGCTCAGAGGTTTGCCTGGCTGCCCACCCCAGCATTCAGGAAGAGGGGTGTTTATGAAAATCAAAGCAATTTGCTCACGATGTTGTTTAAATGGGTGATTTCTTGTAAAAATATTGCCCTGTTTGTTCCTCTTCTCTCTGAGACCCGCTGAGCTGGGGGAGGAAGGCAGCATCCTGCAGGCATCTGCTCCATGCTGACTGCAGCAGCATCTCGTTCTGCAGCACAGGGCTTGGGTTGCAGCACTGAGGCATTCCTCTCCTCCACCTCTGCAGCTCCACCACTAAATTGGTTCATTAATGTCACAGAATCATAAAGTCATTAAGGTTGGAAAAGACTTCTGAGATCACAAAGCCCAACCCCAGCCCCTCCCCAGCACGTTCACTGATTGTGTCCCTAAACAGAACCACAGAATCCTTAAGGTTGGAAAGGGTCACCAAGTCCAACCATCTAGTCTCTAGGTTCACCCCTACACCTAAAGGTAAGCAGTAAGTGATGGAGGGCCTGGAAATAGGAATAATTCTTTTTCTGTGCGGAGGGGCTGGCTCTCCTGAGGAAGTTTATGGAACGAAAGCCATGGGATGTCTACGAATATCAACAAAGCACCAGAACGTGGGGTTGCTCTTTCATCAGTGATGGAAATCCAAGCTGCTGGGCTGGGTTTGTGATCCTGCTGTGGCTCCTGCTGTCACAGAGCTGAGCTGCTCAGGCAAAGCATTGAAATTGAAGTTTGCCCTCAGCCCAGGCTCTGTTGCCTATTGCTGCTGTTTCTTGTCTAGCAGGAAATTTGCACTGTGAAATATTTGCAGAACGAAACCATGGAGCCCATGGGGCGGGGAAATAGGAAACCTCTCTGTGTGTATTTACTGCAGCAAACGCCATCCCGGAGCTGGCAGTTAGGCTGAATGTGTGCATGTTTAACCTCAGCAATGCTCACATGATCCAAAACAAACATTTCCCAACAAAACACACGCACACAAAAATAATCTCTGATTTATAGCTATGCTTCTGCTGGAGGTTGTTTCCTCCACCATCCTTGAAACAACACATGGGCTGCACCTTGCCCAGCATGCATCAGCATTCTGCTTTCCAAAGCTGTGAGCATGGGGCTGCCACCAGGGTGGGCTCGGGGTCACCGTGGGCTGCAGACACAAACCAGGCTCCATCCCAAATGGCAGTGTGCCCAAACCCTGTTACCTTGACGTGAAATCAGCCCTGGCACCAATTCCTATTCTAGGATGTGTAGAATTGCTTGGATAGAGCTCAGAATTAATTGCTGAGGGAAATGGGGGAAATGATGGAGCGTCACAGCCAGGAAATGAGTTCCTCCTTTCTGCAAGTTAAGGACGGCAGCCTGAAGGTGAGCTGTGATTTCAAGGGCCAGGACAGCAGGCTGATGAGCTGCATGGCACAGCCATGAAAGGAAGCTGACAGATAAAGGTAAGAAATAAGAAATCCTTCAGCTCATGCTCAAAGCTCCTGCCTCAAGGCAAGATGAGAAAGAGAATCCATTCCATAGAAGACATCTGCTGCACCATGCAGCCAGACCAAAAGCACACAGAGAAGGGATCACTTTGGGGCACAAGTTGGCCAAAATGAAGCAGAAAAATAAAGGTTTCTGGGATAGCCCCCATGAACAGACCTGAGCTGCTGGGTGGGTAAAAACAGGTGAAATCAGATGAATAAAAACAGAGAGAGCTCAGCTGTGCTGCAATTCCAACTGCATCCATCAGGCAGGACACCAGCACTGTGTAGTGATTGGGAAGGCAAAAGCTGTTAATAAGGGACAGAAAAAAATCATTAAAAACAAAACAGTGCAGTCAAACAAGAGGAGTTTAAGGGAAAGCAAAGGTGGATAGCGAGAAAACAGCGAGGGAAATGCAGAGAAGGGATGGAGGCTGAGAGAAGGGAGCACAGAGTTGGGGGAAAGCCTGCGGGAAATGGGAGCAGTGGGAAAAAAAACGAAACAAAATAAGGTAAGAGAAGATAAAACAAGTCATGAAACAACGAAAGAATAAAATAAATAAATCCTCCCGGAGGGTTTTGCGTGGAGCAAGGGCGCATCTCGGTGGCAGAGGGAGGAATGCCATCCCGAACCGCTCCTCTCGCAGGCGCCGCCCGGGGCGATGCGGAGCCGCCAGGTGGTGCTGGGGCTGCACGGAGCGGCTCCGAGAGATGCTCGAGGTGCTGCTTTCCCACCGCACAGCCGGCCCCGAGCCCTCCTGTCCCTTTATCGCAGCCCTCTCTCCTCCGCAGGGAGGTTTTTATAGGGCCGGGCATCCCTCGCCTCTCTTTTGGCGATGGGGAAACTGAAGCACGAGAGGGATCGCGCAGCCTCCATCCCCATCTATCCCAGCAAGGAGGTGATGTGGCCACACGCTCAGCCCTGAAACTGATGGGGAAGGCTGAAAGCATCCCGCAGTGAGGAGGATTGAAGCATCACACCCACCTGCAGCCGTGCCACAGCTGCGGTTTGTTGCCCAGCCGTGCGCTCCAGGCAGCAGTGAGGATGGAGGCTGAGTCCCTTTTTGGGGTCTGCTGTTGCTTCATGGTGAATCTCAGATCGTATTCCTGTTTTTCTGATGGGAAATAGCACCTGCTGGCAGATTCTGGCTTACCAAAGATGACTTCAGGGTGGATGGAACGGTATAATTTTGTTCCAGATCTGAAAAGTTAAAAATAATTAACAATTAATAATAGGTATATTTTGAAAGCCATGGGACAGCTCAACCACCGAAGAGGAGAAAACCTGGGACTTCTGCACATATGAATGGGTTTTCCACCATCCTCAGCTGCCCTGTGAGAGCCAAGGAGCTGCTCATTAAGCTGGAAACCACTCACTGCTCCTCTCACCTCCAGCCCCCTTCACCCACTGCCTCCCATTCCTCTGTGCCACCCGTGGGCTCCGGTTACGCCGCGGGTCCGTAAACAGCATCTAAAATAATTGTGCAGTTGTCACCATTGGGCTGGGGGGGGACTATTTTAAAATGCTGGCTTAGCCCAAAGGGCCAAAGGGATTGTGGCACAGCACAGCTGTCCCTGCGGGCGCATCAAAGTGCTGGGTGGGATGCCTCAGCCCTCGTCGTTTGGGATGGGGAAGGGAGCCAGGAGGTTGGGGATGAGCTGATGTTATGATGTGGGGCTTCAAGAGCAACCTATGGGGCTATGGGGTGGAATATACTGGGGGCAGTGGTTGGCCCTGGTGATTTGCAGTGCTGGATTGAAGGGTGAGGGATGCAGCTGCATGTCCCTTCTGCCTTTGCAAATATGGAAGAAAAGGGAAGCACAGACAAGTCCTAATCCCATGGCACGAGGTCTTGGCAACGCCTTGGTGCAATGTTGATGGTTTGCCCAAATGATCAGTGAGAGCAACCAAGGGATGCTCAACCAGGGCAACTCTTCCAGCTTGGTGCTCTCTGCTTTATTTTGTGTCATTTCTCTGCAAGCCACCATAGCCCTTGCCAGCACATTTCCCACATTGAGCTTTCCAATTGCCAGCAGTCTCAGTGACTTTCCTATACACCTACGCAGCCCCACTGCTGTGTATTTAATCCTCAGGTCAACCACCCTGGGATGCTGGCAATGAACAGACATTCAGTCTGTACAGTACATAACTGACACACTGGCTGTGTTCTTCTCCCCAGAGAACACTTCTTCCATTTCCCAGCAGTAAGAGACACTGCAGTTAGTCCTGAACTTTGATGGAAAAAAATACAAAATCCATCCATATATATATATACATAAATATATATATGTATAATTGGCATGCTGATCAAAGCTGGGAATCGACACAGCTCTCATTCATCACTCACCTTCTGTCTGCAAAGAAGCAGGCACAGAGTTTTCCTCTTCTTTGGGTTCCACATGAGGACATGGCAGCTCCTCCATCACCACTCGGCCACCACACGCACTCCTGCAGCACAACCAGTGCCCACTTCACACCATTACTCCTCCAAAAATACCCACCTGCAGGCCAGGCTGTGCTTGGGGGTACACACAAAATGCCCTTAGCCTTGTGGGCAGTGGAACGCCCAAAGTTCACTCCGTGAAGAATCAATTACATATGGTTTCATGCAAGGACCATCAAAGACCATTCCTGCATGCACTGTATGACAACCCACACAACTTGGTGACGTGTTGTTCTGATCTCTTGTTTAAATAGGGGGAGTTTGGGCACAACGAGCCTCACCCAAAGCCACGACAAACTACAGGGAAAGCTCACACTCATCTCGGAGAGGCTCAGGCTCCTCTGGAGGTGATGGAGCAACTCCCAGCACCAGGCGAGAGCCGTCACTCAGCAGCTGTGAGCCATTTATGAGATGGGTTTGAACACTGCTGCAGAAGTCAGGCCTTGGGGATGGAGACAGAGACAGGAAGACGAATGCGAAAAAAAATTGCCTTAATTAGCAGTCCATTTGCATGACGTGAAGCTGCCCCAGCCCGTCATCTCATCCTGCCGTGCCGTGGTTTGTCAGGCCTAAGGCTTTCAACTGGGATCCCAGCGGGTCCTGCCTTCCCCCACATTGCCATAGGGATGGCAGCTGCAGCTGACTTCTCCTGTTAGAAGCAACCGCCGGCGCTCCAGAAACCATTTCGGGAGCATTTGTCGCAACAGCTTCTGCTAATCTCTCTTTCGTTTGTAATTATTTTCTCGCCCAGCCACTCCGACACCGGAGCACCTCTCACTGGCAGCCCCTGCAGGAGCACCTCCAGCCACCTCCGGGGGTCGAGGAGAGATAAAAAGGACGCGCGGGTGGCAGTGGGGACGGCCCTGCGAGGAGGACGGCAGCCTTCAAACGGGCTCGGGCTCCTCTGAAGGCGATTGAAGTGGGCCGAGGGATGGAGCCGGCAGCTTTGAGGCAGCCTGCGCCATCTCGGCCAAGAATAATTGAACAAATAGTTTATCTGGCGAGCCGACAGCTGTGGGGAACAGGCCATTTCCAGAGGATTAGGGGAGAGCTGTGAAAGGGAGCTCCCACGGGAAGTCTAAAACCCTCATCTTGAATTCAGCTCGCCCGGAACACATGTTGGAGCCTTTGACTTACTTTTTAAGCAACGTTTCTCTTCCCCCTTTTACCCAAATGACTCTATAAACCAAATTGGTCAAGTGGTTGAAGCACAAGGCAGGAAAATGGGGTCCATGGGAGGCTGATGAATTATGCAGCGCTGATTGATTTCTAAACAGAGTTTTGCTCTGGCGCTTGTTTTATTTTGATCTAATCCTGATGGTGTTATTGTAACTTTTTTCCCCTGCATTTCCATTTATTGGGTTTTAAGTTTATTGAGCCACCAGCAAGGCAAGGAGGTGAGAGAGGGGAATTCAGCTCTGCTGGCTTGCTTTCTGTGCTCACCAAGCAAAGCTCAGTGCAGGGTGAAGCTGTGATGTGCAAACCCTCTATTTCTATTTGATTGATGGGAGGAGAGACAACTAAAGATGTGTGGGTTGCAGCTCGTCTATGGAAACTCACACCTTGGCCCACAGAGTGCTCCAACCTGGCCCTGAAGGACCACATCACCTCCCCGGCCCAAAGACAGATGCTGTACTGCATCCGGACCAGCCCTTCTGCATCCCTCCTTTCTGCAAAGCCATCAGCTCTCACCCAGACAGAGATTACAACCTTTTCCAGTGCTGTTTGCAAGGTTAAGAGCCAGCATTCACATCTACCAGAAGCTGAGCTCACGTGGAAGCAGTGCTGTGGAATTGGAGGGGCTCAGGAAAAGCCTCCAGCACCTGCTGTCATCCACCTGCCACCTCAGCACCTCCTCGGTCCAGCTGCAAACCACCACAAACCATCTCCATTCACGTGCAGACACCCACAGAGAAGTGAAACCCAGTGAGCTGAGCTCACCCTGGCCTGAGACATGTCTGCAAGTGCTGGGATGAGCTGCTGGCTTGACCTCCCCCTTTATCTCCCTTCATTGCAGAGTCAACACAACCAGCTACAATCTAATTTTCAACCAGCTCCAATTAAACATCTCATCTGCAAACAGCCACAGGAGATAAAACCCCTTTTCTGCATGAAGCAGTGCTTTTGGTGAAAGCACACCGTATTTAAGGACAGAGACCTGGGGTTGCCAACACGGCGCTCACTGCTGCTCTCCCCCCAGCCTGGTGCTCAGCAGATGGGAGCGCAGAGCTGGTGGAAAGCATTAAGTTCAGCAGCACCTCTCCCTTCACACCAGCTCCAAATCTGTCCACAGACTTAATTTGGATCAAGAGAGAGACAGAGTTAACGATCTAATCACTATTTTTAGAAAACAAGTCTCCTGTTGAGTATGCATTTGGCAATCCCTACAGCTGCATCACCAGCAATGAAACCTTTGGGGATGGGTTTTGCCTAACTCCAATCACTCAGCAAGAAAATAAACTTTTAAGCCTTTCCCTTGATGGCAGAAAACTATTTTTACTGCCTTTTCACCAGAGCATTATCTAGGCTGGTTTTAAATTCATAGGCAGGGAGAGCTCCCTGTGAAATCATGACAATTTCTAATTTCTTTTTTATTGTAGCATGAAAAAATGCACCCATTTCTAGAGGAGAGATTTGCTGAGAATTATTAAGCAGGGGGAGATTTTGGCTTAGCAACACTATAAAGCATTGGCTGCTGAAAGCTGCAGGAGTTACCAAGCAGAAAAGTTCTTCTGGGCCACGTTGCTCCAGGAGGCACAGATCCCTGATGCCCTTCTTGTGCTCTCCCAGGGTTCAGTGAGCTGTGGTTTCTGCTGGGTCCCAACACGTTGGTAGAGGGAATGGATCAGGCACTCGGCATCTAAAAGCATTATTGTCAGCTTCTGGGTTTGTGGGGTGAGGTGGCAGCTGCTGCAGAGGCAATTTGTGGCAGTTTGTGGCAGTTTGAGCAGAGTTCAGTGCAGTGTGGCTCTGGGAAGCTTGGATGTGGCTCTGGGCTGCCTGGTCTGGCGGTTGGTGACCCTGCAATAGCAGGAGGGTTGAAACTAGATGATCACTGTGGTCCTTTTCAACCCAGGCCATTCTATTCTAGAGGCCGATGTGGCACAGTCCAAGCAGGGCAAAATGGGAAAACAGCTTTCACATTACAGGCAGATGAGAGCCTAACACAAAGACTCTCACTTGCTGGTTCCTTTTTTTTTTTTTTAAACAACATTCAATCATTCCACTCACTGGAGAGACGTTAAATTGAATCTCAGCCCTAGAAAATGCATTACTTACTGCTGAATTGATGTCACTGCCAAAGAATTTTTGCTCGGCTTAAGCTGTCTGCTGCAAC
Source organism: Lagopus muta (assembly GCF_023343835.1). Lineage (NCBI taxonomy): Eukaryota > Metazoa > Chordata > Aves > Galliformes > Phasianidae > Lagopus > Lagopus muta. The sequence continues at coordinate 1,403,207 of NC_064454.1, read as the reverse complement.
ACGCCAGGGGCACGTTGGAGACGTTTCCGTATTTGTGGAGTGACATTCCTTGTGCTGGTTCTTTGCTCTTCCCCTTTCCCCCCGTTCTGCTTTAATTCCCTCTCAGTGGGATGTGCTGCTGGAGCAGAGTGCACAGAACACAAATGAGCTTTGCTGCGGTTTCCAGCGTCCCACCTGGGTTCTGCCATTACAAAACTGAGGGTTTGGTGGTGCCCAGATCCAACCAGACATCACCCCACTGCCCCTCTAACCCTCACAAATTGGATTCACACAAGCATTAAAACCACAATGCACAAGCAGCATCTACCAGGGGATTGCATCAAAGCCTCTTCCTCTTGACAGAGCTTTCAAATCAGGACCTTTCCACGTGGTTTTTTTTTGTTTCTGGGGATGTAAAAAAAACTTTTTTGTCATTTAAATGTGATGTAAAACCACCTCAATCTCTCAAGCATCACTTCACACCCATTGGTTTCTCCCTCCAAAACACACCCTAGGAGCTCCCATCAAGGTCCATGTCGTGGAGCAGGCTGCAAGCACTCACACAGGTCCCACCTGTTGGGATTCTCCAGGGCAATGTTATTTGCTTTGGGAGAAATGTGCTAAAATAGAATCATAGAAGCATTACAGTTGGAAAAGACCTACAATCATCTCGTCCACCCATCAACCCACCAAACAGCATGCCCACAAAGCAGCTCAAAGCCACCAAGTTACTTCTTCACGTACTTTCAGTGTACTGACATCTGGAAAACACAGGCTTCATGCTACAAGCTCCAAGGGAGAAGCTCTGAAGAGCAGCCATGAAAGAACCATAAAGCAAACTACCTCTCAGAGAAGTCAGGAGGATTTATGATCACATGGGCAAGTGAGCACCAGATATCTGGCGCTAAATACATATTTTAAATATCACACTGAATATGGGAAATGTGCTAAACCATTTCTATAGTGGTCTGGACTCTTTTTATAGGTTCCTTGCCTGAAGCCAGATCAATAAAACTGCGCATTAAGGGGCTCTCAGCCTGCTTTTGGGAAAGATGTTTGATGTCTTCCCATCCTTAAGGAGGGCAAATGCAGCTATCCAGCATTTTTGCCAACCCTTTCACTCCCATCTTATTTCACAACCCCTCTGTCTCCCTCCTATCATCCTCCCTGCCTGCACGTACAGTTGCTGATGTCTTCCCAACCAGATGCACACCTGCAGGAAAAGTTGGCATCTTCTCTTTCCAAGCTGTCATAGAGTCGAATAGTTTATGAGCCCATTGATGACAGATAAATTAATTGCAGAAAATGTGAATGACTTAATATTTTGTGTGCTAATACGTTCTTTTTTTTTTTTCTCTCTCTCTCTTTTGAATCCACGTCATGGCATAAGATATATCTCAGGCTATTTGGGTTGAGTTCAGTTTCCCATGTCTCAACGCCTACTTAAGGAGGCAGAAGATACCCTGTGCCTTGAAATCTCCTGGATTCAGTGCTTTAAATGAGCAACACAGCTCTTGTGGAAAGGTGCCTGGACTATGGAACGACATAGCAAGGACTTTGGGGGAAGATTCTCACTGTGTGCAAAAGCGTTTCCAAATCCCACTGCATTCACTGGTACCTGGGTGCACCCCACTCTGCTCAGCCTGAGGCCTCAGGTTGTCCTTGTGGACATCACAGAGAGGTGGCAATTCAGACCCCCTCCATTATTCTAAGCAACAACAGTTTTTCTTCAGTGGGGAAAAAACGTTTTAATGCCCTGAGGAGGGGTTGGCTGAGCCCTATATAAAGTATGGCAGAATCCACAGCTTTTGTGGCTCATCCCACTATGGCAGTCTCCTATAATGGATGACATGAGTGTGTAACTGCTCTGAGAGAGTCTCTGGTTCAAGCCAAGGAGAGTCATAAGGATCTGTCTGGTTTTGGTTCAGCCCCTATCACAGGGAAGTGTCAGCAGGAACCCAAATTACATGTATGGCTGACCTGGATGTGGATGTTGTAAGCCCACGTTGACTCTGCCACAGGTGATTACCTTTATATTTATGTATCGATGACTAACCATTACTGCCCAGATGGATATCTACAGTCAGTGCATTAGATCACCACCTGCTATTGATCCAACAGGCTTCAATTATCCCCTTGAATTTAAAAGAATTTCAATCTGTGGATTGAGGACAACCATCCATCTGCTTTATGCAACACAGTAAGCAGCAGGATTGATGAGCAGCCTAGAAACATGACGTCTGAGGGAAGACCCAGTAAGAGCAGCTCTGCTGAGAGATGGGAGGTTAGAGAGGAAGAGGAAGTCAGAAGCCACGTGAAACATTGAAGTGAGGCAGTGAAATAGGCTCTCTCTTCACTCTTGGTAGGATGGGGAAGGAACGTAGTTGAACTGGAGCAAAGGGGATCAGGCTGACCCTGAGAAAGCACGTAAATGCATGAGATGAATGGGGTCACCATGCCATTTGCATGGCACTCATCGGGACGGGATGCTTTTTGAACTTCCAGAAGTTGTGGCTGCCAGTCAGAACTGCTCCTACACACCAAGACAAGATCATTGGGTCTGCTGTGCTGCCTGAATGCAGGCATTGCTGTCTGAGCTCATCAACCACTCTGTTATTGGTGGTTTTCCCCCAAATTCTGCCACAGACTTCTGTGGCTGGTTTTAAGCCACTCCATCTCCCTCGATTTTATAAAGCACAGGCTCTTGCACCAGGCAGGACTTTATAGTGACACTTTCTGGGCTGAAAGCAATGCCATTGCTCTGCATTTGTAACAGACTTTTGCTCAGTGTGGCAATGTATCATGGGCAAATTCCAAAATTTCATTGCAACATTAATTGGGTCCATGCCTTCCTAGGGGAATAATTACTTAGATGAGAAGGAGGAGGTTCTTCCCCACTTGCTAATTTGGCCTGTAGGATGTCAACATGCAACAAGAGCTAAGTGGCAGAGGCCAAGCACAAGACAGGCAAGGACAGCAAGGCCTCTGCCCTGCTCTCAGGTTTGTTCAGGTAGAAACATACAGACCTTAGGGCTGACCTGGGAGAAAATCTAAGCTCCTCTCTTTAGAGCCATTCCAACTTCATAAAGAAAGAAAAGCTTTGAAATCAGAGGAGAACAAAGCCGATGGAAAAGAATCTGAAGAGCTGTGCTGTAGAAGACACTTGCTCTTATAAAAAGGGACTTTTGATAATGGCTGGAAAAGTGCCGGAGTATTCTGGGAGCGAGAAAAAAATAATGAAATTAATGTATGACCTAATGCTTCTGGAACCCATCCACCAACCTGGGTGCCCCGTGGCTGTTTAATTTTTTTCATAATCTGCTTTTCCAAAAGGTATTTCACAATCTGGGTTGTTTTGTGTGCAAGGCAGAGAGGCTGTGCACATCCCCCATATGGGCTCTCTCTGGTCCCTGCCTTGAATGGCTCTCATTCAATTGAACAGATAACACCTCTCAAGCCACTTCATCATCGACAGTAACAACCTGAAGACCTCATTAGAATGGAGCCATGACGAAGGGTGATAATTAAATTGAGATGTAATTAGATGGATGCTCAGTAGTATGACTGTAACTGCTGCTATTGTAAAACAGCAACAAAAGAAGAAAATTCCAAAGGCGAAGTTTGAGCAATGAGCAAAGTCAGTTATTTATGCCAGCATATGTCATTTCTGCTATGTTTTAATGTATTAATATATCTGGTATGATTCTATGCAGTCTGTGTCTCAGTGAGGTTTCCTAGACCTGCTTTCCCATGGGGAATGATGTGCTGATCTCTCGGCCCCTACCAGGAATCGCTGCAGTCTCTGTGGGTCACACAGTGCAGGATCATGATCTGGGTCTCTCGAGGATACAAAACAAAGCAGGACCAGCAGTAAGATGTAAATGGTAATAGATAAAATAGTTAACCACCAGATCAAGAGTTCATACAGCATGAGGTGTTTTTGCCAGTTTTCCAGACAAGGCTTCACTTCAAAAGTGGTATTGTAGATGAACCCAAAGGTAATGGCTCGATGGAGGAATTAATATATATTCTTTTCTGGACTGGATTTAACAAGAAAGTGGTCTAGACTGTCATTAAATTTGCTTCTAACCATAAAATAATTTGTCTATATGGACAGTAACCGGGACACCAGGATATTGTGACAACATCAGGACAGCCCCCATAGCTTCTGGGATGTGATCTCACAGACATCTGTGACAGCTCGATCCAGACACGTGCAGAGGTTCTTTGGAACATGAATCTCTACCTTCTAACCTCCCCTGTCACACCCTTCCAGCTCAGACTCTGGCTGTGCCATCTGAGCCCACATTTTCCATTTGATTTTACAGCCCACGGGGCTGTCTGTACAAGATTGGCCAGTAGGGACGTTAGCAGATTACGAATCAAAGGGAAGGAATTTGCTCCAGAAAATACAATGGCAGTGATGGATCCCACCGAAGACTTTATCAGATGTATCAAACAAAGCTTCACACTAGGAAAATGCTTGTACTTGCTAGCTCCCCTAGGCTGAACTGGCACTCGTTTCCCATCAGTTAACCCTTTTGGGCACACCATGCATGAGCAGACACTGAGTGCCCCCAGGCAGCAAAGCAAACTGCAGTCCTCACCCAGGCGGGCAGCAAGCCCTCCCATGGGAGATGGCAGCCAGAGCAATGGTTTATGCAGGACACAGGAGCCTGAAACAGCAGATTACATACCCCTTTTTAGCTCCACAACACCAGTGAAGTGACAGCTGTGATGGCCATTTTAGCCAACATCAGTGGCTAAAACATAGGAACCACCAGACACAAAAGCATAGCTCTCTGCAGTCCACAGAAAACAGCCAGGACTTCAACTGTTTGTCCTAAAAGTCACATTTTCCAGCTCACCAGCAGTTACAATTTCTCTCTGCAGTTCCACATTGCTCCCCACTACGTGGGGGCAGCAGCTCCTTGCTGTATCATACTGCCCTGCAGCCTCTGACTGTGCACTGGAAAGGAAAGCAGAAGCTTTGCTGTCATGAGCAGTGCAGGAGAAGTTACGAATGCTGTGTGTTCTCCTGGTGAATGGGATGCTTGGTGCCTGCAAGCAGCTGGGGAGCTTCAGAGAGAGGAAATAAGCTAAGAGAAAACCTCATGTCTCAAAGTCACCCCGCAGCAAACATTTGGAGAGCGTTAAAGATGCTGTGAGATGATGTAAAGGCTGCCAATTCCCTCGTCAGCCTGCAAATTTTGAGACTAAAGGGGTGAAAGGTGGAGGACAGAGCAGATCAACAGGCCAGTAGCTTTCACAGAAGGAGAGCAGGGACCAGGGAAGTTTTGGGAAAGCTTTGAAAGAGATTGACAAGCAATAAAAGCAAACCTTTTTCCCTCCTGTAAAGTACCTTTTTCTCTAAACTCTTAGCTTAAATATGCCTGTTGCTCAGTAAACCTTCCTCCTGCTGTTCTTTCCTGGCTGTGGGTCTAGTAGCACCAAGGGCTGATGGTGATGCAGGACCAGGGATAAGAGGAGGAGGATTGAGCAGCAATGGGCTGCAGATGTGAAGCACAAAAGAGACCCAGGATGCAGCTGAGGTTTGTGAGGGTGATTAGAATCAAAGCATCATAAAGGTTGGGATAAAACCACTACGACATCTTAAGTCCAACCATCAACCCATCACCACTGTGGTATTTGCAAGATCACAGAATGGCTTGGGTCAGGAAGGACCTCACAGCCCCCAGCCGCTCCCTGATGTGGGCTGAATGCCCCCTGCATCCCCACCTCTGGGGACACCTCTGGGGATGGGACACCACAGCCCCAGGCAGATCCGGGGCCTCCCAGTGTTAAATGCTTACTGGCCAGGTGTTGGAGGTGGAACGTAACCCACAGTCCCTTCACATTCACCCCTCCAGCGCATCTCAGAGGCGATGCGGCTTTGTAGCAACACAGAAAACGGGGAAATTTCCCTTTTCAGCAGTGCCACTGACTTATTGTGTGGTCTGGGGCAAACCTTGTAACCTCTCTGTGACTCTGTTTACCAGTCTGCACACCAACGAGCACAGCATTTACCTCATCAAGGGTTGAGAGGCTTAATTATTCCCAGACAGATGGATGCTGCATAAGAGTGAAGTGTTACGATGACTAAATCTTCCTGGAGGTGCCTCTAATATCTCTGATTAGTTTGTTTATCCCCCAGATTCTGTACCATGGGCATGACAAAGATTACAAGGAGCGTGTTTAAGCAGGGGCACAGCCGCTGTGCCAGATACCTCCAGGTTAAAGGGAAACAGATGATGGAAAACCAATTAATTTTTTACAGCGAGAGAAATAGCTGCAGGATTAAGAAACATTAATTATTTATTGAACTGCTGCCTTTGCAAAAAAAAAAAGTTTATACATACATAAAATAATCACTCATTGTACATAACAGCATAATAACTTTGGTAATCTGAGCTCCTGTTTTGACACTGCTCTTTTCTGGAGAGGTCCATTAAAATACTAAGAGCAAAAACACTTAGGAGCTTCATGAAGAGAAGAGCTGTCACAGCAGTGCTGCTGAATGCTATCAGCCCTTCAGCCCAGGCCTGGCTTTGGTTTCCCTGGGATAAATTGCTACACTGCTGTGTATCTGAGTAAAGGGAATTGATCTCAGCAGCAGATTTGCCCTGAAATGCAGGCAAGATTCATGGCACATGCAACACCTGCAAGGTGCTGTCATTCCTGGAAAGAATTGCATTCAGTGGGTTTTGATTGTGAGAAACGTGGATTTGGCTTCAGTATTCATGAGAGATGCTCCCCATTTCCCTCGCAAGCATCCACAGACACACACTTCACTGGCATTCTACTTCTTCACAGTTATTTATCTTGCTCATTTCAGCTGCAGAGGAGCCCTCAGCCATTGGGGCCTCTTGGGGTACCTGGCAAGACTTCTTCCATCCACTTGGCTTGGTGGCTCTTCACTACTGGAGATATTCCCTACCCAGGAAAGGGGAGGAAATCATGCCCTGTTGAGGTATCACAGCTATGTCTCTTAATGCTGGGCATGAGCAGCTACAGAGCTTCTGGGAAGTGAAAGGGGAAGTCTTGCAACACACACAGCCTGGAGTTTGATTGGCAGTGGTGTTTCACAGCTGGCTCCATCCATGGCTGAGCAGGATTCCTAAGGCCCAACACCCTTCAGCTTCTCACCACGCAGCTCTGGCTTTTACCCGCAGCCCTCAGGCGAGAGTTCATTACTGCTTGCTGCAAGTCCCTCCTCGGATTAGGAGCGTTTTGGAGCACAGCCCAATCTTGAGTGTTTGCTGAGTTCTACTGCATTGCATACAGCCTCGAAGAGCCAGACTAAGGTTACCTCTCTGGCCCAAACAGTGAGTCAACGGGTGGGACTTTGCATCCCACGGGAGAACACTCCATGACCTGCATTCAGTGTTCAGGGCAGACCTGTTTATATATAAATAATCCAGTTGCAGAAAACTGCTTCTGCTAACTAAAGAGAGGAAAAAATGCAGCAGATTTCCATTTCCACGCGCCCAATGGGGCTGTTCCAAAAAGTTCTCAGAAGAGTTCAGGCCTCTGCAACAATAGTGATAAACTAGAAGCAGTAATTATGCCCTTTCCCTCCGTGACTTGAAATGGCAAAAAGAACAACTGGGTCTGCTTGTTCAAGCTGAAGCCCAAAAACATCTCCAGCTGTTGGTGCTGAGGATGCAGGTTTGGCAGCTAGAGCCAAGCTGAACATTTAAGCTAGCTCAGGAACAAGGTTAGCTCCTATCCATTCCTGTTTTATCACTCATTTTGGAGGTCAGGCCCACGTTTTGGCATCGTGTCACTGGCCACAGGAGTTTGGGGTTTCCAATCAAGAGCCATGGAGATGCCTTGAGACTCTCCGTGCTGTTCTTTGGAGATGCACAGAGATGGTTTGATTTGAGCTTGGTTCAAGTTTGTGGCAAAGTTGCCAGGAGGTGGAAAAGATAAAGCAGAAGGTATTTCCTATGGCTCTTCTCCACCACTCCTTTCTCTGTCTGCATTTCTCAAGCAATTATGTAGCAACAGAGGTTTTGTCTGAGGTTTTTAACCCCTGCAAGCCTCACCCTCTGCTGTTGTCCCATGCTGACAGGCAGAGGTCCCTGAAGCCACATGCTCCCTTCCTATGCCAGCTCTCACTCACTTGTTACATCTAATCTTTGCAAATTATAGCACAAATATCACCAGTTAGGGGTAGCACAACCAGTGTATTTAAGATACAATCACCAAGAGCCCACCCTCTCTAAACCTGCTGCCCACACCGAGCTCCAAAATTCTCCTGTCAGTGAGGATTGGGCAAGCAAAACCCATTCTGCTCAATCTGCCAAAAGAAAAAAAAAGACACAAGAAGTTTTGTACCATCAAGACAGTGGAATATCCCAAAACCTACACAGAGCAGTCAAAAGATTTGATTTTGGGGGAAAAAGAGAAAGGAGAGAGACGAGGTGACACTCCACCCCATGAGAACAAGCAGGAAACGTCAAACTATTTCTCTCTCTGCAGAGGAGGATTAATTTCCTAGGTTTCCCCTGCAGGGAGAAGCGAGTCATTCAGAACAGCCCTGGTCTCGATGCAGTGGCACAATCCTGAGTCTTCCAAGGAAAAAAGCAAGAGACAAAAGTTTGATTCATAAAAGCTTGAGGAAGGGAGGGGGGAGGGGGAGAGGGAAGGCAGGAGGAGATGATAATAATAATAATAAAAATGCCTGGGGGAGATTTCATAACATTAATAGGTAATGTAGTCAATTATGTAGGCTTATTTTATTTCAGCAAAGTGCAGGTGGTGAGCTACATCTCATCGCAGGTGCTTTTCCAATTAGCTCTACGTATTCTAGGTGAATAAATGGCCAAGTGCCAAACCTCCGTGCCACTAGCAACAGACTAATCCAAACTAATCCAGAGGACTCATCTTGCTTCATGTCAAAGCAGCTAGAGTCTATTTTACTTGTTATCTCTTGAAAGATCTCTTCTCATCTTGGAAAAACAGGGAGGCCTATTTCACATAGGAGTCCATAAATACACTTCACTCGGCATTCGGTGAGGGCTGGAAGGCTATCACTGCTTGAATTCAATTGCTTATTAGCATTATGTAATAGCAGATGAATATCCTGCTCTGCATTTGCTAAATGTTTTCTTTTAATAATCAACTCATATCCACATAATGGGCGAGCTTATGCAATAGGCTTCCTTATGAGCTCTTCAGGGAGACATCTGTTTTTCAGCATCGTTAATTACCAGCATCGGATCATTAAAATGTATTTATTTACTTTTGTTATTACAACTGGGCGAGCCCTATTACTTAGGCAAATGGCAGGCCGATAAGCCATCCAAGTGTAGGCATGGTGTAGGCAGGAATGATACGAGATAGCCCCACACACATACCTGCATCTACCAGGCACTTTGCTTTTAACATTAAGCCAGACTCCTCCTAACACATCTGTGGATGTAGGTGTGGAGAAGAAATGGAGGACCACCATTCCTCATAGAGCCCAGTGGCTTCATTGTTCACTTCGACTCCACCCTCAGACAAAGCCAAGGTGTTATTAGCAGAAGAAAAAGCACGCATCAGCCCTGCAGGATGGATTCTAGGAGTACCACCACCATCTTCTGAGTGCTCAAGAGGTTGGACACCAAGCACCCAGTAACAGCAGAGCAATACTGAGGGCTCTGCAGCAAGCTGATGACCTGAGCGAAGGACCAACAGCACTCCGTTGTACCCCAGTGCAGGGATCTTTACCCATCACTCACATCTTCCGATATTCTTCACAGGCCAATGCTGTACCTAAGCTAAGCTACTGGGGAACAGAAATTATTCTCTCCAGTTTTCCCAGAGGGACTGCCTCACTCTGTCAGTGGCTCTCCTACATCCTCAGCTTCCTAATTCCCATTCATCTTGCTGACACTGCAGACTTGCACAATATTGCTTACCAAAACCCCTTAAATCTTCTTTATTGAGGGGCTTACACAAGCACCAACTCTGTGTCACCAGCAGATCCCCAGCAACCTCAGCCAGCTCCACCCAACTCGCTTCAGACACTCAGGGAAGTCCCATCGCCCCATTGGATGCCTTGAAGAAAATGCAACCAGCCTCTTCAGGCTTTCAAAATGATGACCCCAGGATCTCGCTGTGGCTCAGGGAAGAGAAGCCTGCCAGGATGAGAGCTGTGTGACATCATCCGGATCTGGTCCAGGACCATCAGACACCTGCTGAGCCTCGCAGTGCAATCCTGCAGCAGCTGCTGCCCTAACCCACAAGCAGCAACATGAGCTGCTTGGATCACTTGCTTCAAACATTGTTCTCTCGAGTGTTTGGAAAAGGCCTAATGAAATGTGACTCAGAAATAACTGACAAGTGCCAGCCTCACCTTCTTATTGTTTCATCAAAATAGGAAAGACAGTGAAGAGAAGAGTCAACCTTCTCCATGACATCTGCTGTCCCGGCTTGCCCGTAACCTGCAGGCTGAGTGAAATGTTGACACAAAGTTGACATCTCCACTTGATTTATGGAGAGCTCAAACAGCGGGGAAAAAATTAAACATTATAAATCAGTGAGTAACATCCATAACCCCGAAGTGCTTGTTGTAAACAATACAAAACACCGGCCTAATTTTTATATGTGTAATTTACGACGAGCAATTCCTTCCAAATGAGAAAATTCAAAAGGAAAAACCGTCACTTGTTAGAATATCATTAATTCAATCAGATGAGAACTAAGCCAGCCATTGTTCCTAACGGTGGAAAGTTTCGTGGGAGCTAATTGCTTCTATGTGGTGCCTTTTGGCATCTTCTGGTGCTGGGCAGAGAGCAGAGAGCTGGTGGTGCAGGAGGAGAGCTGCGGCCAGAGGTGACAGCAGGTGATGGGCATGGCCCTACCCTCTGGGGCTGTGCCTCCAGGTGTGAAGCTGGCCTCATCCCAGCATCTCCCAGCTCACCCTCCTCACCTGCGACTTATTTAGAGCTGCTGGTCTATAGCAGAGAAAGTTGGCCAGCTAAAAACAGCCAGCTGGACCTCTGTGCTTGCAGAACAGAAGTCTCTGGACACCACCAAGGAGATCAGCCACCTCAGGAAAGCCTGCTTGCAATGGAGCTAACCATAGAATTGTTAAGGTTGGAAAAGACCTTTAAGATCATCAAGTCCAACCACATTTGGTGAGTCCATAGACATGTTTCCATAGTCAGGAAGGATGCCCACACTGATAGTTGGGGCATTTTGTAGCTGGAGGTGCAACTTGCCATCCAGTCTGCCAAGCCTTGCCCCTGACCACTGAAATGGATGTTAAAAGCACATGGCAAGGAGAGTCCCCATCCTGACCAACCATGGCTGTGTACACAGCACTCTTCACCCAGCCCCAAGAAACCAAGCTTGTTTATAGCATGGACAGCTTAAAGAGACCTGGTTTGCAGAAGCACGTGTTAGAGGCAGGAATCAAACCCTGGCTGAAACCACAGCCCAGAGCCGTGCTCACAAGAGCCCCTTTGTGCTTAACCTCAGGAGCATTTTCTCAGCTCTCATGGCTCTGGGCACACGGGAACGCTGTTTGCCTTCAGGTGATTAACAGATTCCAAAGGGCTTGGGGATGGAAAGTTCTCCGTAAATAAATAAATGGATCTAACAGAGATGTAATGAGGCTGTAATTAATTACTGTTTGCAGAACACTGTGAGAGGCACGATGAAGTGTGCTAGCAAAACGCAAGGTATTACTGCAGAAAATGTATTATTGTTGGCACACCAAGGATCATTAGCAAAGCTCTTTGCTTGCCCACTGTGCTGTTTCACAACCCTTATTCCTCCTGATGGTTTGAATGCCAGGAGAGGCTCCTCAGGCTCTTCCATTGACAGCTGAGCCCTGGGAAGGCACAGGGAGGAAGGGCAATGCTGGTGCAGGCAGTGTAGGTGTGCAATACTTGCCCTACCTGCAGCCCTATTCCTGAGCCCCTCAGTAATACCTGCAAGCTGCAAACATTTGAAGTCCTTCCTATAAGTAGTTCTCTACAGTTTTTACAGCCCCAAAAATCAGATTTGAGGTTCAGTGATTCTCCATCAGAATTGTGTATATTGGGCACTACGTAAGCTGTTGCCACACATTTCCATTTGAAAAAAGGGTAAAAGATCAGCTAATGATAATTGAATATTTGGGTGGAGAAAAATATGTTCACTGGACTGATGTTCAGCCAGGGTGAATCAGCCAGGTTGACTGCACTGAGCACCTCCTCCTTTCTGCTGCCAGATCATCTGACTTTCTGCGTTAATGGGAGCATATATATATTGCAAAGTTAAGATTAAAGATTTCCTATGAACAACTGTGACTCAGTATTTCTTTCACTGGGAATACTCAGAGATTGGAAGAAAGCAACCTTACCAAATACGCAGTGAAGTCGTAGGCTAACACTTTACATATAGACAAATAGACACAAATGCAGCAACTCTGAAGGAGAGGGCAACTGTAACCTTCACTGTTGGGTGTGAAATCAGTCTGTTTCCAACTCATCTTGAAGGGGAGGAACTGAGGCAGCAAGTTGCATAGAGCCACTTCACAGATTGTGCAATGACATTTGTTTTTCTGGTAAGCTCTTAAATGCTTTGAAAGAGGTGAAACACGATCCATCTACAACATAAGCTCCTACTCACTGACTCCAAAGCCACCCTCTCAATTACACTTGCAAACAGCATTTTCCTGTAGAGAATTAGGAGGAATCCCCATAATCCCCTATCCATTGAAGTGCAGCAGTGATACCCAGCACAGCAGGTCTCATGTGCAGGGCTGGGCACTGCTTGGACAAGGAGACCTCAAGGGAACCATCTGAGGTGGCCCCAGAAGAGCTGTGGCACACAAAGGCAAAGAGGGAGAACAACTGTGATGTGCCACCCCCTCCCAGCCTGATCATCCCCTTGCTGGGACAGGGGAGCCAGAACAGCTCACCCCAACACCAGGCTGATAACACTGCAGACTATCTCTATTTGGGAAAGGATGAATGGGAAGGCGAGGAGGAACAGCCCTAAATGTACTGACGTGTGGAGGAGAGCCTTTCTCTGGTTGCAAAGCATCAGATTCATCTTCCCAGCACAGGTAAATTTTCCAGAAGCAAACAAACGTACAGGGAGGGAGCAGATGAGAAGGGAGCCAGAGGATCAGGGAACATGGGAGGAACCCAAAGAAACTCATTTCCACTCACTGCCAGATTCAGACCTTGAAGCCCTGCGAGATGGCTGCAAAAAAGGAGATTACTGCCATCCCATCTGTGATGGCAAAGATTGGAGGGGGAACCTCAAAACCTGAGAGTTTCACGTCTTCCATAATTCAAGTCATGACCTGCCTGTTTGTGCAACACCGGTGGAGGGGACGTCCTGTTTTGTCCAGCAGCTGGGACAGCAAAGCCACCCCAGGTCGCCCTGAACTGGCCTCATGGAAATGTAGATAGCTGAGTCTTTTACCCATGGACACTCTCACGTCCTAATTCCTCCTTGTGGGAAAACTTCCCATGTGGTTCTTGTGTTGTATCAACCCAAACATGACAGGTTTTGGCAAAGCAGCCCAGGAGGGAGAGTGGAAGACAGCTTGATTGCCAATATCCAGTCATAATTGGGGATCCAGAAAACTACTTATCTTAGGAATTGCTTAATAATGCGCTTAGCGTGTGAAGGATTATCATTGCATATAATTAAATACGGAGAGTTACACAGAGAGAGATAAGGATCCCGTGCAAACGGACAAGAAGGAAAGTAATTGAGATTTAAGCTTCTGCCCTGCCAGCTCCTCACCTCACTCACAGCGAGCTGCCTCAACATGCGAGTCTGGAGAGAGAAGGGCTCAAGGTGGGGAAGGAGGGAGAGCCAGCAGCCAGCACGTCACTCACTGCTGCCCCATCTGTCCCACAGAATCTGCAGGAAGCCCTGGAGTTCCACTGGGCAATCATTGCAAAGGAACAATTAAGCCCTGAGGTGCTTTAATGCTGTGAGAGAACAATTAAGCTCTGTGAGCTGTTACGTCCAACCCTACAGAAGACGTGACACAAGCAGGGGACGTGGTGATTCTGTGATTCTATGATTAAGGCTCACGTTTTGGTCTGCGCTCTGGGGGCAGCTGTATCTGTTGCAATACTGAGAGCACCCTGCTGGATGGCACAGGGCATTACTGCCAGCCTGCCGAGCATCCTAGGGGCTGGGAGCTGCTAAGGGTGACAAGGCATTGCCATCTCATTTTGCTAAAGCAAAGGAGAACGCTGCTGAGGCTGTGTCAGTTTTATCTTGCTGCTCTGCTGGCAGGGGACCCAGAGCAAACAAGAAAAGAGAAAGGAACAGGAGCAGGGAAATGGGGGAGAATACAAATGAGAGGAGAGGTCCCTGCCTGACATTGTTGCTAACAAATGACCTGCACTGTTGCTGCCAGCTCTAACACTGCTCAGCTCACTACAGGGTGAGGTTTTCTTGTCTCACTTTCCGGAGTGACAAAGCATTAGCAGTGCTCACAGCTCCTGTTGTGCCAAGCACTGAAAACCCAAACCCAGAGAACCACCCTCCCTTCAGAGAGTTCGTGCATACCAAGCATGCAGCCTTCATGAATGTGGGAAGGAGAAAGGCAGCAAACAGACAAAGGAAAGGAGAGCAGCAGCCATTGCTCACAATTGTTTTCCAGCCTTTTTTGCCCCTGAGGAAAAAAAAAAAAGAGTTAGAAATTGTGTCTGGAACAGCACAGGGACCAGCGGGAAACCAGGAAAGAACCTGAGACTTATTTCTCGCAAGCCTTACATTCTGTGCACCTACTGAGCCCCAACTGGCCCATCCTCATTGCAGTATCTAACTCCTGCACACAGATCAAGGCATGCTGCAAAGCAGAGAGAAAAACTCCATTTGGATGGAAGATGCTCTGGGCCAGATTCACCTGAGCCACCTCAAAAGCCAGAGGAATTCTCACCTTTTCCTTACCCCGTGCATACTAGAAGAAAAAAGTCAAAGAAAAATTAATTCAAAGGGAATGATGTTTCAAATCCTCTCAGCAAGATGAGCAGTAAGCAAGCACCAGGCTTTGTACCACTTAACAAAAGGAAACAAAGCAAAGGTGTCAGAATGGGAATAAAGTAGTTACTGAGCCTTCCACCCTTCCAGCCAACTCATATTTATCCCACGGGGTTCTGACAGTCATCTGAAAACCACACAAAGCCTATTTGTTTCATTGGCCCTGGGGCAGGAGGACCAGTGGAGCAGCTCCAAAGGGTGCAAGCAAACATCCCAAAGCCACCACTTAAGGGCAGGAGAGGAAACACAGCCATAGCCTTACTCATCCAGCCAGCTCCTAAACAAACTGCTGAGGCTACACCACAAGAACCCTGCTGACAAAATAGTCTTCTCAACAACAAATGATTTACCCTTCCCTCGCAGTATCAGTGCTTCCACCTGTGCTGCTGCTCACACACAGCCCAGCCTGGCTTTGTGGTTCCCAAAGACAGCCATAAATCAGCTGCCATGCCAGGTGATGTGTGCCCATTTCCATGCCCCATCATTTCTATCTGTTTCATCTCTGCCCAGGAGCAGAGAGGTTGGGAAGAGAGACCAAATCCTAGCAAGGATGAGAGGAGAGCTTCAGAGCCAGGAATCCATTCCCCTTTTTTGAATGCTGCATTCTGCATTTTAACATTGTTTTAATATCTGACCCTTTCCCTGTGTCTTGTAAAACACTTCTTTAACACACAGCTACATCCAGGGGTGCAGACAACCACCATGGGCATCACAGCCACGAGGACAGGCAGAATGAGGCCCCCCAGCCTAATCCTCCATGACCTGCCACAACACTTTAGTGGGTGATGAATATGGAGGGAGAGATAATTCTGCTTGTTGGTTAATTAATCCAGCATTACAAGAGCAACGAGAGTATAATGACCACTGCTAATCCCCCTGCAATAACACTGCGTGCCCTGCTCACACTGGGCCACCTGTTGGGGGGCTCCAATCACAGCAGCTACTGCTCATTAGTGCCATGTCTATGGCTGAGGTTTTATTAGCCAGCATTTGATACATTATCTGCCCCTCAATCTCAGCCCAAAATATTGTTTTACAGCATTAATTAAAAGCATTGATACCGGGTGCTTGGTTCACATGCTCCACTACGATTTATGGGTTGCATTTAATTACCCAACTATTGTGATTTACCACATCTACCTGGTAGGTATCATGTGTATTTCAATCAATAAAAATTTGGTGGCTTTAGCGTGTCTTACTGGGGAAGGAGGGAGAGTTTCTCGTGAACAACTGAACTCCAGACAAGAAAAGTCAGCAGCTATTTCAGGCATCTAAACTGCAAACAAGATAATGTGACCTGGGCATAGTCACACAACAGCTGTTTGGAGAGCATTGCTTTGTTAAGTGTGCTAGTGATTTTTCGTGGAAGATTTAACTAATTAGCCGAGCAGGCCCTCCATAAAATAGACACCAAGTTATGTTTAGCTTTAATTACACAGTAGTCCTGTTGGCCCATTCAGTTGCTGAAAGTCAGGCATGTGCATGAATTAGGGTCAATATAAATACACATCTCTTGTAAGCATCTAGGAAGCTACACTAATATGAAATTAATGAACTCAGAGGCTCAGAGAGATTTGCAGCTGAAAAAAACATGTAGTAAAAATAATGAGGACAAGCTAGAAGCTCGTCCAGAAGGGCATTGCAGCTATCTGCCCTGGGTCCTGTCCACTTTGCAGGATAACACGTGCTGGGGCCGAGGGGCAGCTTTAGCACACTGCCCTGGGCAATAGGATGTTCTGCTCTAAGGAGGAAGCAGCAGGCTCTCAGGGCTGGAGGGTTTTGCCAGATACCCTCTTTTGTCCCATCACCACAGCACCCTCCTTGTTCCCATTCCAACACCATTACTCTGCCATTGACTCCATCTCCCCTCATTACCCTACACCAAGCAGCCCTTTACTTCAACCCCAGTTTTTAGCTGTTGACAGGCTCATTCTTTACTCCCTTCCTTGATTTCTTCTTTTCTTCCTCATCATTTCCCCTATTAGCTCCAGTGTGCCCTAATTTATACCACTTGCCTTTCCCAGCTCCCATCCATCCCCACTACTTCTCATCACAAAACTCAATGAACATGTGTTTGGCAGTTGCAGCCCCAGTTCCTCTTCTTTGCCCTTCTCTGCTTGGTTTGTCTTCTGCCATTTGTCCCTCATTCTCCTTAAACAAAATGCTTTAATCCTATCAAACCAGTGCTGCCCAAAATAAAGAGGGCCAGCTTTCAGGTGGAAAATTTGCTTAAAAAGTAAATGTCTTCTTCTGAGATGAATGCGTTTTGCAGAATTGTTTCCCAGCTACTCTGTTTATGTAACCTTGAAGCTATTTTGTACAACCCATTAGTTTTGACAGCTTGAGATTGGCTATGAGCTAATATTTTAACACCAAAATAACTCAAAGTTATGGTGGAGAGATGGTTGCAGATCTCCCAGGCAATCCATACAGGGAGTAACACTGATGAGTACGATATATTGCTTCTAAAGGAAAGGCTTTTCCTGGGTTACCTTATCTTCAACTTCGAAGTTGTTTGAGTAAAGTAAACCCACTCCCTTTCCAATTTGATGGCCTTTAGGAAGTTGAAAATATGCACATGGATACACACTTATTGTCTTTCTACCTGGCATTTCCCTGTGAATAAAGGGCTGCCAGCCAAAGTCAACGAGATAAAATCTTTCAGGAACTTTTACAATGTCACATACTTGTGCAAATTGCTGGGGTGTTTATAGCAACAGGCACCACAACAGACCTCTGTGCTTTCAATTAGGCCAGGCGGATCGGGCAACCTTTCCATGTGTTTATGGGTGCACGTTTGCAAAAGATTGCCCCACTGTGGCATAGAGGAGGAGTGGGGAAATCACTGCTCCCCACTGCCCCAATGGAAACAGGACCCAAAAGTGCACAGGGATGGAGCTCTGTCAAAACAAAACGAATCTGGTGGTTTTGGGTCCTTTCCCAGCTTGCAGCAAGACCTTGAGTTGCTTCACCAATTCCTGCCTCATCTTCCCTATCTGTACCAAGGAGATTAATCAACACTTAACCACCTCGCTGAAGGTGCTGTGAACTGTCAGAGACCTGGAAATCCTGGGGCGTACAATCCAGTGAGAGAAGGAAGTGTTGTTATGCATGACTGCATAGAGTCACATTGGTGAGAAGTTGCCCAACACGAGATGTGTACAAATACGCTTCCATGTTGCATCAAGGTGGATGGGCTTTATTTTGGAACAGAAATGTTCTCATCAAAATAATTCTTCCAGAATCTCCATTTTGATAAGTATCCAAAAGCAGATAGCCTCTCTGTACTGGTATCAGGGAGTATATTTTTCTATTTCATGAATTTAGTAATAATTTCTAGGCATGTTGCTGGAAAACACTGAACTTTCTGCTTTGCTATTATACAGACAGTGCCTGAAATGATGGGATTCCATCTACCCGGGTCAGGCAGAAATACAAATAATATCAGTTAGGTTAAGACTGGAAGTGATTTCACTTGAGTTCTCATTTGAGAAAAATGAGCCAAAATATCTTTAACAATAAAAAAAACTTCCTACTGAACATGTGTTTTGTTTTGTTTTGTTTCAATTAAATTGGCTTTTTCAAGGAATAAATGATCTGCTTTAATTTTTGCAAGAAACTGAGCAGAATCTGATTTCTTTCCAATGGACAAGTTCTTCCAGTGACCAGTGTTGCAGATGGGTAAGGACAGGTGAAGTGAACCCTGGATTCACTTGGTTAGCTCCATGAGAGCTGTAGGAGATGCAGAGCCTCCAGGCTGCACTTCAGAATGGGGCAGGAAAGCATCTGGGCTGCCACACATGGGAGACTGGGAAACACGAGCGTGATTTATTGCTCTAAATCACACAAATAAAAATAAGTAAGTGACTCAAGCATGTGCTTGCCTTAGCAGGGGTCAGCACAGTGAGACACATCCCTCTTCCCACCTGGTGGAAAACTGCCCCAGGGAATCCTCCCAGGATCCAGTTACCGAGCTGGGGAACATCACTTAAGCCAACGTATTTCATTTCCAGTCCCTTGGGATTCCAGATGAACAATCAAAGGGGTGAAAAGGGAAGCTCCACCCGAGTTTGTATTTCAGGGGATGTGAAGTGCATTATCGAGTGACAGTGAAACAAGCCTGAGGCACAGTGAGTGCCAACAGGGCACCCACGTATCCCTGAGCTCTGATGAACTGCTGTGGTGTGGCTTTATATACAGCAACCCCTGTATGCACCCAGAGGAGGCGATGGTATTGGCCAAGATGGTGGCAAAGGGAGCCTGCTCGCAACCTGCAAATCCCTCGTGCTGAAAAGCCTCTTGGATAGAGCCTACAGAAAGAAAGGTTGAGTGGTGTTAAGTAGACACTAAGTGGTTGCGATGGGACGGGCCATGTGTGTGCACTTCAGTCAGAACTGCCACGAAAAAGAGAAATGATTCACTCCATCCATCGCCTTTTGGAGTGACACTGTGGGCAGATGAGAGAAAGTACCAACTGCCCACTCTCCAAACCCCGCTCTCCTTACTCAGACGAAATTTTTATATTGCCACCCACACGCATTCAAAAACCCATGACTCATCTCCATCGATAATGAGATCAGCCTGAAAGCTACAAGGTTTTGAATACAATAAAGGTTGCCTCCTAAGTTCTCTTGTAGAAGGTGACTTTTCAAGCTTTTTCCAGCTACCCCAAGAGGTGGGAATGATTTATTTCCATTTTACCTCTCCCAGAAACAGGGGTGTTCATGAGACCCCATAGCTCCCAAAGCCAGGATTTTGGACAACCACCACGTGTCCTTTACCTTTAGCACAAAATCACAGGAGCTGGCAGTGGAATGAACAGAGCAGTCTGTCTGTGATCAGTTCCATCCTGAGGTGGTTCACACCTTCCTGCATCTCCTCCTGGCTTCGGGTAGGGATGAAGGTGGTGGTGGAGGACAGAGAGAACATCCAGCCCCTGAATGGACCTCATATCAGCTTCTGCTGCATGGAAGGATTGGGCTACAAATCATGGATCTCTCAAGATGTTGGACAAGAAAACCATTCCCAGAGGGATCCTGACGCTCAGCTTTATGCTTAGGGTCTCTTGCTTCCTCTGTCTTTTGTGTTGTTTTTTATGTGTTTTTTTTTTTTTTTTTTTTTTTTTTTAATTACCCCTTGAGGCTCAGAGTTTCAATTACTCCTTTTCTTTCATTTTTTTTTCTTTAATGATTCAGAAATATTTGAGTGACAGATCTTTTATTAAAATACTCTTATCAGAGAGCATCCAAGAAGGGGCAGGGCTAGCGCAGCACTCAGGCTTTCCGTGCCTCAGGGGAGTGAAGCTCTTCCTGGCTTTGCCTGGCCAGGAGAGCAGAGCTTTGGTATGCAGCCCTTGGTAGAAAAGGCAGAAGAATGTGATTCTCCCAAAAGTCTGGTAGGAAAATGAATTTCGATCACACCAAACAGGTAAGCAATGAGGAAAAAGAGACACTCAGCTCATCTCGTTCAGAAGATGCTTCCCAACCCACTCCACGTCAAGAGAGCCATGATCCAAGGTCAAGGTGTGGGCAGCTGATGCCATTTTTCTCATTCCTTGGCCACTTGGAGACCATCTGCACAGCAAGGAGAGCTGGGCATCCGTAGGTGGAGGAGATACATCCTCCCCTCTTGCACCAGTGCTTCAGGAAACCCAAACTGAATCTAGGGGGATTCTGTGGGAAGTCACATTAATTGGATTTGATATAAAATGAAATTTTGCCCCCCCATTCTCTTTTTTTTTCCCCCCCGAGGTACATATTTATTTCCAATTTTTTGTTAAAGAACATTAGAAAATGAGAACACCGGGGTCAGAACCTGAGACGTTTCTGTTTCAAAGCATCTCACCAGGGGTTGCTGTAGGGTAGTTGCATCTGATCAAAGCCCTACCAGCTCCCATGGTGCATTCTGGGCAAGAGTCAGGCAGGATGATTTCAGCTGCTGCCCCATGGCCATTTTGCTCAGGACAGGTTTGGTTTGGGGATGGAGTGTCAGAGCACACAGCTGGCACAGTGCTGCTCTCCTGTCCTCGCAGGTTGCTGTGTGCCTGCCCAGCTAAGTCAACATCACACCCAGTGCTTGTGGGAGTTAAAAAAATAAAATAAAATAAAATAAAATAAAATAAAATAAAATAAAATAAAATAAAATAAAATAAAAACCCAATCTGCTCATTCTTGCCTATCCAAGAAGCAATTCCAATTATTTACCGGTCTGAGCCTGAAACCACAAAGATCATTGGAGGGAAAGGAGCATTGCTCAGCTGGGTGCCATCGGAGGGTCACCCACCACGTCACCACCCACCGCAGGGCAGCAGATCAGCGTGGGGCTCTGTGTTCCCAGCAGCACTCCCCGTTCTCACTGAGATTGGATGGGTGTCAAGCAGCTGTGCTGGAGGCACGGGGCTAAGCCCCTTTCCTCGAGGCCACCCATCTGTCAGGAGGTGAGGTTTTTGGGAAGCCAACCTTCATCTTCGCTGATGAAAGATGTGAGCAGCAGCGCTGCAGCTGGCATGCAGGGACAGCCCCGATGGGGGCCTGGGGCTATGCACACCCCATCACCATGCCAGGGGGTGCCAAGCACGGATCCATCCCGCTCACATGCTGCTGGGTGCTTGTTCACAAATCCTTATTCCAAAACAACGATTATCGGCGCATTCACCTCTGTTTTGCTTGGCTCAGCCGCTCTGTTTGTTGCTTATCGCGATGCACTGCTCTCCTCCCAGGCTGCTGTAGATGGGTTATGCCAGCAGGGAGCAGCGGGGCAGGGAGAGGGGTCCAGGCATGTCAGCATTGGCACTGCCTGCCCAGCAAACCCCAGTGCAGACAACATTTTGTTTTGACAGAGGAATCAGTTTCCCATGCATTCCCAAAAAACAATTGTTCTTTCCTTCGTATTACTTTGTACTGAAATTTCCAGCAACAAACATGCCAGCATTTTTGGTTTTGTCCCTTTTTTTCCTATCTTTTCTGTTTGCAGATAAAAGTGGAGGAACAAAGCTGCGTGTGCCAAGGGAAAGGGGAGAGGAAACAGCATGGCCAGCTTGGGGACATCTTCAGAAAAAAAGTGAATCAACCTTTTGTGCTGTCTGGGGAGGGACTGTTCCATCATCGTTATGGATTTCCACCTTTGGCAAGAGCTCGATAGCCTCGCACATCTATCATCAAGGCACTAACAGCCATGCCATAAATCTTAACCCTAAACTATCATTATTCACCGGAGAAAATGAATGGTTTGCAGTGCACGTGGCAGAGAGCACAGCTCCTGGAAGAGGGACGGGGCTGCTGTCAGGCTCACTCCTGCCTGTCAAGGTAAAGGAAAAGGGTCCCAGAAATGATAATAAATGGCTTGAAGTCCATTGATACAGCCAGGAAGTATCCAGGCCCTGTGTGCCCTGCTCCTGTACCCCAGGAGGGCACACAGCCCCTCGCTACAGCACTGAGGCAGCCCTCAGCCCTCCCCTCCTCAGCAGCTCTTCCAAGGCCGGTGAGCCCCAAGGGAGAGCAGGGGATGAGGGGAAACATTACTTTCAGAACAAATTCTTGTGTCATCTTTATGACAGCACCTTGAAGCGCTGCATGACATTCAGGAATGGTTCAGCTTAACCTCAGAGTTCACCCCAGGGAGTGTTTCCCCTGGCAGAGAGCAGCAGAATAGCTGCAGAAGTGTTCTCAGTGCCTGGCCCCGCGTGCCCCCGGCTGCTGGGGGTGAGCTGTGCTGGAGAAGGCTTTCCCTCAGCACTCCTTTCCACACTCATTATCCAGAGACCAATAGAAAGCCACTGTCTAAAATCCCAAGGATTATGGGTTTAACGTGGCCAAGAAGAAGAAGCCTGCAGAGCATTAATTAATGTTTATATGTGGTTTCTACTTTTTCTTTCCTTTTTCTTCACCCTTTGTCTGCCTCAGAAGGCAGTAGGTGGGAACAGCTTTTCCTGTCAGTGCCAGATTTCACTGACTGGGTCTCTTCCTTCTGCTCTCCAGAACTTATATAACAATTTAATGCACTGGCTAATGACTCACATGGCTTTCGCAGTGTTTATCTGCAATTACAGGTTCCTTTTGTTCCCTAGCATTGCCCTTTTCTTGCAGGGATCTTCTCCATGCTTTTGTCACACAGACCTGGGGCTCCTTTAGCGTTTCTGCCTCCACCCCTACCTCCAGGGAAACACGCTGTCCCCTCTCCTGGACAGAAGAGGCAAATAATTGCCCACAGTCATTGCCCTGCTGTGAATTCCCACACACCGACTCATGGGAGCTCATGTGTGTAACCCCGACCTCTCTTTATGACTTCTTTGGGTCAAAGCCATTCCTTCTCCACGGGGTGAACCTCTGGCAGGGCGGACAGCAGAACAGCAAGCTAATCCCCAGCCAGATCCTCGGAGGGTATAAATGGCTCCCTGCTGATTTATGTCAGCCAAAAATATGACTCCACTACATCTCTGAGTTTCTATATAGCGTTGCACTATGCTGCACTTGAACCCAGTAATCTTAGCTAAGAAAAAATCTCAAGCTACTGCAACAGGTGAAAAGAACAAGGGGGGTGTCCTTCCTGCCTCAACAGACTACGTACTACCATCTAAATTTATCCAAGTTCCTGAAGTTCTTTACACCTTGTTTTATTATCCGCTTTTATTTTCCTTGTTCAGTCAGCAGTTAGGGCACGCTGCACAAACAGCACATTAAGTATCAAAAGGAAGAGGTTTACGCTTGCAAACACAACCACAAACAAACCAGGAAATAAACTGCAGAAGCAAGCTGGGAGTGTTTGGCATGGGCATTTGGCACATCCCCAGCCTAGAAGAGCTCATTGCAGGCTGAAGAGTTCATGCATCACTCACTGAACCATTGGGTCCAGAGCACGTCTGTAACACCCAAAGCTCAGGACCTGCTCCATGGGTGGAATAAATCTCCTCTAAACTCATATCTGGGAAGCTGAGCATCCCAAGTTCATTTTATGATCCATGGGAGATGACTTCAGAGAAGGTATGCTCGGCATCTTGGTGATGATTTCTTTACGGACAAGGGAGAGCTCTATGGACTGGGTGAGATATGGGAACCTTGCACAATAACAGATGCCTTCTCCACATTCTCCATCACTCCAGTCCACCCTGCAGGAGGGAGGGAACCTGTTCCTCCCTTCTTTACCTGCTGCCATTCAACTGCTTCCCCAGGGTTTCACCCTTATCCTAAAGTGATCCCAACAGCGCTGGAGCCAATGGGAAATTATCACGGTGAGGGCAGATCTACGTGCAACCCACCTTCATTTCCCTCACAATGCAGGCAGAGAATTAATTGTAACTAGGGGAAACTTCTTAAGAAGAGAAATTTAGTCTGGATATCAGTATTCCCCATATGGTGGCAAAATCCACCATAACTGTGGCACAGTGCACAGTGCTCAGCTGGTTGCATTGTGTATGGTCACTCCTGCTGTCTCCACCATCCATTCTTTCCATTTGGGAAAATCCAGTAGATTTAAAAATGAGATGCATGTCATTTCAATTTTTTTTTTTTTTAAATGCAAAGTTATATTAATTAAAAAAAAAAGAAAAAAAGAAAAAAAAGCAGTCCTCCGAAGGCATTATTTTCCAGAAGCTGCAATTACAGCTCTTTTGCTCCTGACTCTGCACCAAGAGCTAATGAATTCGTTGACAATGTAACTAGAATGCAAGGAAAGGGATTTGGCACAGCACAGAATGGTGCCCTATGAATAGAAGGTTTCGTACAGCCTCAGCCACGTTCGTTCTGTCTCCATTCAAAAACACTGACGGAGCACGGGGGAACATTTCCACGTTTGACAGATGGAATAATGGCAGCAGTGAGTTATTAATACTCCATTAAGCAACCACAGATATTTCTCTCCACTTCCCCCGAGTTCAAAAACAAAGAACAGAAGGCAGTGTAACTATTCGCAGCCACTTCAGCAAGATCACCTATTTTTAATGCGCTGCCTGCTATTATGCCAAAGTACCCATGTCTCCTGAAAAAAGCTGGGTAAAAATAGAACTTCATTAATTAGAATCACCAGCAATTATGGAGGCTATGGCCTGACTTCACTCTCACTTTCTGAGCCTGCAGGATCCCAGCATGGTGAGGCAGGCAGGGCCATGCACCCAAGGTTGCCCAGGGAAATCCATGAGCCCATTATTAATAGGCAAGAAGGATTTGGCACAGGAGCAAGAAGGTTCTCTTTTAAGTTGGGAAATGTGCTCCACTTCTTTGTGCCTTCAGTTTCTACATCTGTAAAATGGGCACTGCACCTAATTTTGGCAAAGCATTTCAAATGATGGTCATGTAGCTCTTGATTTCTTTATTTCATCCTGCAGAGAGAGTGAAATTAAAGCCGATTGCTACAGAAGAAGCCTTTGTGTCCATCTTCCTCCATCAGATTATGTTTCCAAGGTATGTTAAGAAACAAGACCCCCAATAGGAGTTGCTGGTGTCCATTTAAATCTCTCAAATACTTACCTACACACAAATATACGGAGCGCACGAGGATTAACTCTAAATCCAAGTGGATTAGTCAAGAAGCATTGCACAGCAACGTGGAATTGCTGGAGAGAAATATATGAAATTGTCATTTTTGTCAACTTTACAATACAACTTGATCCCCCGTGCATAATGAGCCATAAGCCTGGCAATATCCCAGGGTCAGGTGAAGGAAAAACTTTCACTTGGGAAAAAATGATGGAATTCTTAGGGTCAGAGCATCAGAGACACGAGGGATGGGAAACCAGAGTCCACCTCGCTCCTTCCTGAGCTCCTCCAGTCCTTTTCGGAAGATATCATCACACACATACAACAAAGCACCTATTTGCATGCTCCCAAGTAACTGAAGTCGACTGCAAAAGATGGGGATGTGATTAAACACACAAAGCAGTGCAGGCAAGCAGGAGGCCTTGCTCTGTCCTTTGGAGGCTGCACGCATCACACTGCAAGTAGGAGGGAGACTGTTCCCTTTTGATATATGGGGAGAATATCTAAAGTAAAGAAAGCTCAATTTCACTGAATTCCTCTGTGGGATGCTTCAGCCAAAGGTGAGCAGAGAGAACCAGGTGTGATAACCTCAGTGCACATCTCCGGGCTGGCTCCTGTGAGCTGTCACAAAGAAAGGCATTATTTTAGGTAAAATACCACTGCAAAACAGAGTGACATTCGCTTTGACGTTTGACGATAAATTAAGGTTGAGGATATGTTAAAGAAAACTCTGAGCTCCTTCGTCACATTCCTCTATTCAAGGAGAAATGCAGCTGAGTTTCAGTTGATCTTGCCTTCTTTGCTGACCTGCAGCAGTAAATTTCCCCCCTTTTAGGGTTTAAATAGTTTGTCAGTGAATGATCCCATTCATAAAGAGCTGGTGATGACAGCTCTGCAAAGCTAAATGGCACTTAAATGTGCACCTAATAAATCTGCAACAAAAATAAACAGAGAGGAAGAGGGGAGAAAAAAAGGATTAACAACACCAAAGAGGTGGAGGGATATTGTCATCAAAACTGCTTGAAATGGCACTGTGCAGGATTGCTCCCACTCCCTGCCCCTATTTGGCCAACCTTTGAATTCTCAGAAGGAAACAGGCTTGGCTGGAAGCTGTGTGCTCTGCCCCCATCTCCCTGTGCTCCCACTGGTATCCACTTCATGTGGGCTTCTTGAAGTAGGGGAAGTGCAGTTCTGCTCTTGTGGAAGGCAAAGTTTGCCTTTACGAAATGATAACCTTGATTTTGTGTGGCCAAGAGAGTAAATACTCAAACTGCTCAAAGCAGGAATCAAATCTGGGAGGAAATGAGGGCAGAAAAGCAGGAACTGAGACAGTTCTGCAAGGAACCAATCTCAGATTGGCTGTGCTGCCAACAAGATGCCTATCACAGAGCTGAGGAGTCCAAGAGCAACACTTGGAATAACACAACACAGGCAGATGTGGCATTGGAGAAATGCCACGTGTACCCAAGACCTGGGGAGAAAATTTCTGCAAATTGAAAAGGACTGCAAACTGACTTTTACAGATGAGGAAATGAGGTACAGAAGTCATTTGTATGAGCTGTATAATTCCGTATAGGGAATTAATAACTTCACTAACAAACATGGGGATTTTTTACGACAGGGTACAGAGGCAGATGGAGGTGAGGAAAGAGTTCAGGGAGAGACAAGTGGGCTCAGGGAAGTTTGTTAATGGAGCTGTTTGGGCTTTAGAGTGAGACTAATTTTATACAAGGCTTTAATTAAAACCCTGGGCAGAAGAAGCAGGGCTGAGCCATCAACGTGTGCTGATGACAAAAGGCTGAGTCAGACTGCCATACCAAAAAGGATTGTATAACCTGCAGGAAAAGCAGGAGCTGAGGGCTGCAGCAGAGGCACAAGGCATGAGAGGAGCAAAATCCCAGCGTGGTAATCAGGAAATGAATATCCCAGGTTTCTGGCTAACAAAGCCAGGTGGCACACACAGCAAAATGAAATTGAAGCACCAAAATGAGTGAGATTCCTGCTGGGAACAGTGCTGCACCTCAACAGCAACGCATGCAGTTTTCAACACCTAAGTTCAAGAAAGATAAATTCGGCAGCAAAAGAACACCAGAGTGATGGGGGAAAGAATTCATCTCATGAGACAGGGCTGCAGCAGATGGAAGCTGTATGAAGACGTGAGCCCACCTACAAAACCCATGGATGGAAGCAACAGAGAGAGAGCACAGCACGTGCCAGTGGCCAATCAACAGCAAAGACAGGCAGCTAAACGGGATGCACTGAGGCACAGGTGGAATCTGATGAAGGACTGCCACAGGACTTTGCTTCTGAAACAGCTTTCCAGGAGCAGAAATGTACCATCACCCTTAATGTGTTTGTAAACAGCACCTGAAAGACTTGTGAAAGGGGAAGTATAAATGAATACATGCAATGCAACAACTGGAAGGCCCAGAGGGACCCTTCTAATCTGAGGAGTTATCCCATCTCTGCTGGCAGGAGCTGCAAACCATGTCAGCCTGGCCGCTGCTCTTTGACAGCTTCCCATTACCTCTGATGGGTGACTTTTCAGTGCACAAACAGAGCTAATTGTTACCTCAGGGGTAAATATTCACTCAGGCACACAGAATAAGGCAGGTAACTCCCAGTCTGGGCTTCTAATCCCATTATCAGACACCTCCTCAGCATCATTATCTTCTATAACACCAAATGAAGGGGAAAAAGTACCATTGTATTTCCAGTAATGAGAAGCGTGGACAAGAGAGGAAATAATTTCTCTGAGTCATGCTCCCCACCCTAATAAGTGAAATATGGAGAAAAGGATGACGTTACAGATTAGCTGCATTTAATTTTGATCATGTAGAAATTCCTATGTGCAAACCCAGCTCTTCTCGGGTGGCTGGGGCTCCTGCTCTGCTCTCTCAGTGAGGGCTGCAGAGAGCTGCTGCTGTACAGTACAGCCCTTAACCTGCATGGGATCAGTGCCTCGGGAATGAGATGCTCCTGGAGCCGTGTTGCATCCCACATTAGTGCAGGCATGGGCACAGCTGGAGCAGTCACTTTGCATGCAGACAGCAGCAGTGATGGGCTTGGGAGCGTTAGTTTGCTGATCATTACCTGAAGGCCAGAAATATCTGCAGGGATTGTCTGCACCCTTGCAGCCTCAAGGAAGAAGCCCTGCTGTTTTCATGAGCCTCTACACCTCTCTCTTTCCTATGACTTCTGCAAAGTTCTGCCATCCCACCATAATTGCAGGGTGATGTGATGGGAGCAGCCACCCAACCCTCCTGGTTGTGACAAGAAAGGATGCTGTTGATAATTTTCTCTCTGGGGTTTGCTTCTTGCATGTATACAAGGATAGAATGACTGAACTACATAGCAAAGGTGCTCTCGGCTCTGCTGTACTCAATTCAGCTGCTGCAATAGCCTCTCCAGCACCTTGCAGGACACAGAATCTCTGTAGCTCTGCCTTAACCAAACCCCACCAGCTCGCTGCATGCCTGTAAGAATCCATTCAGCATCAGAACTGGGTACCACAGCTCTGATAAAGCCAACAGTAGTTTTCTTTTAGCTTCAGTGAGAGCTGGGCACTGACAGGGGCAAGGATTTCAGCATCCAGGATCCTGCTGCTTTTGCCCCCTGACAAGAATGCTAGATGCTCTTTGGAGAAAGACATTGATGGCCCATAGATGGAAAATGCAAAAGGCCCCAGACATTTTCCTATTGTTTTTTTCTAGAAGGGTTTGGTTCATTTGGCTTTTAGCAACTATCAGAAGTATTTGCCCAAGGGGTACCACTGCTTCTCCTGCTCTTGGCAGTGCTCTGGCATGCTCAGCAGGCTTCTTCCCCAGGAAATTCTGACTTGGGAAATTTCTTTCTGAAGAAAGCATTTCTCACTAATCTCCGGGGAACAAAAGCTCCCATTGCTTGCAGGCTGCCCACGACCAGGATGATTTCAGGAATCTCTCTCACTGAGTAACTTTATGACTCTCAATTGTATGAATAACAAGTGCTTCAGTGTTTCCAGCAGGTAAGGGACATGTCAGAACACCCTGGAGGGGTTACACTCTCTCCACTGGCGGCAGCCAAGCAGCAAACATCTCCCTTTTGGCACCCGTGGATCCCAGCATGATAAGAAACTTCCTTCCTGTTACTACCAAGCTAAGGTGTAATTATTTCTGTGTGTTGGGACAGTATGTTCAAGATGAGCAACATGGGAAGGAGCTGGAGCTGGGGAAAGCCTACTCTGTTCTGGATTGGTGCCCCCAGACCACTTATTCTAAAGCTTATGGTAAAACCTGATAAATCCAACCTGGTGGTACCACACCTTGAGATGGAGAAGAGCAGCTTTCTCACAGGATGTTCACGTTCAACATCCCAGATTCCAGATCTATGCTTCAAACCAATGTCTTTTTCAAGGTGTAGACTTGGGCCCAAATCTTGTATTGCATAAATGTAATCCAAATGCTCTTTACTCAGTTACATTTTAATGATATGGTGTAAGAGGAAACTTGTGAAAAACCTGTAATACATTGTTCATTGCCTCTGTAGTTAAACCCCAGCAATGAATCTGCCTTTACACAGCCAGAGCTTTCTTCATTTATCATATCTTCTTCTAAGGAAAGTTGAATTTTCAAGAAAATTACTTCCCTCCTGGTTTTTATTTCTCATAGTTTGATGAAGTTAAGCTTTTCAGCTTTCTTCCTTTCACATTGTTCTCCCCTCTTTGTTCACCCATAGCTTTCTTACTTTCTTTCTCCATTTTCTTCCTGAAGCAAGTGATGGAAACAAAGGGGAACTGAAAACCCACCCCAACACCAATGCCTTTGTGCCTGGAGCTAAACCATTTTTTTTTTAAATACTGGACGACAGCCCATTCATCCTTGCTGGGACCTGGGGGAAACATACCATTCTGCAGGATGAGCTCAGTGCTTTGCAAAATTATCTAAACGTGGGTACAACAAAAGGTGGGTCTCAGCCAGAGCTCCGGATATCAGCGCTTTCCATCCCTGTAGGGGAGTTTGGATTTCAACATCAGGGCTTGTTTCTTGCTGTTAGAACTGGAAGCAAAACACCCCTGAAGTCCCGAGGCTCAACCCCAAAGGCACCTCTTTGATCTGACCTCCCTGATAAGTGACAAACCACTCTAGGACAGGAGGTGTTGGTACCTGGGAGATAGAACCCTAAAAAATAGTCTTAAATTATTAATGTGGAAGGTTTTGGCTCTGCAAAGAAGCTCTCAAGTCCCTCGTTTCTGAAGGGGCTGCATAGAGGGAGACTTGTCATGTTTCTCCTGATCCCAGGAGCACAAAGCCAACACAACTTGGAGTTGGGCTTGGGAGATGAGCATTGCTGCAGCATCCACCACAGCTCCAAATGAAGGCTGGTCTTGCACAGCCATGCTTTCTGCAGCCCAGCCTTGAAGCCTATCCGAGCTCAGCCCAAAGTGAAAAGGAGGAGTGTTTCTCAGTTGTTTGTGTTCCAGTGATGAGAGGAGAAATAAACCCAATGGAGCAGAGTCCTAAAACAAAAGAAGGATCTCTTGTCTACTATCAATGGGTGGGATCAGCATGTTCAACTCCACCAGGATTTGTAGGTGTTTTTCTCCATCTGCAGATGTGACATAGAACTGAGAAATTTGAAAAGATTTATCCAAGAGATAATTCAATGGTTTTACCATTTATCCCCCACTGTTTTCATTCCATCTCGACAGACACACATTCTGAGGCTTTCCATTCAAGAAGCTCTCAGCAAAGTCAGTGAAAGTAATTCAGAGTAAGCAAGAATGAAACAGCATTTAAGAGAGCTAATTTTGCTCTTCATTGCATTGAAAAATAAAATGCTAAGATTGCTAGTGATCCAAAAGAGGAACAAAAACATCTTCAGTGTCTTATGGCCTCATTAAAAACTAGCCCAGGCAGCTAGAGTATTGCATTCTCACCCAGATTGACTCATAAGTGATTAGAATGGGATTAACAACCAAAAAAATATCGCTGGAATTGTTCCCACCGTGAAGTAGGGTTGAGTCAGAAACAATTATTTTCATCTGGGAAGTGGGAAGTGACATTTCCCCAAAGATTTTTGCTGGAAAATCACCAACTTTGCTCGTGATTTAGAAATTCATCTTCCTTAGAATTTTCTAAATTCTGTAACTTTGAATTTCTCCTTTTCCTCGAATAGCACAGAAACACCAAACATCACCTCCTGCTCCAGGGAATGAAAGCCATTTTTCTATATTTCTATCCCATCCCCATAAAAATCCATTAAAATTCCTCAAATTAGATAAACGCACTGGCTATCAGTACAAACCTACATCTGTTTTCTACTTTGTGGAACACATTTTGGATGAAAGAAAGTGTATACACCGACAATTAAAGCTTCCAAGATGCTATGCTCAATATCCATCTCCAAAAAGCTATAGAAAAACGCACCGGAGGATTTTTTTTCCACTTAAAAGTCAAAGAAATCAGGAGATCTTTGATGCTCCCTGAAGGAGAAGTTGTTGGCTTTTCCTGTTGGTTTTGTTTTCTTGCTGTTGTTTGTGGAATGATGTGCACACAAAATCTGATGGTTTGATTCCATGCCCCTCTTCTTGCTTCCAAACCCAGTGAACTCCAAACTAAGTGGTGCAACCCATTAGAAAAATTGTTTCCAGTAAATTGTTCCCTTCATCCTGAGTAATACCACACTTAAGACTTGTAGAAACGTTTTATTTTGAGATAATAGTGCTGTTGCTACTATCCAAGAACAATACCTGACAATTACACAGTTCATAGACCATCTAATCTCATTCTTGTATAAACAGGCCGTGGGCCTTTTTAAAATTAAATGCCATTTCAAGTCCAACAGATACGGTTGAATTAAAGCTGTTTTTCTTTAAAAAAGACTTCCACAGATAATCTGAAACAACACACAGCATCATGACTCCATCCAACAAGGGCCAAAATTCTGCTCTGCCATCCCTGCCTCTCTTTGGGCCTGTCACAAATTTGTTGGGGCTCTGTGGAAAGAGCAGTGCTTCCAAAACTGATCTCCACGTGTTTTAATGGCAGAGGAAACTCTTTGTAGCTCCCAGACCGTGTTTCCAACACAGCAGGTAAGTGGGAACTCTTTGGTCCCATTTCTACCTCCAGGTACAAATGCTAAATGCTGTAACATGCCTGAGATTTTCTATGTTTCTTAACAAGAACATTGCTCAACTCTGGTGGATGTTTTCTCTTTTTTTTCTTAAGATGCATTGAAATCTGTAGAAGCCTTTTCAAACTTGATTGCGGTGTTTTAAGTCAGCACTGCACAGCGTGTGCAGCAATGCTCCTGGTTGAAATCAGTGGGAGCTTTGCTATGCATGGAGTACTGATGTAAATGTGTGTTAAAATGCAGAGCTGATGCTGAGGTGGACTAAGAATCTTCCAAACATCACTGAGCAAGAAATGGGGGAAAAAGAAACCCTTTCTCCTCATATAACACTCCTTGGATGAGTGAAGTGAGAACTATGTGTGTGAATTATTATTCCCCACTTTCCCCCAAAACAGGGCAGGGTCAGAGATGCCCATTTATTAGCTAGATGTGCAGCAGAGGAAGTGACAAACCAGCAACAACACCCTGAGACATTGCCCTGCACCCAGTGACAAGGTGCCATGGGCAGCACCCTCACCTACCTCAGCAAGGTGCTGCAAGAAGCATGCACAGTGCCTCCTGCCCAGGAGGGTTACAGGAAGCTGGATGACACCCCTGTTCTCCAGGGTTTGTTAGAACAAACGATCTGACCCAGAAAAGTCTGCCCAGCATTCTGAAAGAGAAACAACAACAACTGGTTTGTTTATATATTTCAGTTTTAATTAAAAAATAAAGGTTATCTTAATACATCTCTTGCAGCCTTTGGGCAAAATGCACCCTTAACAAGACTTTAGGAAACATGATGCACGTCTATTCTTGGCACACATCTTAAACAAACGCGAACTTTCCGCAGCAACTTCTTAAATCCATCCTTCTCCCAAAACCCTGGAAATATTTAAATGTTCATTAAAAACCCTAGAAAAATTAGAAGTGGGCCCAAAGCGAAAATCCCAGATCCAAGCATTCCAAAGCTTTTGGAGCAGACTCAAATCCAAACCCTCATCTCCTTCGATGTTTTATCCTGGATCACTGCAAATTCACAGACACGGCACCCAAATAACCATGAGACACGAGATCTGAGTGCTGACCTGGGTATGAGTCTCTCTTCAGAAGCTTTGGTCTCTGTATTGGGCCAAAGCAAACCCATGTGTCTGAACTCTTCCCCCAAAATGTTTAAGTTGGGCCCATCCCTAACAGAAATAAGTGCTGGTTACAAGTCGAAATGGTGCTGTCAGAGCTCCCCATTTCTTTGCTGTCCCTGATCCAAGACCAGGCCAAGTCCATTTGCACTACTTTTAAAGGCAAGGATAAAGCCAAGCGAACACACGGAACCCTCCAACACAGCTGCACCACTACACATCCGCCTCCCTCTGCAGGAAAGGAGCCCTGGCCTTCTTCTTTATTTGCCAGGAGCTGTCTGGGGTTTCTGGACATGGTTTTCTCTGGAAATACACCCAGGCCTCCATCGTTCTCTGTGGGAAGGCAAACATGTGCCACTGCTCACACTGCATGCCTTTGTTCCACCGTGGCCCATGATGGCTGATTCCCAAAGGCACAAAGTGACCAATCTTTCAACTTATACACAAGGTCTACATATATATATATATATATTTATATATATATGTACACACCAACAATTACATACATATTTAAATATATATATATATACACACACATATATATTTGGTTTTGGTTTCTCTCTTTGCTTTTTCTTTTTTTCCCTTTCCCTTCTCTTTTTCCCTTTAACTTAATGGCGTAGCCTCCTCTGAGGAGGGCTCTGGTATATGTTCTGGAGACTCTTCTGTCTCCAAAGAGACTTCTGGCTTCTCCTCTGTCACTTTAGGCTCCTCGGGCGCCTGAGATCCCTCCACCTCCTGACTCTGAGCCTGGCTGTTCATTTTCTCTTCTGCTTCAATTTCCTCTGAGGTGGGAATGGAGTTTTTCTTTGGACGGCCTTTGGGCTTCGTTGGAGCTTCCTGCCCACCTTTCAACACCTGGAGCAAAGAGATTAACAGTCAGATCAACCTGAACTTCCCTGCTGTGAGGCTTCCTTTAGAGAGAGGATGAAATGTGACTTCAGACGTGACCTGCGGTCACCATTCAGCTTCAGAGAATTTCCCTGCATTCACAGAGTGAGTTCAACCATTTTCTCATGTATCTAAAATTAATGCAAAAAAATACCAGCAAGGACACTCAGAATTTAGATGGAGCCATCTGAGCCAGTTTCTGCAGCAGCCCCAAAAGTGATCTGATCACGCAGTCCTCAACATTACATAAAGATTTTATGCACAATTCAGACCCTTTCATGAGCATTTGATCTATTTAAAGCCCAAGTAAGAACATTCAAACTTTAGCCAGGATTGCTTCTGACTGTCTGTTCTCTTGCCAATTCCACTTTGGCTTCTAAATTAGCATTTAATATTATTATGCCAAAAATGCAGAGGTACATAGTTTGGTTCTTCCCTCAGTTCTAAGTTCTTTCATCCCTCAGCTCCACATTCTTCCTGCTGCTTGTTGTACCTCCAGCCTACCACTTAAGCTCCAATGTGAGCTTTTTAAAGACAAAAAAAGCACATTTCTAAGAAAACTGTAGGCAAATTCGGCAAGAAGAAGACAAGATTTAGTATAAATAGACAGAAATCACTGACGCTACACTCAGCTTCGGAATCCATTCTTTCAAAAGCAGTTGGTAAGGACTGAGAGAAATGGTACCAAACCCCTTACCATCTTCTTCCACTTCATCCTGCGGTTCTGGTACCACGTCTTCACCTGGAGCTGGGTCAGCCCCAGCGACTGCGCCAAGTCGAGCCTGGAAGAGAAGACAGACACTGCAAGGAGCTGCCAGAGGATGAGAAGCACCCAGATGCCAAGGGCAGCCAACCACACAGCAGCAGGACTGCCAGAAAGGATTGCTTTGCTTCTCCCAGGGTGTAAAGATAGTCGCTGTTATGGAAGAAGAAAGAATGGTTAAAGTGTTGGTGGACAAATGGCCAACTCTAAAAGTTTTGAAGGCTTGCCTGCTCTTTTTCAAACACAGGACAGCTGTATGCTGACTGCTGATGCTCCACGTTTGTGCATGAAGCAGGGAGCTGCTGCTACACAGCATTCCTGAAAAATAGGCCCATGGTGTCTGAAGCAACCACGCAAGAAGCAAGACACCTGGCATCAGTCTGCCTGTGAAAGCGTTGCTTTTTGTATCATATTTCATCTTCACTACCTACATAATGAGGATAATGATACTTTTTCATTTCTCAAAGAGCAGTAGTACATCTAAATCTATTAATTTCTTATGCATTGTGCTATTATAGGCAATTTAAGCTTATAAACGAATTTATTATTTGCGTGTTTAGCTTAAGGGTATGTGTGGCAGACAGCCCATAATCCTGATTCATCCTCCGCATTTCTCCAACCTGTGCAAGTTCATCTGAAACCATTCATTATTTCTATATTAAAACTCAGGATATGAAGCAAATGCAGCTCAGGCTGGCTCTTTATCCTTCCCCACAGGTGATGGTACCATGCATCTGGCAGTGTTGTAATGGAGTTGCACAACAGGCAGAGTTGGAAATCCTCAGCAACGCCAGACAAGTGCCCCACAGAGTCACGCAAACCCCACAGGTGGGACAGCCCAAACCCAGAGCCACATTCCGAGGTGTTCTGGACTGTATGAGCTTTCTGACAGATATTTCCCTATTTCTGCACGGGAGAAAGCACACTTGTCAAGGCCAAGTTGTTCATAATAGCATTTCTGTTTCAGCTGGGCTCCTCGGGCGGTCAGGCTCACTCGTGTATTTACAAACACCTACGCACCCCACACCAGCTCTGTGCTCACATACACACCCCTGGCTTCATGCTTTTCCCCACTTGAGATTCCCTGCTGCCTACGCTTCTATACAATGTCTGTGTGATATCCCATTGACTTAAAAATACTACCAGTTTGTCTGAGAATGTGGCAGAGGCATTATCGCATCGCACTGCTCTCCTTTACTACTAACAAACCAGGTGCTCCGTTTGCCCTCTAACCAGCACAATCTTGTGTCTAGGCCAAAAGCTGCAGGACTGAACACAGATCACAATTCATTGCTTCACGATCACGTTTCCAGCCATGAGTTCAGAGAGAGAAACACTGCTTGGCTAGCTTGCCATAATGCATGTTATCACACTCTGATTACCTGCAGCCAGTTGCCATCTCTTGCCACACACATTACTGTAGTCAGCATTGCCTGGAAACCCAAGGAAACAAACAGGGGAAGTGGTGCTGGGACAAGAATCGCTCACCAGGCTCTAACACAGACAAAGCCAAGGAACAGTCATACTGTTAAATTAATTTACCAGCCCTGAGTGCTTCATCAATGGTGTCAACAATCTGCTTATGTGACGCTGGGAGGAGTCACTAAACGAGCACTAGGATCTAAAGCTGTGTGAGACATTCAGACGTGCTGGTGAGATTTGGTCTAGCTGTGATCCTTTGGTGACAGGCAGTACAAGTGGAGTGTGCTGACTTCAAAACCGATTTAATATTGGGATTCTGCCACCCGTGGAGTTCAAGGTCTGGTGAACCTTTCAAACCCTCCCTAGGTTTACAAACTGAATAGGAATCGGACAAGGCTTTTTTCTGTAATTTAAATTTGCAGGGTAGCATTCAAAGCCTTTAAAACAAACAAAACCGCTCCTTATTTTAGTTAGTCTATTTGCTACCAAGCAGTCCCTGAGAATTCAAGATGTAGCAAGGCAGCCTTCACACCTATGCATCCCAGGCTCTCTCCCTGATGGACAGACCACTAACTGCTCACTGAATTGCTAGCCATGTTTGCAAGATGAGAGCTAGTTCAGCAGCAAGCTGAAGCTACAGCCAACTTCCCAGCTGCCACAGAGACAGAGCCATCCACCTCAGCATCTCAGCAGGAAACCAGGCTGCATCTTTTCCCAAGGATCTGGAGCAAGAACAGAAAAGAAGAAAGAGCCTTTGCTCAGCTTCTTGTACATCTCTGAGCCTGGATGCCTGCTAGCAGGCACATCTATCACCATGTGACATTTCCATTGATACAGCCTATTCGTGTCATCTTTGATCTCAAGAGAAGTTAGCCTTGAAATTTAATCAGGTCATCTGCCCATGTCCTCGGCCAACAGCAGAGGCATCGCCTTGGAGTTAGAAAGCAGCACTCTGCAGCCAGGGAGCACTCAGTATGGGGACAGCTGAGCAGGCTTGCTTCAACCCTTTTGCTCCCTGTCCCTCTCCTAGTTTAGGAAACAGTATTTTCCTGCTCCTTTCTAAGCAATATTTATAGCCTGCAGATAGTTTCAGCCATGTCTGGTTGTCCCCAGGTTGAGGATGGACAGAAGGGAGCTACAGATGTGCACAAGGTGTGATCTGTCTTGGCTGCCAGCGTTAATCCCAGAATGTAGAAAAGGGAACAACGAGCATCTGAATGGACTGCTCAGATAAAGCAGTAAACCAGATGAAGACAAGTGCATTCTGCACAGCTAAAGGACCGCAGTTGGTGGTAGAAAGCGGAGAGCCCGACCTGTGATGGGCTGCTTGGATCTCCCTCCCCAACCCAGCGCACTCCTACCTGTCGGGTGTAGACAAATACTTCTGCTTCTGGAATTTCTTCTCCAAGCCCATCAGCTGGAGCTCTGTGAAGATGGTCCGACTCCGGCGTGGCTTTTTTAACCGAGGTGTGGGCTGCTCTGCCTCTGACTCGCTGCTGCCGTGGGTCTCGCTGGCTGGCGTCTCTGAGCTCGCAGCCGCTGAGGTCTGGGCTGGCAGCACATGGGAGCTGGTGGCAGCTGGAACGAGGTGAGGGACCACAGAGGGCTGCCTGGTGATAACGGAGATGAGAGGATATGCCCTCAGAGAAGGGGACCCTGGCAGGGAAGAAAGCAGACAAAGGTCATTTCAGTGGAAATACGGATGGAAAATGGGAGCTGTAGAGAGATTTCTCTTCCAAATTGTGTTTCCTCGCTACCTCTTAATTCTACAACTTATACCAACTGGCTGAAACCAGCCCTAAAAGCAAACTAGCACTTCTGCCCCAACACTTCAGTTGGGGATGGCAAATTTAAACATCCCCAGATGCTGCAGGAGTTTCTGATTCCCTTCAAACCTTACAACTATAGACAGGTTTCTGCTCAGCCCCGGGAAAGCAAAGATCCCTTTTAGGTCTCTGGGGCCACGCATGGGAAATGTACACTCATTCAAAGATGGCCATTGCACACAATTCTGCAAACAACCTCCAGAATCTTGGACAAGCCCACTTTCTCACTCTGTACCTCAGTTTTCCTCATTTGCAAAATGGAAACAATCCTCCTTACCTGCCCTCGCTGGTGGTAAAACATGGATTAAAGCTTAATGTACATAAAGTATTCCGAGATCTTTAAGATAAATGGTACTGTGGAAAGGAACATATTACACCAGCAGGCCTGATTATGAAACTCTTAGCATGAATCACCACTAATGAACATAATAATCTATAGGCTTCAATGAGTCTATTTTAGCAAGTAACTCTTCACCAGCAGGAGAAAGGTGTTGCCAGCCTGGCCTGCTGCTGCTCCATATTCCTCAGCATGAACAGTTGTGGGATCACAACTCAGGTCCCAGGTAAAATGCCATGCAGGGGTGGATCAGAGCCATGTGTCTTGTTGGCTGGCACTTCTCGCATCTGCTTCACTCACATCCAAAATCCAGCCACTTGCAAAGCAAGCTTGGAAAACTTTGCCATTACACCAGCAAAGTAGGAACAGTTTGAGCCTTGCTTTTCTCCTCCACATCTTTGCAACACCGAAAAAAAAAAAAAAGAAAAAAAAAATATTTCCACTTCCATTAAATTTAAATTATTTCACCATTTCACTTAAACCATCCAGAAAATACTCGAGAGATGAGACCAGAATTGCTAAGCCAACAACTGCTTATGGAAAGTGTATCTGCATTTTCTTTCTGTGGGTTTCTTTCAACCAATGCCTGTGCAGTTCCACTATCACCAAGCAGCTTGGCAAACATTCTGCCTTGATTTACCACTGCAACGGCAGCTC
The DNA here is from genome assembly GCF_023343835.1 of Lagopus muta. Taxonomy (NCBI): domain Eukaryota; kingdom Metazoa; phylum Chordata; class Aves; order Galliformes; family Phasianidae; genus Lagopus; species Lagopus muta. The sequence goes on along the minus strand of NC_064454.1, from coordinate 1,363,641 downwards.
TAAGAGCATAAATCAGGGTTGAGAAAGCCTCTCGTGCCTCGCAGTACCAGATCTGCCCTCAATGGTATTTCTGCACCCATCAACACAAGCCAGCTACAGACTTCCTCCCATTTTTCAGCTAAACTGACCTAAAAGGGTCAACCTCAGCTACTGTTCCAGTTTACGTGCCACAAAGGACTGGACTTAACCTTCTTGTGTCCCTTAGGGGTCAGGTGGTGCTGGTTCCAACCTTGGTTATTTTTGCAGGGCAAAGCAGTGCTAGCTATGAGAGAAGCAGATGACCTGGGGTTGTTCAAGTGTTGAGCACCTGAAAGAGGGGATACTTTTTCCTAACTGCTCAGCAGTCAGCAACTGCGACCTGGCCAAATGCTCAGAAAAGCTCAGTGCATGCTTATTTTTGGTGCCCACGTCAGAACTCTTATTTACTTACAGCACTTCTGAAACTGCTCTTCTACTTCTGGACAAGTGATGGTTTGCTACTGCTAAGCTGCTGCGAGCTCCAAGTGGTAAACAGATTGGTGAGGCTGCTGACACCAAGAGCTTTCTGTCTATTTATCACATATGATCATAAGAGAAGCGTTTGCTTATGGCTCGACCCCAACAGTCATGAGAGTGCTTTTAGAAATGATTGTAAATAATGGAAGCATCAGCTGAAGTGCAGTCTGGCCATGTAGAAGGCTTCTCAGCTTGCTGTCCTTGGTGTGATAAGGGCACAGGATGGGTAGGACAGAGCAAGGACAGCACTAGGAGAAAAAACCTGGGGTTCAAGGCTTTCTGTGGAGAAAGCTGGAGGTCAGAAAGGGGCAATGTTTTAGCAGCCTCCTCTCCCTGCAGTGAGGACAAAAAGCAGGAATAGCTCATCTCTGCATTGCTTCTGATCACAAAGAAAATGAGCAAGTTCAGCCTTGTTCTGGATATAAGTTATTCCAGAGTTCAAAGGTGGCTGATGCTGAGCCAGTCCATTGGGTCAAGGTGCACTATTAATATGGCTTAAACAATCCTTATAGTTCTTACTCTGATAAAGCTTGGGCTTCCAAACACAACAAAATCTGAGGCTAGATCTCCATTTCACATCCCCCAGAGTTCAATGGTATTTCTGGACTGCCACAGTATTGTAATAATTTCCTAATCTTCAGCAAATTAAATGCTGGCAAGCAGCTCTCGTCTGCTCAGCACTGTCGTGACATGCTCTGTCTTCCACAATGGGAAGGAGCAGAGATGGAGCATCTTCCTTTTCAGACCTGCCCTGCAGAACAATTTCAGCTGAATGCATACTTTCCATTATCATTTTACAAACACCTTTTCCACTTCTGACCCACTATCCTTTTGTACTTGAAACCCAAACAGCAGCCCACATGAACCACAGAATGAGGAATTTGTTCTCTACCCAAGCAGCACAGCAAGTGTTCTGATGTTCCCAGCTATGAGAAGGCAGCACAGTGGTGAAGCTGCCACAGTTTTAGGATTCAGGAGGTCATAAAGAGGACGACCTCTTAAAATGTGGTTTTGTACAAGAAAGTCCTAAGTTCCAGCTCCTCTGCTGGGATGCTTTGATTAAACTTGTGGCCACTAGACATGATGCAAAAGGGACACCACCACTGAGCTGTATCACATAGCAAACGCTTTAATTAAATATAAATACTTCAAACAAAACATTTTCCCTTCTTTTGTCCCTTCCCCCTCCTCCCTGGCTTACTTTCAACCCCATCAGACAGAGACTAGAGGGAAGAGAAAAGGGAAAGCACTAATTAATTGCACTGTTTGACTGCCGGCAATGGCAGAACAGTTTTCCTCCCAGGCAAACTCAGCTAATTCTGTTTTGGAAAGAAAGAAAAAGGAAGGGAAGATTTATGGATCAGCTCCTCTTGGCAGGTCAGCCCTGCTCGGAGGCAAAATGAAATCTCACTCCGAATGGGCTGCAGTGAAAGGTAAATAAAAAGAAAATGAACTTACGACTTAGGAAAGTCTATAAATCTGCCTTCTTCTGAGTGTCAAAACAAAAGGCTACCAAGGAGGAATCGGGTTTGTTCAGAAAGTTCCCTTTTGCTGGAGGGCTGGGCAGCCCATTGGAAGGAAGAAGCAAGCCCTGATCAAAGCAATGGAGGCAAAAGAGGCAGAGTAGTAGAACAAGTTCAATCGTTACACGCTCACTGTTCTACTTTTAACATTCTCCTTAAGCTCTGCATTGTGAATATTAAATGAAAGAAAGCAGAATGCATCAGGTTCTTCCTGAGATCAATGCTGTGGTTCACCAAGCTCCATGCAAGCCCCTGGGAAGTAAAGACAAATGAAAAGTGAAGAAGAGAAAAACACCTCCTCACTGGTGTGCCATCACTGACGGATGCTCAAATCTGAAGTTCAGAGGTGACCTGGGTGGTGTTCATGCCATGCAGTTTGGTGCTGTGCACAGATCCCTTGGCTGTTTCTAGGATGGGAAGCAGAGCCATGATGAGACTGCACCTGAGCTAATTATGGCCTGAGAAGAGGTGGGCTAATTAAACTGAGCATACGGCATCAACAGCTTGACAGATTCCAAGACCTGAGTTGGTGTTTTTGTGTGGTGTGGCCTTTAAAACATTGCCACAGATGGTCTTCCAGAGATGCTACCCCCACTTGTATGCTCTCCTGAAGGGCACTTCTGGGACATTCTGAAAACTTCCAAAAACAGCTCCAAAGCTCAGCTGAAGTGCATAGAGCCAACATTTCCATGGGAATGGTGTCATAGAGGCTGCAGGGAAAGCTAAGTGCAGCACTGGAGCACAAAGACTGGTAGTGTTCCAAAAGAGTGTTCAGCAAAGTTCCCTGGAGGAAAGAATCAGAGGCTGCAGGCACAGCTCACCCTATATTCTATTTCCAGTCCCATTCAATAAACCTTATTAACCTGCCCAGGACCACAAGTCTTGCCAAAGTTAAATGCAACTCAGCTACACAGCAGGAAGGCTGGGCAGCCAATGGCTTCCCTCCCTCAAAGAGAAATGCAGACCAACTGATATCCATGGCAAAGCAGCCATCAGACTCCATGGAGCCAGAACTTCACCTGCATGAGTCCACAGGAGGAAAACAAGAAAAAATTAGTGCAGCTAATTCTAGTGAAGCAAAAATGATCCTTTGTAGGGTTCTCAAGTTAAGGAACGATTCTGTAAGAACCGAAACCTTCCGTGATGAGCTAAGACAAGATGAAAGCTCACTCAGGCATTTTATTTTGCCTTCCCTGACACATTAGCTAAAGTCACTTCCCTGTTCAACCACATTTTTGAGGGGTTGTGTTTTCATCTAAGTGTGTTGCAAACAAAAACCCTGATGTCTGTGAACGTCACCCATTGTAATACTAAATAAAACATGCTGTAGCTGGAAAGGGCTTTTCCCCAAGGCACCTCTCGCTATGGAGGTACCCAGCAGAGAGCAGAGGTGGACAAATCTGTAGCTGCACTTCCCCAGCTATGGGCACTTGGGTCTGTGGTTGAATTCAGTCCTTTAGTTCCAAAACCACAAGGGAAATTATCTGAGCACTTGGAGCTGTGAGATCCAGGTTTCCGTTTCATACCTGTCTCCATTAGCAATTCATCAACATAATGTTTCAGTATAACTTTTACATAATAACAGTAATTAATAAGTTTGAGTGTGTCTGAGGTATGCATGCCAGAGGCCTTCACAAAAAAAAAATTAAAAAAAAAAAACTAACCAGAAAGATAATTAATCTTTACTTAATAACGACATTTGATATTCATATTGTGCTTCTGTACAACTTTACGGCACCTTGCACACTGAAAATAATTGCTCATAAGGACATGATGAGCCCAAGAGCTTCCCTGAGTGAGGACTCATCCCACTGCCTGCTGTAAGGACCAGGACCCCGTCAGATCCACACTGAAGAGGAAAATTTGTAAGTAAAAGAGAATTATTATTATTATTATTATTATTGTTATTATTTTCAAGTGAAACATTTAAAGAATCTCTTTGGCCAGTGCTCAAGAAATCCTCTGTAGCAAATGTAAAATCACTCTGGCATAATTGGTGGAGGATGAATCAGAAAAACAAGCACCACTTTTCTATTTTGAATTATCCTGCCTCACGCACTCCCAGGGCAGCCTGCCTTTTGGAATGAATTCTCCTTGACTCATATTCACCTCTTCAGGAAACCAGGCATGGCTCAGAGAGGTCCCACTCTTTGTCTGAGGCTACAGGAAAGTGTGTGCGATTCCACATCTTTAGCAGATGACCCTTGAAGTCCTACCGTGCAGGAAAGAGGTTTCTCTGAACACAAGCAGACAAATCCTCCCACTCCTTTTAAAATGCATGGGCCCAAGGCCATCATAACTGGAAACTGCTCCAAGCAATGGATGGGTTTGGATGGGAATCTCCGTTCCAGACCCTTTCTGTTGGGACTCTGAGGGAGTTTTAAGACCAGGCCACATTAGTTCCAGGGAAATAAACACAAGCGCATCTCTATAAACCACAGAGCTCAGATGATGCAGGAGAGTTACTGGGATACAAGCCACCAGCTCATTTACCATATCTGCATCGAGGGACACTTTGGCTCCATTAAGCCAACATCAATTTGAAGCTCTTGCTTTTGAACTAAGTCATGTCAAACACTTCAGCCAAGTGTTTCCTCCATTACGGATGATAAGACTGAACTCCAGAGCTCATCACTCACTGGACCTGAATTTAGAAAGCAACGTAGCCAAAAGATTACAGAATCAAATAGCGAGGAGAAATGGATTTACAGGCAGTCTCTGGTCTCAAGGATGGAGGAGAAGCACTGCACCAAGGTGACCCAGCTCTCTGGGTGTCCGAATTGGAGCTGCAATGTATTTGTCTTTAATGATGGCAGCCAGATGACCAGACAGCTCAGGACATTGGGGAGAACTGCAGGAGGCCAAATCCCAAACTCGGTACAGATGGTGTCACCGGTCAAAGACAACAGTTGGATTTAAGTCTAGAAACATAATCAGAGTGAGAGGGCAGTTTAATGGAAGGGTAAGCCATGTTCTGCTCCTTATCCCCAAGTATCTCTTGCTGGATGCTGTCCAAGATATTAGTCTGGAAAGATTTTGGTCTGACATGTTATGACCATTCTTAGGTTCTTACACGTTTGATAAATAAATCTGCCTCCTCTCAGGATTTCAGTTTCTGTCCAAGTTTAAATGCATAATGCCGCGCGTGCATAAATCATTCAGTCCTTTACTTCCTGCTCTGTTAATTATTATCACAACATCCATAAGCAAACACTAGCCTTGGACAGCAGACTAGCCCTGCACACAAAAGCACTCTTCAGATTTCTCAAGCCCACCCTTGTGCGAGCTCCAGCAGAAACCTTGCCATAAACATCACCACCTCTTCCTGCTCCAAGCCTTGAAAACATTCTGGTGAGTGACACGTGGGAAGGGAGAGAGTTCAATGGCTTCTAAACACCAAACTGCTTACATTTTGCACACTTGATCTTTTGGAAGATGCATTACTCTTCTTCAGGAGAACAGTAGATCAGTTTTTCAAAAGCAGACTCCTTCTTCTATTCCTCCACACCAAAGTGAAAGGAGGACTTCAGCAAGTACCAGTGCTAACCTGAAAGGCACCTGTCATGCTGTGGCAGAGCCTTTGCCTCTTAGAATCTTGGCTTATCTCAAGGGTCACTATTAATAATCTTGCTCCCATCAGGACGCATTTAGCAGAGAGGCTGGTCTCACTGGAGCTGTGTGTATGATTCTTTGATCTTCCATCTGCCCTCACGGAGAGAAAGCTCATCTCTGTTTCCTCTACACACAAAAATAAACCCTGTGGACGATTTGGCTGAACAGCTGCACTAACAATGCAGTTTAGATAGACTGGAAAGATACATGAGCAAGCTGCATTCAACCTGTCTATCCTTTGTGTCTGCCACTTCAGCAATTTCACCCCACGCTGGTGGCTAGTTGAAAGGAGAAACACTGATGGAATAAAGCTGAACATAATGTTCACCCAGTATTATTCCAACACCTCGGAAAAAGGATTTCATCCAAATGTGATTTTTTGGGTTGAAGAAGCTGACAAAGGTTTTGCCACAGCTTTGCTGTGTGGCATTGCTTATTTTATTCCCTCCAGTCCAAACAGCAGCATACCCAGGTCACCCCATGGACAGAACCTTACCCAGATAGAATGAATCAAGGAGAGCTCAGCTTTCACTTTTTGGATGGGGGAAAAGTATGGCTGCACTTCCAGCTCCCAAAGCAGCTCCCTCAACTTCTGTAGGACTGTCTACATTATACTGAAGTCACTGCAAGAACCTTCAGATGTATGGCTTATTCACCACCTCTGCCTGCAGCTGGGACAGTCCAAAATGGACTCTGGACATTCTCAGTGGTTATCCCTGGTCTCCAGGCAGCCTGATACTGTACTCAATTCAACATCTGGACTTAATCAGCCTGCTCTGTGGTCCAGGAGTCAGTGAGGACAAGGAAAACTGCATTCACTGCTACAGACATCATGGAAAGACAATGTCAGGCTGCAGCATTACACATGTAATTTCACCTTGAAGTACAGCTTGTGAATAAAAGCATGGGGAGAGCCAGGGAGGCAGCCATGGGGTTGGTCTGGAGAGGGGAAACAGGGGCTAAACAATAAGTCTGCACCAGACCCACAGCTCAGACATAGGAATAGCTCCCAGTGCAATACTAGATTGAGGTGGAGTTGTTAAGACTCAGCCCATTCACTTCAGTTTTTGTTTGTTTTCCTTCTAGCCGAAGCACAAACAGGTTAAGCTCCTATTTCCATTCATCTCATCTCAAAAAAGCAAGCAACAAAATGTCTTGAGGATGGGCAGCCTCAAAATGGATGCACCCAGAGTAAGTAGTTCCATGAGAAAAATGTTGGCCTTGGAGTTGCAAAGCACTTGGGCTGCGTGCAACCGTTTACATGTCAGGAAAGTGATGACAAGGTCTCCTCTCATGTACCAGGCAGCCTATGCACAGCACTGTTAGATGGATGAGCCAGAAATTCCAGTTGGTGAGCTCCCAAAGGTTCTGGTCTCCAGAGAACACGCTCCCTCACTCATGCCAGACACCATTGTGCTGGGTTTTTTTCTGTTCTGATAGGAAGTCAGCCAAGGAGACACTGTTTTATATCTCCAGACAGATATAGATTAGACTTAGGGTGGAGATTGGCCCGAATTAATCATAGGAGTTCAAATTAGGTTTCTACCGGTGCTCCGATTCTGCTAGCTTTAATGCTATTACAGACAGAAAGCTCAGGACATCCATTTCAGACACCTCCAATCCAGAACTACAGACACACCCCCAGACCAGAGATGTGCATAGGAGACCCTCCCTCACCCTAAGCTTGGAGGGATTTGAGTCCAAACTCCAATTATCACCCATCTCTGGTTTTCATCAGCACATCTGTTTACCTCTGATTTTCCTATGGAATGCAGCATTGCCGTGTTCCACAGCCTGTGATAACCTCATTTAAATACCAATCAGAGAAGTCAATACACAAAGACAATGCAGTGCTTTCTTCCCTCCACACATGTGGGCGTACGATCCGCGCCAGTGTTAGCATCAGCTCCGGGATAATGGGAGATTGTCTCATTCCCACCGTCTCTACTTAATCTCACTTGACTCATCCAGAACCAGAAGAATCAAAGTTTGATCACTGAGATACAGAAGAAGGGGAAAAGGACTCTGGCATAGCATTCCCAGCCCTGGCACAGCTTTGATGCTCCATCTCCAGAAGATCCCCAGCTCTTACCGGACTTCTGTTTTTTTCCCCACATGCAAAACGAGGATGATAACATCTACCACACAAAGCTGTTGTATGGTCTGGAAAGCACTCAAACGGAAGCCACAAAGGGGAGGCAGAGGTGTTATTATCTCACACCTAGCTAAACCTATTTCCCATTAATAGATTGCATGAGCACTCTTTTGTGTCATACGATTACGAAACTCCTTAATGTGCCATTAATATATATGTTAATAGTGAAGCAATGCGTGTATCCTGTTGTTGTGCAAGCTGCAGTGTTTCCATGGGAACTCCTCCAATAACAGACGTATACAAAGCACCATTTTTTAAAATCAAATTCGTATTTTTTACTTTTTAAAGATCTAAGACTTCTAAGAATATCAGGAAAGATATTCAAGCAAAGCTCTGGCTGCCAATACAGAGACAGACAAAGGAAAGAGGTCTGAGGGGAATATCTCTGGTGGTTCTCAAACACCAGCATTGCCAGATTCCCTTATGCGGCACTGCTGGGGTGAAACACCACAGATTTATTATTCCCATGCTCTTTCTGCACACAGCATAAGAGACTTTACATTGTCAGTGTTCTCACTAAGCTATGAGTCAGTAAAACAAAGCGAGACTGACTTTAAGACCCTTCTAAATTCATAAAGCCTCAGTCTGACATTGCATCTCTACCCCATTCCAGCCTTCAGGAAGCAAAAAAATCTCTGCTGAAAATAAAAAGTCCTGCATTAAAACCATGCTCTGCTTGCACATCCGCCTCGTGCCTCTTCCACGCAACACAGGGAGGAGGAAAGAAAAGCACATCTTATCGTTTATTTTTAACTCCGTGGGGGTCACTTCCCATTGAGTTGTTGAGAAGAAAACATACTCCCACCAACACGTTAACATCTCATTTCCAGCACTGCTTTGGTAAAGAGACCAAATAAAAAATAATGGCTTTTACAATAAGGCATATCATCCGTCCTCAGCATGTAAAACGCAGTCATTAATCACAGAAGCAACCTACTTATTATAGGTATTCAAGCACTGGCAATACAAATGCTTATAAAACAGGGGCTCCTTTCATAATTCCCTGCCCTTGCCTCTCAATAGTTTAGAGGATTAACCCTTTTACAACAAGGGATGGGCAAACTGGTTTTGCCTAATTCCAAACCAACCTGACGTCATGGGTTCAAAAGTTCGACCTGAACTCAAACATCAGATGAGGTTTGTGCAGAGGGGAGCCAGAAAGAATGAGTTTGAGGAGAGAAAAAGGAATAGAATGAAAGAGTATATCTGAAAACACTGCATGACATGGACAGAACGAAAAAAGATGTGTAAGGGAAGGTGAAAGGATAGATACAAATTGCTAACGAATGGCTGAAAACTTTGACTTAACGTCTAAATATGATTTGTATGGAAACCTCTTCCATCCTGTAGACTTCTCTCTGAAAGGGAAAGTAATAGAGATTTTCTGTGCATGCTTAGTTAAGCCTCATGGAGAGCACAGTTAAGTGCACGCAAGTCAATGTTGCAATCCCCACTGGCTATATATTACTTCGGACTTCCCCTGCATTTCTTAGCAAAAGATTTTACAACACTTTGCAAGTGTGTAACAAGCCACTGTTTCCATGTAACTAACGGGAAAGATAGGTATTTAGCCTCGAATGGTGAGCATGGGATGGAGCTGGGTGAAGGTAGCCAAGCCATGGAGCAAAATCCTTGGCTGCCCCACGGCTTTGCAAAACCCAGCTCCATTCAGGTGTCCCTGCTCACAGACGTGTCCCGAGCTGCCGGATAAATGAATGCTCAGCAGAAAACGGTCACACATTTGCAGTCTGATGCAATTCCTTTTCTTTTCCTACACGCCCAAACCTTCTCCTGACTTCAAGCAGTAAATAACATGTGGGGACAGTGGGGAAATCGGGAGGCAATGAGAAAGGCAACGTTTGGACATTAGAGTTTGAAATGTGTAAGCCTCAGTGTGTACTGATCACTGTAAAAAGTGAGACATCTGAACGAAGGAGGGAACCTCATGAAGTGTTGAATTTTCTCTCCAGTTTAACCAAAGTAATCACTTTTCACACACTTAAGTTTTGTCAACACCAGGCAATCGTTTCCAATGCTGGCAGCAACTACAGGAGGGAAAAGACTCATTGCTGGCTTTGGGGAAAACAAACATTTTGGGACTAAAAGAATTAAAGGAATACATTTTAAGCCATGTTAAGGCCAGGTGCTGGGCACAGTTTCCTCTGGATGTTTTTGGTGTTTTTTATTTCTAATTAATTAACTAAGCAGCAACAGGCAGCAGCAGCTATTCCATTACAGTTTCCCTATTGGTAGGAATTATTCAGAGGATACCAAGTAGGGACGACTGGTTTCAGAGCAATTGAGTTGCATCCTGCTAAATCGTCAGCAAACATTGCAGAGCTACTCAGAAACTCGGCAGCAGCTCTGCTTGTTAAGAAATATCAGAGTTTTCTCAAGATAATTCCTCTCCAGGAAATGTTTTTCTTCAACCAAAGTCTCTGTCAATGCACTGTGATGAATGGCAGTGCTTTTGGTGTCCTGTAATTTCATACAGTGGAGCACCGTTTCTATTTTGCAGGTACATCCTCAGAGGCAGAGTAATGCAATCAGCAGATAAAAGCATCACTTTTTCCTTTTCTTTTCTGTGGAAGATGAGGTTAAGATCACAGCTGAGTTAATATGAGTCAAATGCATCGTGCCTAAGCTGTCCTGAGCAGCTGATATCTGTGAATACATCAGGTAATGCTCAGTTTCCAAATTGCTGTCAACTGATTTTAGTGCATTATTACAAGTTGTGACATGTCTCATCGTGCTGATGTTAAAAAGGGAGAAAATAAGGCACGGATCACCAGGCAGTGACAAAGTCAGAACGAGAATCGTTGCCTTCTCCCCCAAACACCACAAAGCCACAGGGATTTGACTGCAGCTCTCAAGTGTTCTGCACTGCTTTCGTAGCTGCATCTTCATTTACTTGTGGGAAAGAAAACAGGCACTATTTTTTCCTTAAATGAAGCACGTGCCATAAAATCCCTGCATTAATGGCAGTTCTATTCCATTTTTTTCTCATACTAACACTATTGAATTGGTCTGTTTCACGGCTGTGAGCTCTTTGGAAGGTGTAAATGGGAGCAATTAATTGATCTCGCTATTAACAGAAAAGCCTGGAAGACAGAAGAGGATATAAAAAAGGTGAAAACATGAAAACTGCAACAGCACACACACACAAAAAGTTATTTAATTTGTTAAATAGGATTTGCCAAAGTGAAAACAAAGCCCACGTAGGCAGCTAACCAGATCTGGAGGCATTCATGCAGCCTGTGCTGGCCATGCATGCAACCACACGCATCTCTTTCATTTCTATCACTTGCTGCAGTGGGAAAAGTTTTGCTATAAAACCCAACCCAAGCGCCGAGATAAGATTCAGGTGATCCTGAACAAAGCAGGATCCGTTCCCTTGGCATCATCCGCTCGTGTCTTCAGATGTGTTTCTGGGAAGGGAAAGGCTGGAGAAGGCTTGAGGGGAGGCAGAAGGACACGCAGAAGCTCTGGCTCATGGCTGCACTTCCCTGCCCCACACCAGAAAAAGCCATGGGGCTGCACAGTGCAGGCGGGTGGGAAATCCCACCCTGCTGATCCCACCCAGACACCCTGAGGTCTCCCATGATCTTTGCTGGGCATCGGGTCCATGGCAGCCCCATGCTTACCTGTGCAATGGATAATGGTGGAGCCATCCCACACCCACGTCCCATTTTCTGTCCTTTCGTTGCACCCAGCGTTTCCATCCACCAAAGACTTTCACAGAGCCAGAGCAACGCTCCTTATTTAAACAAGGATCAGGCTCTGTCTTTCATTTTAAACACAGCTGTGCAACGAAGGCAGAAAACAGAACAGACCAACTCCAACTCCTGCAAAGCCCTTTCAGCGCCTGGCGCTGACTGGGAGATCATTTGCTGTGGGGACAGATTTAGTTCCCTGAGACAGCCAGCAATGACCCCACCTAGCAGCTATTCCCTGCTGGACACACAGTTTGCAACATCCAAAGCTTGTGAGAAACCTCCAGAGATGGCACTTAGCTGCCACTGAGCTGCCCTAATGGGGGGAAAGGCCTCGTTGGGCTGGAAGGGAGCTGAGGGGAAATATGAGGACAGAATGAGAAGGGTCAGTCCTAAAAGATCAATCCCAAATTCATAAGAAATACAGTAATTCTCTTAGCAGAGGCTTGTGAGCCACAAATTAAAATATCTCTCTCATTTCCTGCAAACAACACCGTATGTTGTTCAACTTGAATGTATTTATAAATCTGTCTTTTTATTTATGTTCACTTTTAAAATAAGATTTTGGATGCTTTGCTTCATTTTGCTGAGACAGAGATGAATCTCCATAACAATTTCAGTTTGGAGATTGGATCATGCACGCATTTCAGCAGCTTTAAGAGCTGATACGTGCACAGAGAAGCTCTCCAAACTCAATTAGGAATAAAAAGCCCCACAATCTTTACTATTTCTTTTCTATCATCTTTGCTGTCTCTTCTCACATAAGTCTCCAAAGGGCAGAAATATATTTGCAGAACCAACTGCAGTGACTTCTCTCATAGCAGTCAAAGAAAAGGGTTTCTTCAGAGCTGTACAAATAAAGAGCGATCGCTGTGGGGTTGCATTAAAACAAAACCATTCACGAAATTTAAGCGTTGAACTACTTTGTTATAATGTGCTTTTAAATGTTTACAGTTCAGGCATAATTGAATTTGACTCACTTGGGCCCCGATCCAACGACGATTTAATTGACATCAGTGGGAGTTGGATTGGGCTCGAAGTCATTTCAACTAAAATAACCCATCAATTGTTCCTCACCCACTTCATCAAACTCCTTCTCATCATTTATGATTGCTCTGTAATTTATTGCAACGAGGTTAAACCAACCCGACCAACTTCTGGCAAGCTTTCCTGTCCCTCAGAGGAGGATCTCAGTACCATCGAGCAAACTAGAAACAATCTGCTTATGGGAAGCACATGGAAGGGCTGGTCCAAACTGCCCAGCATTGTCCTCTGCTGTTACAGAAACCCTCCAACATCAGCTCCCCCACTATTTAGTCACCAAAGGAACAAAATGAACTGTTGGCATAGCTGTCAAGAAAAGGTTTTGAGCAAAACAGACAGGAGGGTGAAACCAAATATATGCACCAACTCATGCAAACATTTCGTAGCCAAAAAAGCAACAAAAAGAAAACATTTGCTTCAGACTTCTCACCATTGTGTTGCATCAACATTACTCACTTTCTATTTTGGGAGAATTTTTCATATTTCTCCTCTTTCAGCCACAGGAATAAAAGCAAGTCAGAGCACCAGGCCTTCCTATGCACACACAACGCAATGATGTGCTGGTGATGCACTCTGTGTGCAAGAGCTTCCCACAAGAAAGCACCACCACTGCTCATTTGGCTTCAGATTAATCTGTCACAGAACACCCTGTTTGGGTAACCACGAACACGCCGCATGCATTTCTGCCTTGTAAAAGAGGAGATGTTTTTATTAAGGCTTTGACCTTTGGGTGCTTACACAACAGCGCGCTGGTTTGCCATGTAGGTGTGCAGGCACCTGTGCCCTCTAAGTGACAGAGCCCTGCTCTTGTTCTAGAAGCGTCTATGAAAGCCTCATTCAGACAAAATCCAACTTCCATGGGTGAAATCCCAGTTAAAAAAAAAAAGGCAATCAGCAAGAATTAACCAATAACTATTGTGTAGCTTTTGAGATGGTTAGGAAAAACATCCAAAGGCAAATGGGGAGCAAATGCTAAAAGATGAGTTGCGTTTTAAAAAATGCACAGAATAAGAGGCAGGGTTATAGGAGTTACAGAGCACACACACACTCTTCTAATTCCAATCCTTCCTGCAGAAATCAGCCAAACAACCACACGAATAGCAAGTTTCAGAACTTACAAAGCGAGACCTGAACGTGCAAATCCAAACCTGAAGGTCACGGTGAGGCTGCTGCTTGAATTTCACAGAACAAATTAGCATACGCGTTTGCAAATTTCCTATCATCACATTTTTTAATGGGGATTTCAGTTCTCCTTTACAAAAAGTCCTGGGAAGCTGTTTGTCCTTCCTTCAGAAAAAGCCATCCCTGCTTACGGAGCGACGCGCATCAATGCCGCGGCCGTGACAACTGCAGCTGGAGGAGGTTTGAACACCAGTCCACGTTGGGGAGATTGGAGAGGGTATTTTGGGAGAGCCCACCCTTCTCCCCACCCTTTTAGTTACTTAAGTGGGTCCCAGCCCTGATCTGAACACTTGTGTGAAATATCTACAAGCGGTAACGCAGTGCTCTTCTGAACTGCCCTGTGGCCAAGAGAAATGAGAGAAAAGAAGCCAGGAATCACTCAAAACATGAAGTTATGTCAAAGGAAGATGGAAAATACTGAGTGTTTACTGTGTTAGCCAGCTCCTAACACCAAACCTATATATATTTTTACAGACGTCACTAGAAAATGGCTTTGGGAATTACACATCACTCAGCAAGGGCTAGAGGCTTCTCTGCTGGATTCTCCCAGTGTGCTTGAAAAGGAGCAATAACAGATAACCAGGGCAGAGAAACGCAGTTCCAGATATCCCCTGGATGGTAATATTTGCACTGACCTCACAATTCATTGCTCAAACCCTCACATTTATCTCACCCATGTGAAGGGCGCTGGAAGCAATCAGGTGCAACATTGCATGAGAGCTCTTCACAACACAACACGACACAGCACAACAGAACACAGCACAACATGAGAGCAATGCGAACGGGACGTGGTCCTCTATGAATCAGTGTGGGTGGACATTGCTGTGCTCAACTGCAGGAGCCCTCGCTCTGTATCTCACAGTGCTGAGCAAAGGTGCCTATCAGCTCCCATCAGCTTGCTCTTCTGACCCAGCTCTCCTAGGGATGTGCTCTTCACCTGCACAAATACACCTGAGACCACAGCCCAGCTCCTGAGCTCCCTGAGGAATGGTTATATCCAAGCAGATGAACCCCATGCTTACGCGTTCAGCCTGCTGCAGTCCAGCTGCTGCAGTGCTTACAGAGCAGGCTGAAAATGTTCAGTCCTCCCTTCCTCTCACCAGAAGTTTAAAAAAAAAGAGAAAATGAAAGAAAATCTTGCAATACAGAAAGCAATTCATTGCTTTGCCAAACATCTCGTATTAAAAAAAAAAGGAAGGCATTAGAAAGTTTCACGTCAGCCTTCAGAAAGAATGCTTTCAATATTTTTTTCCTGTCTCCGATCTGTTTCACCCCCTCCCCATTTTTTAACTTGCCAAAATAAATTCTACAACATTTTGTTTAACTTTGACCTGAAAAAAGCAACTTACGGTTCCTTCTCTTCTGTCCACATCCCTTCTTCTGCCTTAATGCAATTATCAGCCCAGGTGAACAGAAGGGAAAAAAGGCTCCTGAGCTCCTGCCCTGCTGCCCAGCACATGGTGAGATGGCTCAATACAACCTCACCTGTTTTATCCACAATTTCCCCAAGAAAGATTCCACCTTTTCTCATGCCCATTGGGTACCAAAAGCAGCAGTGCTGGTGGGACTTTTATCCCACAGTCAGAGTCTTAATTTCCCACATTTAACACCAGCAATTTGAAGCAGAGTTGCAGGAATAATAAACCATGGCAATGCTGGAGCCGCAGCCCTGTGCTGGGCAGGGCTGCAGTCAGAGCTCAGCAAGAAGAGCAGAGCTTAACCCAGAACAGCACAAGGATGGACCTGAACTGCTCCCAGTGTGACTGTGAGGCCTCAGAAAATAAAGTGCAGGGATTGGTTTTCCCAGAGAAGTCCCACATTCATTAATGCCATCAGAGCTCCTCCACAGTGCTGATTTGTGCTCAACCACAGCCGCAGCACTGCTGCCTTTCTGCCCGCTTTCCTGCAGCCACTGCGCTGCGATTTGCTCTTTTGTTCCATGTCGGTTTGCCTGTGGTTGATTCCTTTTATCCGTGATTAACAGCACTGAGAGGCAGACAGCCGCATTCAGCTCTGATGGCAGATTCTTAAATATCTCAGTGTCAGGGCCAGATTGCCGTGCTCGATCTGAGAGAGATCTGCTTTCAGATCCCGGCTCTGATCCGGCTTTGCTTCTGAAATGCCACCTCTAATGTTAGATAAAATCCGACCGAGAGGATTGACAGACTCATCTCCAAACACACGGATATTATTAGGCAGCTCATATGCTGCCTTTTTTTAAATAATAATTATTATTATTTATTTTTTATTTTTTTATTTCTGAGCTGTATTTTTTTGCTAAAGTTGTCAAAACACATTTTAAATAAATAAATAAAGAAATAAGACAAACCCATTTTGGACATCCTGCAGAATGCTGGGCTCGTTAAAACAAAGTGCTGTGCCCAGGTTACGGCCACTACAGCCCGATTCTCTCCCCCATGCCTGCACCGTCGGCTGCTCCTGGCTGGAGGACAATTCCCCATAGGACTGAGAAGGACACTTTGTGCTGTGGTTACCAGCACTGACTTCGGGCCTTTGGGGAGCAGTGAGGCACTCCTGCACGCACAGACAGCAACGTCTGAGCTCTGCTGGGTTTGCAGCGCGCTGTGCTGTCTGTGAATTACTTGGAATTATTGAGAGCACTCATCAGCTCACCTAATCCCGGATTAGAGGCAGCTACCGAAGCAAAACTTGATACTTCTCAGTATTTTCTTTTTCATTTTGCTATTAAACTACAGAATTACACTGATCTTTGTAAACTGAAACCAATAATGCAGAGAATTTTTTTCTTTTTTCTTTTTTTCTTTTTTCTTTTTTCTTTTTTCCCCCCCTTCACATAAAACCCAGAAATAACTCCCACACCACCAGCACTGCAGCAGCACTGGATGCACACAGATGCTGGCAGCTCTGTGCTTTGGGTTGGCACAGCACCGTGTGCATCCCCACAGCAAAGCCTATGGGGACATGGATCTCCCTCACAGCCCAGCTCCTGCCATCACAGGCACACAGATGGGATGTTCAGGTCAGCACGCAGGGCACACAGCACAATACAGAACCTATTCCAATGGTTGGGATCCAGATGGGATGCGGCAACCCAAAGTTTGGCTTTGCTCAGGTGTGAGCTGGCCTGGCATAAGGTTCACCACTGCTCTGCATTGCTGTAAATGATGAATCCAGCTGCTACGTTTCATGCAATGCACTCAGAGTGGCTGGCATCTCATTTTTCCCCGCACTGGGACGCATTCTGCACCGATCCCTTCTCCTTTCCCAGCTCTCCCCCAGGAGCTCCGTAACAATATCCGTTCAATCTGAAGAAAAAAAGGGTCAGCAAAGTATTTCACCAAGAGAAGCGGCTTCCACCCCAGCCCTACGCAATGTCTCAGAGCAAATCCAACCCTCAGCCATATCAACGCCATGCTGAACAGAATTTCTCAGTGTTGTGAGGTCACTTATACAGAAACTGAGCTGTTTGAGGACGCAGTAAATCTACTTTCCCACTATGAATTCCTCACCAGGTTGCCAAGGCTGATCAGAAATCAGGAATGCCAAAGCTCGCGCTTTGCTGCTCCAGCAATGATTTCCCACCGTGTTCACCGTGCCATTTCATTTAGTCCAAAGCACTGAAAGAACTCAAATATGTCCATATAATGACAGCTCAAAAATCTTTGGGATCAGCAGTTCCCACTTTTACCCCAACATTTAAAAAAATATAGATATTAAAAACCAGAAGAACTGGAAAATAAAATTTTGAGTTTAGAGCAGTTCTGTGTTACATCCATTAAAACCCTGAGCGTACAGACAGAAAACAAGGTCTTACTTTCCCCACTTTTTCCCCCCCACACACAAAAAATACCCAAAATAATCATTTAAATGAAGTGACACACTGAGATACTTGCAAATTTGAGTTTCTTTCTGAGCCCCCCAGAGTGCACACAACTAATAATATACAATTAATAATTAACAACAAATAATATACAACAAATCACATACAACAAATCACATACAACAGACCACAGCAATAATACACAACCAACAATCGGCGCTGCCAGTTTTGCTCAAACAACCTGCAGTTTTGAAGCAAGCCCCCTTGAAAAGGACAGCGTGATTCTTTCCAAATCCAACACCTCAACTCATGTGGATGGTTTACGAAGGACGTTCTGAACCAGCACTGCTCACCATTAACTGATGATGCCCCGAATCGCCTGGGACAGCGGCAGCTCCCCCCATCCACCATGGACACCCTTCTATTTTTCAATGGATTTGAGTTATGTTTTCAGATACGGCACTTTTCCAGTTGGATCTTCCAACACCACGCACTGACAGAGCCCTTGCATTCTTTATCACATCGGCAGCCACAAATGTGGCAGCTGGATTTGGAACCTCACACTGAGCCGCGACTTAAAAATAGGGGGAACAAAGCAGAAAGGATGCAGAGCCTCCTGAGAAATGTTTTAGGCACTCGAAGCCAAAAAATGATTTATATTAATAAAAAAAAAGATGATCTAAAAAGTGATTCCTATGGAACTCGGAGTTGGAGTTTCTCAGCCTCCAGAATTCAGGACAAGAAGCCCAGCGTGGCATGCATGGAGCCTGCGGCCATTACCTGCCCTGTTTATTCTGCGAAAAACCAAGAAGTAATTAAATATCATAAAAGAGAATGATGTTTTCACTGTCCAATTTATCAGTGAAAGAGATGTTAACCACCACCTGAAAATACTTCCTCTCAGAATACCTAATCACCTATTTATCAGCCCTGATGGCTGCGAACCTGGCCGTGTAGTTTGTAAGATTTGGTGTAAGTACAGCTTTTCTATTTCTGTGGCCCAGAAAATACCACAGTTACACCAAATTCAAGCTAAGTGCTGATCCCTTACAGGGGAAATCATGTTTTTCTTTCCAAACTCTGGGTCTGCTGGGGGCTCACTTTGAGCTCCTCGCAATGGGAACCTTCCCAACAGGAGCAGCGAGCCTTCCATCAACCCTGAATCTCCTTCCAACTAAAATCTACACACAC
Organism: Lagopus muta; assembly: GCF_023343835.1. Taxonomy (NCBI): domain Eukaryota; kingdom Metazoa; phylum Chordata; class Aves; order Galliformes; family Phasianidae; genus Lagopus; species Lagopus muta. Next base: position 1,344,924 of record NC_064454.1, on the reverse strand, counting down.
GTAAATATCTCAACTTCCATCACAGCCAAAACTGAAAGTATTTTCCATCTGCTCAGCAATTTTGTTCAGCTTTCTTCCCCTAACAGGAGATGTCATTAAACGCGCGTGCTGAACGTCTTCTATCTTTCAGCTTCGAAGAAATTATAAAGCATATCAGAGGGCTCCAACTTCACCCAGGATGAAAGAGCAATTCATTCTTCAGCTCAAGAAAGCGCTGCAAAACTTTACTGAAATTATTTCAGGCCGCAGTGAAAATCTGTGCTCGCTGCTTTCCTGCTCACCTCAATAAAGGAAGCACGGGCAGAAGTTCAGTGCCATCGTGCTGTGCTTCTTCAGGCTTTGGTCGCTTTGCAGTTTAGTTTTTCAAACAGATTTCTGGTGGGTATTTACCAGATGTAGTTGTTCCTGTGCTCTGCTCCATTTCTAAGACAATATCAGAAATCCCATTCGCTAACACTTGCTGTTCAGTAGCACCTACCCTCCTTGGGAGGCTCACCGTTTGGAAGCACGGACTTTTGCAGCCGTTCCTTGCAAGGTTTTAATCCCACCACCAAATCTCTGCCCTGCAATTCCCAATCCCTGCAGCTCCATGAGGCCAAGCTGCTGAGCAGCTGACATCACTGCTATGGGGCAGCCCAGAGCTGGAGCTGAAAACACAAACTTGAGGGCAAATTCATTAACAGTCCCAGGCACAAAGCGAAGCACGGCTTTAACTGCAGAGCTCAGAACCCACAGCTGAATCATCTGAGAATTATTAATGACCATTTAATGAATAAATATTATTCTCTGGTATTTGCTATATCACAGAAACACATAATCATAAAGTTTATTCCCTCCCCCCCCCCCCCCCCCCCCCCCCAGAGGGGTGCGTTAGAACAGCTGCTGGGAGCACCCACCCACTGCAAACCCCAATGATCTCTTTGGCTGAAGGGCACATTCACAGTGCAGCGTGGTCAGTGGTCCTGACCTGGTCAGGCATGATTCTGGGTGAATACTCATGTTCCTTCTGGGTGCTAAGGGCTGCTTTCTTCTCTAAGGCTTTCCATACAGCAGAGGCAGAAGGAGGAGACAGGGATCTCCTCCCTGCAGATCTGTGCAGCCGCGCCATTGACCCCAGCAAAGGCAGAACTGGGCTTACCCCCCATCTGAGCCCTCTGTGCCTATTTTGGCCAAGCACAGGACTTTGCTGTCCATGCAGCAGCAAGGGATCAGCGCTCAAAACCCCCCTCGTTAACAACATCCTGATTAACAACCAGGTCTCCTCACAGGGCAGCATGGCGCGCTCGGTTCAGGGAGGCAATGCGTGCCGCTGCAACTCAATAGGAAGAAATAAATTTGGAATGAAGATGACACTACTCATGTAACTTCAGACCTCCCAATCAATTCGGGATCTTCAGTTAATTACATTTGCAAAATAAATATTGAGGTTGGAGAAAGACCAGGGGATTACTCCGCTGATCAAACCCTGTGTAACCCAACAGCAAGTTTTATATTGGCACATTAAGTGCTGGGACCTGGAGAGATCCCTCTTATTTAAATTCAACCGAGCACTGAAGGAGGAAGGAAATAAAAGAGCCAAAGTAGGACTTGAATTTTTAAACACGCAAACGCAAAGTGCACTTTTTCAGCACAAGGAAAAACAAAATTTTGGCCCTGATACGTTACCAAAAATTAAGCTTTTAAAGAATGTTCTTGAATAGTTACGGATTTTTTAGTCACATATTGCTAAGTCCCAGCTTCACCATCTGCTCCATTGGGTGCCACAAGGGTGGCACTACGGGAAGAATATAACTGCAGAAACTACCTGCTTTGCCAGAAAAGGGGCTCTTTTTTGTTTAAAATTGGAACGCGTGACAGGGACGACATTTTTACTGCGCACGTGGATCTTTCAGAGCTCACGTCAGACCGATCCATTTGTGAAACACCTGCGGTCGAGACCCCATCCTGCTCACTGCCATGTACTAAAATCAGCCGCCGCACAGCGAGGTCGGGACGCTCCCTCCGCATCCCCCCCTCAGCGGGAGCCGCTCTCCCGATGGGATCGGCCCCGGGGGGCACAGTTTGGTCCCAGCGATGCTCAGCGATCCCCGCCCCAACCCTCCCCAGCCCTCCTTACCCGCGCAGGAGTGCAGCGGCTTGGGCCGGACCAGGAGGGACGGACAGACGGAATACAGAGAAAGTTTCTCGAAGTAATCGCACGTCTCCTTGGAGAGGATTTCGTCGATCATGAAAGTCTTGTAGCGCCTCCTGCCTGCCTTGGCGAGCCGGGGCTGCGGCGGGCAGTGCATGGCCGGCCCCGGGGCCGCGGGGCTGCGCGGGGCTGCCAGGGCGGCGGGCGGCCGCTCATGGATGGGGCGCGGAGCCGCCCGAGCTCCTCCTGCGGGCGCTGCCCCCGCGCTCGGTCCGCGCTCCGCAGCGCTGGGCTATGCTGGGCTATGCTGGGCTATGCTGGGCTATGCTGGGCTATGCTGGGCTCGGCTCGGTTCGGCGGCGCTCCTTCGGCTCGCAGCGCCGCTGCCCCGCTATATAACCGTGCCGATAAGCATCTCCCCGCGGCCTTTTTAGGACGCTCCGGCTGTCAATCAGGGCGCCCGCTGCTCCCCGCCGAGCACCATTGTTACCCTGCGCCCGGCTGGGAGGATCCCTGCGCTCCTCTCTCCTCCCTGCTCTCTATTTTAAGATACCGGGGTGTGTGCTTTTCTTTCTTTTTCCTTTTTTTTTTTTTTTGGTGCAAAAACTGGAAAGCTTCCAGATTAGGGCTGGCTTTTCCTTCCCCCCCCTCCGCTTGTCTTCCCCCCCCACCTCCCCTTTTCCAAGCTTGCAATTAGCTCGAAGAAATTAAAAACTCAAACAGCGTGGGGAAGCTCAACCCTGGGGCCCCGGCCCTCAGCCCCGCGGTGCCGCTTTGCCCGAGTCTTGGGCCCCCAACTCAGCCCTCCCAGCTCAGCTCAGCTCCCCCCGGGCCGTACGGTGCAGGACGGAGCTGTGAGCTCCAACCCGCTGCGATGGGTTCTTCTATAGGCGGCAGCTCGGTGCGCTCCGTCCCGGCGCAGTTTCGCGGCCCCGGAGCTGATTTACGGGCAGATCTCTGCGGGATGAGCGCTGCCGGTGTCAGAAACCCCGTTTGTTTCTATGGAAGGAGAAAATCGCGTCCCACTCACGGGTAATTCCGGCAACTTTTCGTTGCTCTGTATTAATAAAAAAAAAAAAAACAACCCTCACACATCTATCAGCCACCTCTCGTATCCTCTTTGCAAGCAGTGTTTCTTCAGCAAAATCACCTCTTGGCTTTCGGCTTTACAGATCTATCTGCAGCTTTGGAGAGCCCTAAAAGCAGCGCTGGGCACACACGATGAACCTCCACACTCCTCACTTCTCTTTTGGACTTTCGTCTTAAAAGCTCATTGCGTGGTTCTAAAAAGCTCAGCATAACGAGTTATCACACAGATAAAACAAAGCGTTTTGCTCGTTAAGCCATTGGAAAGGCTAAGATAAATCCTTTGGATATATATTTTTTTCTATTGATTTAGAGAAACGGAGGCACTCTCACCAAAAGGCATTTCAGCAGAACAAAAACAACCAGCACGGAGCTTGGAGACGTTCCCCCCTATGATAAACCCATCCCCAATTACTGCAACTCTTGCTTTAATTCCTTAGCAAACTACAAATATTTAAGGAGATTTGCGGAGTTCGTTGCGAGCGCGGCTTTACACACACATTCTTCACACACCAAACAGGCTTTGGGAACACTTTCTCTCCTTTTTACACAGTTCTTTTTGCAAGGAAACAAAGTAATTCCCGATGGCATTGACCTCAGCAATCACCACTTGTTGAATTGCATAGAGCGCTTTCAAAGCGACGCTCAGCGCAAGCAGCCGAATTCAATCCCCCACCGTCACAAAGCAGCAGCGAATGGCATTTTTGCTCCTGTTTCCCCCATGTCTGCCCTTTTTCCTCACTCCGCATTCATTTTGCAATTACAAAACCTGACGAGACCCAACAGATGAAAGTTTCCTGATGTTGAAGTGCAATATAAGCGCTGGAAGTGAAGGGCTCCTCAACGAGCCCTATCAGCTCCAGTGCAGAAACCAAACGGGGAAGAAGCCTCCGTCTCTCCCACATCCCTTCCCACAGCCACCATACAGGAGCTCTGCCTGCCCTTTCAAGTCCATTTTGCTCACATCTGAAGGGCTGAACGTGCAGAGATGTGGGGTTGGCACCTCTGCCGAATGTTGATGCCCCAAGAGAAGGTCGGGCAGGTGGGATTAGCACAGCCCAACACATCCCCGTGTCTTTCCTTCTTCTTACTTATTGACTTGAGATTTCTTTTTCTTTTTATTCTTCTTCTTTCTTTCTTTCTTTTTTTTTAAGTGCCCAGAGCAATACCGTGGATTATATCATATGAAACACACACTGGCTGTCAATCAAAAAGGGGGTGCTTTGGTCAGGAATAATCAGGGGTTTTGTTTCCAACATTAATGAAGTGGCTGGAATAGCAAACATCTGCTGAGGGGACTCAAACCCCGAGCAGCTGTTGGAGCCCCCAGACCTCTTCCCACATAGGACAGCTCTGCTGCTGAGCACTTCTCCCTGAGGTCTCTGTAGGGCTGAGAAATGGGGCCATGCAGGAGGGTGGGAAGGGAAAGGCATGTCAGGAGGGTTCGGAGGGCAGGCGCTGTGACGTGGGTTGTGCACATGAGCCCAGCAAATGGCCGCGTGAGAGCCAGGCCCAGAATTCCTGTGTGTGTCCTTTCCAAGAGGGGAAGGGGTTAATCCCAGGGAAACGACCCTGCAGGTCACTGAGTGAAGCTGCTCTGTGTGTGTGTGCAAAGCCAGAACCAGAACGGAGCAAGAAGATGGCACTGCTCTGAGCTGATCAGCTGGCAATGGGTCATCCATGCAGAGAGCTCTGTCCTGTACCATAACACTGCAATAGCACCCAGCTGATCAGAAAGCACAGCAGTAGATCTGCTGAAGCAAGGTTTCTGCTGACATTTGCTTTAACCCCAGCCCTGGTGCTGCCAGGCACTGTCAGCACTGGAACCCACTGGTGCTGAGGCACCTTACAGTGGTCTCAGATAGATTTTTTTCTTCTAAATTCACCCTATCTAATGGGCAAAGGTTGTTCTCTCAAGTCCCCCACATTACCACATTTAATTGCTTTTTCCAGTGAAATCCAGTGGGATCTCAGCATTCATCCAACACAAGAGGCTTTCTGATATCTGCCCAGTGCAAGAGGAAATGGCATTGCCCAGAAAGCTCTAAAACCAGGAGGGTGTAAAATCCTCCTACACACACACAGAATTGGGTAAACTCAAGGAGTTCCTTAGTGCTCTGCTCCTCTGAGAGAAACATTGCTCAAGGACAGACAGACACCCAGGCATGGCATCCCTCCCCCAGCCCTGGAAGGCCTCTGTAATGTCAGGAACATACAGAATAGAAGAGAAACTGCAGTGTTTGTTGGCTCTGAACTCTGCCTTGGCCCCTCTGCAGATGGCAAGGTGAAACTGCTGGGCACCAAAGTGTGCGATGTCATAGAAATTGCAAAGCAGAGAGCTAATTGCATATGCTCACACACAGCATTGGCTTTGGGGAGGCTGTTGCTTCCAGCTTATCTCTGCAAGCAAATTTCACTCCTGGCCCAAGAGACTGCAGAGCAGGATTGCTGCAGGTCCAGCTGTTGCATTGCTTTTTACTTTTCCCAGCTCAGAGCAAGTCTTGAATCCTCGCAATGATTTCTCTGCCACCTTTAGATCTGCCTGCAACCTCTGTGAGTGTCAGCAGACCTCAGCCAGAGCCGGGTTGATTCTCCTCCTATTCCCCCTGCAATGCTGCAACATTAGCACAGCCCAAAGCAGCCCCTATGTGACAGACCTGAGCTCACAGCAGCACTTTGAAGTAGTCCTTAAGCAGTCAGGATAAGCTGGGGCTTTGGAAATTTCCTTCAATAAGTGTGAACCATCAGCAGGGACTCCTCCATTTCACAGCTTGCTCTTCTGCCAGCCCTAAACCGAACCTCCTTTGCCTAGAACCACCTTTTATCTCTCACTACATGGATCGTGCTGGTCCTTAGAGGGGAGATACGGGCATGTTTTCAGGCCTATATGCAGAGAAACAGAGGTGGAGGGTCCCTCTGAGCACTCAGAACAGAGCCAGACCTCACCACACTTCTCTCCAGGTTAGCAATAGTCTAAATCCTGGTGTTTTCCTCATTTTTCCCCCACAGTAGCACTGAAGGCTGAGAAGGCATTTTGCTAATTTCCCAGCTGGGAGAGGCACTACCTCCTCCTTTCCTAAGCCCCATTGCTATCAAAATCAAACCCAGTTCTGCCACTGGTGCTGGTGGAGCTGTTCCCATGTGCTCCTGGGGCGTTGCCTTACCCTCCTCAGGGAACCAAGGAACATACCAAACTGGATTGAAGAATTCATTGTGAATCTGAAGAAGAACTGGCAGAAACGAAGGCATTTAGAGAGACACTTATGGGGTGGCTGTGATTTCTGGGTGTTGTATCGATACTACGTACACCTGAGTTGATGCCAAGGAACATATGGCATCTTTCAGCGAGCGGGGATTTGTTTTTTCATGCTATAGCTGAGAGGCCACAATCTGGACATGTAAACTGGGGCTAAGGAGTTTGGGAGCGGCAACCAGGAATGCAAAGGAGCATTCTGTGCCATCCTGAGCAGCAGAACACCGACGGGGCTCAGTGTGGGGCAGAGGGAGCAGATCACAGCAGTCATGGATAGGGCCTCTGTGGGGATGGAGGACAGCAGTTCCTGCAGCTATCCTCAGGGCAATGTAGCATCGGGTTTGGGTAAGGCAGATGTGCTCAGTGCCTCCCAATATTCACCACAAATATCTGTGGGACGATGGTTTGGACAATGCCCTCAGTGATGGGCTTTGGGTTCTGGTTCGCCACAAAGAGGTCAGGCAGACCAGAAGTCTGTCTTTGGAGGTGCCTTCCAAAGGAAATACTCTGTTCTCGATAGCGGTTTCCTCATGCATCCTTTTGTCTGGGGAACTCCACACTGCACATCCATCTCACATCCATCCATCGCCCCACCTGCACTGCTGCCCTCTCCAGGATCCCAGTGAACACCAAGACACATCTTAATATGGCCAAGGTAACAAAAATCTTAGTAAAACCACAATCACTTTCCTGGAAGGATTACAGCCAACAGTAAGGGGCAGCATCTGATCTCATGAGAGCATCAGTGCTTGGGATTGGAACATTTTTTAAAGTCTCCCCCAGTTTTTGGCATGGTAAGCTTCCCAGATTGAACACAGCTTCGCTCTGATCCGTGCTCCAACCTAATTTGGGTGAGGATGCACGTCTGAATGCTCACTGCTTCATCCAGCTTTGCCTAAGGCCCATTATTTTTGCACAAGCCTTGCTAAATCTCTGCCAAACTGGATGGTAGTGTTCAAAAAATCAAAACATTTCCAAGTCCTTCTATAAAAGGGAGCAGGATGTTTTGGCATTCTGTGACTGATGCTTTCTTCATTATTCACAAGGATTATATCTGTTTGTTTTCTTTTTTTTTCTTTCTCCTACAAGACAATTCACCTGAAAGCAGAGAAGAAAAAGGATCCCAAACCAATAGACCAGAAGTATGACTCCAGTCTCCATAGAGACACCAGAAAAACACTATGATCATGTGGGCTGTACACAAGAAGCCTATTCATACTGGAATGGGTGGTGTTCCAGGATGTTAAGTAATTTTGACAATCTGCCACTATCTCAGCCTGCGAGAGGCCCGGAGGGAGTTATTGATGCCATCAAGTGCTGATCTGTGTAAATGGTTTCTAGACAGCCTCCTTCATTCTTGGCTCTGCAGGACCCCAGACCTGCAGATGGATCTCAGCAAGGCCACCTGGAAGCAACCAAGGTCACCATTTCCAGACAGCACCCAAACTGCTCCGAAGAGCTTTGGCCCTTTCTGCACCAGTGCAGTTGTGGAAGCAGATTTGTGGCACTCAGGATTGGTTGACTGGCCCAGCTTATGGCTCAGGCAAAGCAGCTCATACCTGTGAGGAGCAACAAGAATCAGCTATAATGCAATTGCCACGCAGTATAATTAGGACATTAAAATACACATAGCTGTTAAGGCCCTGGTGCCATTGGTTAAGCCCCAGAGCTTTCACTGTGTTATCAGTGTAAGTGGGGGAGTAACACATCGAACAACTGGTACATATTTCCAATCCCTTTGCATTTAGGGGGAATCTCTACATTCTTATTTTCTCACCAGCCGTAACCTCATCTCTACAGGGAACTCAGAGCTTTAATTCTCTCCCCACTACGTATTTCCATGGCTCTCAGAAGTGCTCCTGGCAGCCCTTGGATGGCATTCACACAGCCTTGCTGCCCCACATGCTGGTTCTCATCAGGAGCAGCCCAGCAGTAGCTGCTCCCAGACCATCACACAGCACCCTTCATTCAGCACGCAGCTTGGATTGCACAGACCTTATTTGCAAGTAAGGACTGTTCTCCCTCTCACCTACCCCAAAGATATCTTAAGGCAGGTATATCTGCTCTCTCACTTGCTACAGACAGCAATATTCCCACAAACCTCTCCCCACTCTCCTGAAGAGCAGTTTGCCCACTCTCCCTTATTCCCACCTGCAAGCACTGATCAGGGCTCATCATGCCAATGGATTCTGCACTACAAGAAGGGAACAAAGGCTGCCTAGAGAGAGTTGTAATGCTTGCAGCTATGCTGTGGTAACAGCTTGGTATTAGTTTTGGTATTTGAAAGCAAAGTGGCTGGCTGCTAACAATAGGTAGGGCCAATATGAAAAGCATCCAGAGAGATGATGTTTGTATAAGGCTAGACTGAAAGAACACAGTGAGGACAAAAGCCTGAGATGTTAAGGACAGCCTACTATAGGCTTTATTTTATCATATAAAGCTCTCCCTGCTTTATTACTGTCAGGATCACTGTCGTAGGCAAGAATGCCCCTTACTACCACGAGGTCAAGAAGCATTCTGATAGCCCCGGTCTATTTTTCTCTACAGTCAAGAACTATAGCATTGTTACCTATTACTGGCTAGAAAGATAGCATGTGCTACTGCCCTAACCTGGACACCTGGTGTAAAACTAATTCTAAACTCAAGAGTCTGCTTTACATAGCAATGAGCCGAGCTAACCTGAGTACCAAAATAGCAACTGCACCACTCTGTGTGCATCACTTAGCTTATAGCTGCTCCCAGTTCATTCCAGCATGCCCGTCTCTGGTCTTAGTTTTATCTGTAACTAAAACAGCTCATGAATGCCTTTACAGAAGGTATGATAGGGGATCTGAGAGTGGTTGGGCATTGGAAGCACGAAGGGATGCATGAGAGCTGAGATCCCAACAGCGAGGTCTGACTGTAGTGAATGGAGGGGGCTGGAGATGGAAGTCAGGCCAAGAAGCAGCTTTGCCTTTTTAGCATGGATAAACCCCATTTCATTGCCTGCGCTGGGACTAAGATGGTTGATACTAGATAGAAATCTGTCCTGTAATCCAGATGAGGTAAAGCATGAGGCTAATTACAGCTAATTTGATCTCCATTGTCTCTTGGCTGAGTTGAGACAATTTCTTAACAGTAAAGACTTGCTCTGTGTTTTAGGGCAGAATCCTTGTGAGAGGTTGCAGTGCTTGGGAGTCTTGGATTCTTTCTGACCTCTTCACACTGCACTACAAAGCTGAAGGACAGTTTGCAGGTTGGAATAACAGCAATCTTCTGGGACAGATTTCAATGAGATCTCCAGAGCTTGGTGTCCTGCTGAATATAAAGCCTCTGGATTAGGGGAGAGAGTTCAACACAGCTTCCCTAACTTTTCAATAAAGGTATCAGCTGGGAGCTCCTGCTCTGCATGCCCTGTTGCTGAAACAGGCTGGAGCATGAGGCACTAATGAGCCGGGCTTAAAGATGCAGATTTAAGACTGATACATCAAACAAGGGAGTGGTGTGAGCTTAGAACAGATAGCACCATAGTGTGAAGGACACAGGAGCCCAGCTGCTGGCTAAGGAGGCAAGAAAACAAACCTTGCTTTGGTCTGCTTGGGCCTCGGATGCCATCCAACCTGTGTTCAAACATTCAGACAGGGCTGCTGTGTTCCCGTAACTGATTGGCTCTCATTTGGAAGTGCTGGGTTGCAGACACGCGGGTTGTTCATGTCAAAAGACAGGCAACACAGCTCTTCCATAAAAGTCCAGCAGGCAGACACATTAACCCCTGTAATCCCTTCCTGTGGTGTACATGACGCCACATAGATTTATTAATTAAACCCTGTTATCCGGTGGCCACTGTCAATTAAGCATTTCCTTATAACTTATAATGAGGGCTCATTCATTAGCAAATGTTTCCATTACATTTAAGGCTATGAGTCTCTCTGAAGACTTTTCTTCCCCAACAAAGAAGGGAATTTGTTGTGGTTTGGGATCCTGGGTAAAGGGAGAGGTAGAGAAGCAGAGACTGGATCTGCTGCTGAGCTGAACAATTAATAAATGATCATTGCTGTGCTCTAGGAAAGCACAGCTTCATCCACAAACAACTGTTTCAGGAGATGAATGTGATTCTTGCTTGCCAGTCCCATGACCCTAGGAGGTTGCAGCACACTCTTACCTTTTTCATTGCTGTTCTCTGCTTTGCCAGCTCTCTGTAGCACAGCATTTCTGTCTCACTTCCCAGTGCAAGCAGTTCTTTCACTTTGCCTGAAGAGTTCACGCCAGCTTACCTGCACCATATTTTGAACTCCTTCCAGATGAAGCTACAAGGTTGTACCTAGTTTTGCTCTGCCTTGCATCTTTTCTTGCCCATAATTCTGCTTCCTTGTTCTGATTCCAGACCTCTCCTGTCTGTAGTCAGGAAAATCCTCTGTTCCTGAGGGCATTGTGTCCACCCCTTCCTTTGGAATGAATGCACTATATATCGATTTGCTGCAGGACCCACCCAGCAAATCTGAAGGGGGAAGTGAGAAGCAATGCAACTTCTGAGTGTGCCTTCAGAACAGGCCACCTGAGAAACCCCTGAGAACTTCACTCAGGCCCTGATGAACCCTTTGCTTTGGCACTGGTGGTCACCTGAGGGGCCTCTGGTGCAGGAACTCGTTGCAGGGCTTGCAGTGCTGGCTCCTGAGCATCAGTACTAGGAACACAATCACATCTGTCAAACAAACTCCAACCTGAATGCTGAGGAACCAGAGCAGCAAAAGGCTGATCGAACAAGCATCGGAATCTTCAGTCAAACATGATCCATGATAAGAAAAATGTTATGATTTTAAACAGGTACTCGAAGTCCCATTGGACCTGATGTGACTTTTAGACCATTGGGTTGAGGTTAAAAAATAAACGAATAAAATAAAGGATCCAATAGAATAATGAATCCCTTTGGAAGGTTACCAAGGGTTCCTCCCAGCAGCTGCCTGGAGAAAGGTGAAGGGCTTTGGCTGCCTGCACCCGAAGCCACGGCCCGCCTGCCTGCTGCAGTGCAGGAGATGGAGCTGCAGTTCCCTCTTCTGGCAACACGTGCAGCTGCAAGCCCTGTTCGGGATGATTTATTGGATTGATCTGCTGGGGCTCTGTGACAATAAAGCCCAGATCTTGCCACACAGATCAGAAACTGCGTGCCAGGAAAAAAACCAAAGCCCATCTGCAAAGCTGAAGGAGTTAAACCCAGTTGGTGACTTGTTGGCTAACATAAGCTGGTAATGATTCTGCTGGTGCTGCAGTGGTGTTATGCCTTAGTAACAGCGATCTCCAAGCTCTACAGTTTACTCTACTGAGCCTCATGTAGGGGCTCTTTTGCAGAGGCCAGCTGCAGAGCCTGGAAATAGATGGGAGTGGGAACTTGGATGTCAGGCTGCAGAGTTGCTGGGTGGTGGCACTGGGGAATGGGATCGGCAGCAAATCCTGAAGGAATCCCACAGAAAGGATTCGTGTGAGGCAGTGCCCCATTCCCAGCTCCTCTGCAACCAGAAGGAACGAAGGAGCTGCTGCTGTTGAGTGCTTGGAAAAGACGACCTTATCAAATCAAAATCACTGGGAAAAGAAGACAATGCCATCTGGCTGCGTCTGAGAGAGCTGGAGACCACGCTGGCATTATTTGAGGCAGACTGCACTCATCCTTCCCCACGCATTCCTGGGACATTTCTAATCATAACTGTGAATGGCATCCCGCAGCGCCTTTTTGGGATCGGGTTCCCTCTATAAATGCCCAATCCTGGATCTGCAGGCTGCAGAGCTCCCACTGAAATCAGCTGAAGCACAGCCCGGCTCAGTACTGTCAGAGCTGCTGTTTCACACAGGGCCCATTAACAAAGAATTTGTATAATTCAGATGTTCAGAGCACTGAAACCTACCTATTGAAAATTGCCTTTTTGTATGGAAGCCAGCAAAAGACAAGGGGGAAAAAGTGATGCACTCCTCCTCCTTTTGTCTGAATTGTTCTACAGTGACATATGCATATAATCAATTACGGAGAGCAAAAAATGGGATTACTTTTAAGAATCCCACTTCACTTTTCCCCCCTCTCAGTGTCGGCGTGTTCACACAACTCAGAATGGATTGAAGTGATAACAAGTAACTCAGCACATGGCCCTGTCTGCTCGGTGAGTTATCATGCATTCCTATCTGACTGTCTAAGCTAAGATGCTTTTAAAGGACATCATCAAAATATCTAAGAGCTGCCGCGGGATCTAATTACTAATCTTCAGGAAGAAATGCTGGCTTTGCTGCAAAGATGGAATCCCACCCCTTAAGTCTTTATGAAGCAAAGAGGCAGAAGGCTGCAAAGCACACGTGTGCAAATCACAAAGCTGTGTTCTTGTGCCTCAGTCTGTGAGCACTTGGAGCATGATGCAATGTAAAACTATTGTTCTATCCGAAACTGTGGTGCTATTTTGCACTGCGCAGTCCCATGAGTCACTCAAACTGTGCTGTACCCCTTCCAAGGAATGGTTTATATTGGTCTGCGTTATTCATTGCTTTCTTAATTGCTTGGCTTTCCTTTGAGCACAGCGCCAAGGAATTTGGGTGCCCTATGAGTGCTGTTGGATTCACTCTCACGGTATCCACAGGTCACACAACACCAGCATTCCCATTACATGCATGGAACTGGAGGCAGAGATGAGGGATGAGATTTGTCTGTGGAAATAAGGGTGATTTTTAGAGCAGTGCAACCAGATGTCTTGTGTCCTAGTCCTCTCTACTCACCTAATAGAGATTTTTCCCTTGTCTCCTGGCAAGCCAAGGACAGGTTCACCAGACAGACAAATAAAACTAGAGCCAATGTCTGCATCCTTCTGCACAAAGGACATATTACAACTCAGAAATGCAATAGCTCACGGCAGTGCAACGTTAGGCAAGATTTGCTGCTTGCTGTATTCAACAGAGGAACAGAAGTCTGGGAAATGAGTCTGGGATGAGTCTTCCATGCTCATTATAGAAACCACCTTGTCTAATTCTAGTTTCCCCTTTCTTCTGCTCCCTTTTATCTAAGTCACTACCAGCCTTACAGTCAGCTCCTGCATATCAGGAATATCCTGCAGATCCCTGTTCCTGGATCAAGTCGATTTGGAGCAGCATGTTTGCAGCTAAAAACTAAACCATCCTAGCCAACCTTCATCAATGGGCTGGTGTCCACTGGTCACCAAACAAATGTATGCAGATAGGACTACCCAGTCAAAAACTGCCATTCACTTTCTTCCACGGACAAAATTGTAACTCAGCTATTGTGAAGCACAGCCCAACCTTCTCAGTGTTCAAGTCACGCTCTGTATCAAGCAATAGCAACTTATTTACGGTGTTAAAGCACATACCGTCAACTTGGCTGGATCAAAGTGCCCTTGAACTGCTCTTGTTACTGATTTGGGGGTGAAACAGCACCTTCAGAAAAGCATTCATAGAGCCTCCATCCAACAGCATCATGAAACAGAGAAAGCACCCATCTTCTGAGATGTGCCACTGTGAAATAAGTTAAGGCCCAATTTAAAAGCATTCAGCTTTCATAGAATCATAGAATGGCCTGGGTTGAAAAGGACCACAATGATCATCTAGTTTCAACTTCCTGCTGTGTGCAGGGTCATCAAACACCAGACCAGGCTGCCCAGAGCCACATCCAGCCTGGCCTTGAATGCCTCCAGGGATGGGGCATCCACAACCTGAGTGGAGCAGCCTCAGAGCCACTGCTCCAGGAGTCAGGAGCATCACCCCAAGCCAAGAGAAGCTGAGGAAATAAAAGAGTAAAGTGTCCCTGAAGGATTCGAGCTGAATATCTGCACCAGAATGGGCAAAATCATCACTGTATGGCATCTTCCACCTCACATTTGCCTGCTTTTTTTTTTTTCCTACCCTACTGTTGTTATTGTGAGGATGGCAATTTTTGTTCTGGAACACAACAGGTGTTTTTCATAGGAGGGCACCCCGCTGGGATGAGCGCCCTCAATGCTGGATCACTCTGCAACAGAAACTGAGATTTAACAATCTAATGGTGTTCTGTGTCTCTGTAGACACCCCTCCCCCATGTAACACCTTTCCTATGCTATCAGCTTCTGTGCAGGAGTCAAAGGGAATACCTCTGTACAGCTGCCTGCCCCACACCTGATGGGTTGGATGGGAGGTGAAGAGGATCGAATGAACATGAACAACATTTCCCCTGGTCATCTTCTTCCTTCCCTTACCTGCCATCATTATATCACTGCGTTTGTTACTTTAAAAACCCCAAAACATAAACCAATCTCAGCCTAGCAGCGACAGAACAAGAAAAAGGCCTCGGGACTGACTGCATATAAAAACCAAGCAAATAAAAAAAGCACGGCAAGCTCAGCGTGCTCAGTATGGGGATGCCAAGCAGGAAAGGAACAGCAGAGGGAGGTATCCGGCCATGCATGAGGCAGCAGAGAGGAACTGCCCTGTGCTGCTGGGTGCTGCATCACCAAGCTCCACGCAGCTCCACGTCCCGCATTGCCCTTTTCCTCTGCGGGACCCTGAAAGTAATTGTGCTTAAGGAAGCAAATGGTTTGATAAGGAATATCTGGAGATAACCTTTTGTGCTCCGGATAACTGCACAGCAGTGTGCAACTGGGAGCTCCAGGAAGGCTGCGGTGAGGGGAGGGATGCATAAAAGTCTTTGCCCTTTGGGGGCACTTTTCAGTGTTTCTGAGCTCACCCCACGAAATAAGTCTGATGGAGAAAGGCAATGGTGCCACAAAAGATGGAGCTCTGTTCTCTCAATGCATGGATGCTCTCAACAACCAGAGGTCCTGAAGTGCACATCTGGAATCACTTACCGCAGCATCTGGAAACTGTCACGAGCTGCAATGAGACACAGTTGCTTAATTATTCTGGGTCTGTATCCTTTGCCACTGTGAAGCTGTCAGTGGCCGTTCAGCCTCCTGGGCACAAATCCCAGCACACCCCCTGCATGCCACTCATCACATACAACACTTGTCACACTATAGGAAGCATCAGCTTTACCCTCAGCGCTGCCCTGACCGAGTCCAGCACAAGTGATAGCCTATGGTAAGTTCACTGTTACAGCAGGAGGAAAGGAAGAAAAAGGAAATCACCCAACAAGCCCCACAGAGAACAACAGCCCTATGATAATCCCAGTCCATCTCTGCATCAGACACAGCCAGAAGTTTCATTCCACAGCATCAATCTGTTCCTTAGTGAGAAGTCCATCAAGCCTTTGCAGCAGCAATATGGTTAAGATTATCTTCCGACTTATCCTGGAGGATGAAAGGAGTACAAAATTACCCAGGACAGACTTCTACTTTGCTATTTTGTTTTTGGTACATCTTACAGATCCAGAATAAAATAGACTTCTCGTGAAAGAGAATCATTTTGGTTCCCTTATCTCTTCCCCAGCACTGATGCTTGCTTCTGGAAGTGAAGGAGTTAAGCACACTGTGCTATGCGTTTTCCTCAAAGCACAAAGGGAGAGGGGCTAAGGATTCTTGCCATTATCCCAGTGCTGAACTTCAAGGCTGAACTTCCTCTGGAATCATTTGCATCTTCCCCTTCCGCCTCCAGCAATGCCCTGAGGTCAACAACCCGACCCAAATGGATGGGATCATAGCAGGAGAGGTGGTGCCTCTGCACAGGGAACCGCTTTGGAGTGGGATGGTGCTAACAGGAAGCACAGAAACACGAGGAAAATAAAATGGAATAAAAGTAATAGAAACTAAAGAGGAATGTTGAGAAGCTCAGGGGAGAGGAGGAAACATGAAAGTACATCAAGACGGAAGCGCTGATGCATCCGCAGCTCAAGGGGGGCAAATGAGCCATGTGGAAAATGCAAAGGAATGGTAGAGAAATCATAAAACCAGGATTCCAGAGAGTACATCTTACAGTTCAGCTCATGCTGCAATAAACATCCAGATGGCCGCGTATCCCAGCGAGACACTGCTGGGAAAGGAAACGGAGAGGGAAAGAGGGGGAGAGAGGGGTCACTTACACATGACTCTTCCATTCCCAGCGAAAGAGGAAAAGGAAATGTAGATTAAGAGAGGTCTTCAGGCCTCAGCGCTGGCTGAGCCAGCACAGGCACAGGAGGCAGAAGCCAAGGAATGTCTTTGAACCTCTCGTGCTCGCATATTTTTCTAGCCCTCTTCCCGTCTCTGTCTCTCCCTCCATTTCAGCCCCCTCTTTTCCCACTCACAACAGCCCTCTCTCCAGTTCTGACAGCCTCTCCTCCCTTTTCCAGAGCCCTACAGCAAGGGTTGGTTTATAGCACTCTAAATCACATGTCACAGCATCACATCCTCTCTTCTCTCCCCTTTAGGGGCTTTTTCACAGGTCACAGTAAAAGAAATGGGAACAAGTTAGACAAGCCCTCACTCCTTAAGAAATGCTCTATAGCAACCCCACAGGTCCACAGGGTCTTCCACAAATCCATCTTCCCTGTGGAACAGGAATAAATAAGCACTCTGGTAATAAAGACAGAGCAGCTGAACATCTCATACCAGGAGAAAAACTATGGGAAATACAGTGAATTCAGCATTGCATTAATTGGCCCCAAATCAGGCCATCCTGTTGTTGTTCTTGACACACTCAGCTCTCATTCTGTGATTCTGAGCATGTCCTCTGCCCTTCCTGTACCTCAGTTTTTCCAGATATGAAATAGGGAAGACTGCTGACCTGGCTACAGATATGACCCACAAGATTTTGCATTGAAAACATTAAATCAATTTAAAGAAACACCACTGGAAGAATCAGTATTGTTGTTCTCTCTAAGACACTGACAGCTCCAGTCCTGTGTAAGTAAGAAGCGTCACTGAATCCCAGTGCACAGAGCTTGCACAGAAGGGACTGCAGGAGCTCAGGGCAAATAAGAGCAGGAGCAGCACAGTGTTATCACTGGGAATGCCAGAGGGCTTCCAGGAAAACACAGCTCTGGATTCAGGCTCTCAGGCGTGTTCCACATCTCACTGGAACTGGCTGACTGGGTTTGTTCCACCCAAGGGTACAAAACTATGAGAGAGAGGAGCTCTGAGCTACAGGAGACACAAGAAGTGGCTGCACATTCCATTCCTCCCAGCCCTGAGAGGTTTAATATCACAGTCTGATTCATCTAAGCTTTTTAAAAATATATTCATAGAAGGGGAAAAAAAAAAAGGACCAGGTTTTGCTTTTTTTGCTCTTTGTTCTGTATGTTACCTAATTTATAGTGAATCAGGTGTTCTTTCTTCTAAGCATTTTATTTTTAGCATTGCTGTTAGTAAATTGCTTTCCCTTTTGCACGTGCCTGCCTTCAGATGGAGATGAAAGTCTGCTCTGAGGAGGGTGATGGGTGCACGGCTGTCCCTGGGTGCTGGTGTGATGAGGTGCAGCGCTTTGAGAAGTCAGCACTTTCAGGGCTGTTTGCTTTCATCCTTGCTTCAAATCTGCTTTAGAACCTGCTGAGTAAGCAGCAAAAATAGAGAGGAGGAGGTGGGGGTGTGCAGCTGAGGCAGGAGTGATACAGCAAACCATCACAGTACCTTGTGGAATGGCTGTTGTGCACCCAGACTGCTAATCACACTGCAGATGCTTTTACCATCACTTCAATCCAATGGGCAGGAGCTGAATATGAGCAGGAAGAACTGTTTAATGGGTCAGACAGCAAACCAGGTACTGCAGATTTTACACACCGCCTTTAATAAGTCACTGTGTGATAACTCATCTGGAGGAAAGCAGTTTGCACTTCTGCCATGCCTTTGGAAAATGAGTCTTTTGGGGCCTCCTGTGACCCACGCAGCACCTCACCCAGGGGTACTGCTGCATCTCACACAGCCATAATGGGAAAATTAATTGTGTGGGCTCAATGGAACGCAGAATTTGGCCACTATGGTTCATTTCCACCCAGCAGACACCTCTGAGAGCAGGAGGACGGCTCTGCTGGCTGCTTCAGATCCCAGATCCCCTAGAGCAATACAAATTGAAACACACTGTCCAGAAAGATTTAATATAATAGTCTTTCACCTACAAGGATGGGCACCAAGCCATCCTCACTCTGCTCTGCCCAGCAGCTCACCTTGGCTGACAGGTGAACAGAGTCCAAGAAAGAGAGAGAGTGCAAAGGAGGATTAATTATTCTGAGTCAAAACAATTGCAGCACAGGATTTTTTTGTCCTTCTGGGCTGTAGCAGTAACTGAGACAAATGTTCTTCTCTCAGCCATACTTCTCCATCAGCCATGTCAAATGTACTTTGCTATAAGCCATAACATTTGCAATGTTTCATACGACTGAACAGCTCAAGGTATGCAAGCTCTGCAATGAGATCTGCCCTAACTTCCTTCCCAGTCCTGCTTTTGAAGCCAGGTTTCCCTGTTTCCTTGTTAATATTATTGTAGATCCATACTGCAACATCATAACATAAACTTTGAACTGCATCCTTGCTGGGGTTTTCCCTAACTTACTGAATGAGCAGTGGGGTATTTCAATTACCACCTGTTCTGCAGGAAGATCTCAGATTCTCAGTTGCACATTTCAGCCTGGCGGTGCTGGCTGCTGTGTGCTCACAGGAGAATGGCAACAGCCTTTCTCAAGGAGGTTTATATGGGATCAGACTTATTGAATCCTGCTTGTGACCTGCACACAACTCGTCCTGCACCTTCAGAAGACACTGGTGCCTTCAAACACCCGACCTGTGGTTCTTCATTCTCTGGAAGGAAAGCCAAATCACACAAAACACAGCTCACACTGATCTGTCAGTCTGGAAGTTCAGTATTTCCTCGTGGTGAAGCTTTTCCTTGTGGAAAGCTTTCAGCCCATTACAGTTGCTGAAAACTTGCCAGGGGATAATGCCAGTGAATGGGGAGGAACCTCTCACATACCTTTCCACGCTTTTCATACTTATCCATCGTTTGGATTATCCATCATTTGGATTACTCTTCATGTGGGACTTTGTTCCCAAACTGGACAGTGTGTAGCACAACAGCAGTGATGCAAAACCAAAACTAGTTGACAACACCACCGCCACCAAAGAACCCCTTCCACTTCTAGGCATTACAGACTTCACCAACTCCACAGTAAATGGGATGGAGACAAACACTGGACAGACAGGAACTGACCCAACATTTCTGAGGCCCTTTGTGCTTTTTCTCATCAGCAAAAGCATTTCTTCCTTAAGGAAAGGAGAAGCACAGGGAACAGAGAGATCTCTGAAACGAAGAAAGAAATTCCAGCAATTGAACAGCTCATATTTTGACAAGCTGAGTTATTAAGTACTGAGAACTGATGAATTGTCTCTCTAGACATAGCACTGCATGCCAGGATAAATACCAGAGCTTATGCAGCCTGGGTTTCAGCACAGATACATTGGCCATGCCCACAGGCAAGGCTACAGCTGCTGTCGTTACAGAAAATGCTTAGGAAAGAGCCTAAAAAGGAGAAGGCAGCTCCAAAGGTAATGCAACTGCAGTAGCTGCACACGTACAGAGGAATGCTGCTCAATGACCATTGCTTAAATATCATGAAATTAGAGCCAGTATCCCAATATTCCTGTGAGTTCTGCCATTTCCTACTGGTTGTACCGAAAGCTGAGGAACCTCCTCCCACTCAATCTCTTCTGTTCCAATAGAAACTGATGGGAGTGCTCCCACAAGTTCAGAGCATGCATACACAAAGTGTAGACACAGGATTTTATCTTGCAACCTGAAATATGCCACTAGACTGCAAATGTAATATCTCACAATTAAATGTTTTTTGCCTACAAACAACTGGAAGCGCTGCCGGCTTCCTCATGATCGCCCTTTGCATATATGTGGCGTCTTTCACTCAATAGTCTCAAAGCACTTAATAAGCAACAATTAATTAACCCCATAACATCTCAGTGCTGTAATTAAGACATCTACACGAGGAATAATTGCAGCACCAGTGATTTTGGTTCCAGTAATTTCATCAAAACACTGCAGATGTGTCACAGCCGTTTGCAGTGCAGTGCAGCACTCAGCCTTGGGAAGCTCGTGAGAAGCTCTGTGCCAGGCTCTAGCAAGGAGTTTGGGAAAGCAGGGTGCTAACAGGTGCCTCACCAGTGTTACAACATTTCTGGCAAGGCAATGTAATACATTTTGTGTTACGTTATCATTTTGGATGAATGGCTGTCTCCTATCTCTTCTTTTTCCCATGCTGCATTAGGTTCTTTCCTACTCCTTCATCCATCCTTTTCAGTAATAGCTCTCCTATCTTCCCATGCAATTATGACATGTTATTCCAAGATGAAGGAAAGGGGAATTTGCTCCTTTGGAGAGCTTTCATCTGCATGCAGTGCTTTAAGGCATCTACTGAGATTTATACGATCTGACAGCTTAAAGGTGGAACAACAACCATAATGGCAGGCCTTGCTATTAATTCAGCAGCTCTCAAAGCACTGCAGTCTTCTCCACAAATACCGAGTCTTAAAGCATTGTCAGTGGGTTGGGCTTTTTCTTTTGGTAGATGGGAAATGCTGGGCACACCAGTTTGAGTTCTAAGACCTGTGCTTAGGATTAAGGGAGCTCTCAAGCACACAGGGCTGGCAGGAAGTCACAGGAGGCAGTAATGAACTTTGGAAGAGAGTCCAGCTATTCAGCCAATTATGCTAAGGCCGAATTTCTCCTTATTGCTTTCCGATACACAATTAAAGTGTTCTAAGTGTGCTGGTTTGTGGTTGTCCCTCTTTCCAAACCCACATTGCCATCAGTGTGGATGGATACCCAATGGTGCAAGGATGCTTTGAAATGCCAAACCTTGCACCATCTCACCAAGGCTATCGCAAGGCACCCGACCACAGCAACAGGAGACCACTGACATTGAGTCACCTTGTATTTTCAGGCAAAAAGCACCTAGCAGTAGGAGGCTACATCTCATAGGGTATAATTTAGCATAGCTTTATTGACCCAGAAACTCTACACCAACATAAATGAGCTGAAGCTGTGGTAGTGAGGCCTCATTCAACATGCATAAAAACATAATGGTCTGGAGTTTCATCCAAACAGAAGGATAAGTATCTTGTTTCAACATTTAACCAATCTCTGGAAGTGACCCAAGGGGAGACTGGGTGGGGGGGGGGGGGGGGGGGGGGGGGGAGGCTCTCCCCACGCAATCACCCTATTGCCTAAACAGAGAGCCAGGGTGTTCCCATCAAAGCTCTGCCCTGCAGAGTCAGTTAGACCAGTGCTTGGACCTGAAAGGCAGCACTGTCAGAGCTACAATGGGACAGGCAGCTGGCAACATAAGTGTTAACTTGCATCGGGGCCATACAGCACAGAGGGAACAGAAAGGAAGGGCGACTTGTGGCTTAGAAGGCTGAGAATCCACCAGCTGCACCTTCAGCTGTATGGGCAGCCACTGCTTTATGGCTTCAGCATGCTCTGTACACCAATTCCTCCCAAACAGAAATAGGAAACTAATGAGCAGAGTCAGAAGGTCTGCTGTTGGAGGCATCGACAAGAACATGCTGGGGGAGAAGAATGTTTTCTTGCAGAGCTAACGCTGAGGTTTCAGCATCCATTTCTGCCCAGATGCAAACAGAACGAGTAAAACCCACCAAAACAAAACACCTTGCTGCTACAGCATGTGAGCATCACAGCTAGAGCTGGAAGGAACAAGAGGAGGAAGGGAGACAGAGTGATGCAGGGAACACTGGTCAGAGCTCTCAGACTTCTGGCTGCTCTGCAGTGATGGGAAATGACTTTGCTTGTCATTGCAAAGGTTCTTTGTGTCCTCATGTTAGATAAATTCACACATACACTGTATTTATGCGGACTCTTTGAGATGAGAATCTGCATTTTATGCAAAGCACCTGAAGCAGTGCAGGAACCACTCAGCACCACTGTCAGCATGTGCTGGCAGTGCTCTGGGTGCTCTCCTCACCATGGACCTGGGTGCATAATTACAGCTTTAAAAGCGAAACATTTAAGAGAAAGAAGTCCATCAATAAAGGGCAGGCAACAGTTCCTGCAGCATTAACTCCTCATGACGGCTAAATCAGTGTCTTTAAGGATTCATGAACTGTTATAGATGAGCATGGAACACAGGACACTCATTTTGCTCCAAAGTTCTGTATGGAAAACTTGCTTTGCAAGGAATGTTCCTGCTTAAATGGCTTGATAAACTGGATTCTTTTGATGCTGTTTGCCCCTGCCTTCCTTAATCTCCCCTAATCATAATAATGATTTTTTTTTCAGTCTACAATGCATCTGACCTACTTCCACACTCCCTCTGTCCTGCTTCTCTTTTTCTGTCTCTGTTCTCAGTAAGTAACTGTGTTTCCCCTCAAGTAGAGAAGTAAGCATTGAAAACTTGCTCCAAAAAGATTGAGGCCTTCAGGTCTGACTCCCACCTCCCTGCCAGCAGCCCGCAGCATTCCAAAAGCTGCCCATCTGCATGGGATTTCTTAAAGCTTTGTATCGAGGAACTCAGACAGAGACCTCCACGCTACCAGCAATAGCATCCAATTTTTAATCACTCCCACAGAACAACAATAATAATTGGGAGACTTAAAAAAATCATCTTTGATTTGGGGACAGAAGAAAAATAAACAGTGGTGGGTGCCTCACTTCAGACTATTTATCCATCGTCCATCCAGAACTCCATCTGAAGCTGAAGCACAGCCCAGGGATTTGGGTTTGTGTGATGATGTGAGCTGATGTGGTTGGAAAAGACAGGAGGAGAGCTGAGAGCAAAGCAGTACAGAGGCCCTGACAAGGATTGAGACACTCGTCAGCAGCCCCAGTTCTCCTAGAGCGTGCCAGTGCTCGTTAACTAATTGCTTCAGACCTAATATCCCTGATTGGATGCCACATGGGAGAGATGGGAAGCTGGGCCTGTGCTCAGGGAACAACGTGTTTAGAGCCAAACAAGCAAAGACAAAAGTACAACAGGAACCAAAGGGTGTTGCATCTGATCCAAGAACACCAGGCAGTGAGATAAATGGTCTCTGAAGTAAACTGTGATCAATGGAGGCAAAGGGCTGTGGGAGAGCCAGGCAGCAAAGTTCCTTCCTGTGCAATAAACCGAGCAGCATCACAGGAGAGAAGAGCTCCGTTTGAAAGGGTATCAATGCTCACTCTGTGCCTTGTTTGTTTTTTGTCACTTCTTTGACAAAGCAACAAGATACCCTAATATTGGAGCACCCAGAAAGGTGCCTTCACCACAAAATATTGGGTTTATTCTATGGATGCCAAGGCAAAGCACAGTGAGGGTGTGCAACCACTGTTTATCTATGGCAAAGCAAGGGCTGAATGCATCCTGCAGCTCAGGGCACTGCTCTTATGCTGCTCACCTTCACAGCTTCCCTCCCCACCCCTCGCTGCCTGCAGGAAGCCCTGCTGACTTTCTGCCTGCTGGAAGGGCAGGGAATCAGCTCCTGCTGCTCCTCACACTCACATATGACGGATGTCATCCCTGGCATCAACACCACACAGATCTCCACCCAACAAGCAGTGCCTGTAGTCCTACCAGACATCCCATAGGGATGGAGCAGATCCTCCTTGCAGTGTGCGTTTGATGGATTAACTGCAGGTCTCATTTCCATTGGCTGTGTGGCAGTGAATTGTGCAGAACTCCCATACAAATGAGAACAGAAAAGCTCTTGGAACAAGCAGGCTTAAAAAAAAAAGAGAAAGAAAGAAAAAAGAAAAAAGCAGCTCTTGACTGGAGCCTCTGTGTCTAACAGCTAATTACGATGCTAAGTCATAGAATCTGATGATAAAAAAAATCAGCTATCCCCAGAAGACACACAATCTAATAAATGCTCCTGCAGATCTAGCTCCTAAATCTGCTGCCCGCTGAGATAATGAAGTATGATTCAGTCAGATCCAGACATCTTTTTAATTTCAGAGGCAAAAGTGCCCAGTGCTGCGAGGCAGTGCAGGGTGGGTTTAGCCCAGCTCCCAGCCCACAGCTGCAAGGTGAGGAAAGTATAGGGCTACAATGCAGGGAGGGGATCACCCCCTAGGATTTCTGCTTTAATTTCTGGTTTGGAATCAGAGCAGAGATGCACGTGCTGTATGTGCTCAGCCCACTCAGATACAACAGGTAGGTTCTGCTCTGAAGCTCTGCTCCTTGTTCGTTCTTCTTCTCCCAGCACAGCAGTGCTCACACATAACCCAATTCCCCAGCAGGTGCTTTATTTATTAATGCCACTGGAAATGAGAGCTGCACCTGCCTTGGGGCAGCGATACCTGGCCTCCCTCCTTAGTCCCTGTGCTGAGAACAAAGCTATTACATTACCTTCAAGCTACTATTGTATTACCTCCAAAAACGGCCGGCAACTCCAGTGATATAAAATTAGGCAACAAAACTCTCATCTATTAAATAAATTGGGATGTGCTTTCTGACCTACATATTAAATCAACTTGGATTTTCAGGGGACTGACAGCACTTGGCTCTGCTCCGAGGACAGCCTCCATAGCACAACTGAGCTCCAGAAGGGCCACAGCTGACAAGGATGCATTCCTCTCACATCTCCAGATGAAGGGAGATGTAATTCCCACCCACCCCCAGCCGGAGCAGGGAAAACAGACCTGCACCATCTGAACTGGCGTGCATAGGACACGGCTGGGGCTGTCCTTGGGAGGGATATTTCTTGTGCAGACAGAGGTTTACTCACCCCTGTAGCTGCTGTGCCCCAAAGAAACAAGGAGCCGGAAGGGAACACCACGCCTGCTCTGGGTGGAATGTGACACATCTCTCACGCACAGTTCTCATCACTTCCTTTTTGTCTGTTCTACCAACTGACACATGATTCAATCTGGCTTTTTTCCTCCATTGAGGACTTCTCCCTCTCCCATCCCAATCCTCTGAGGGCAGCTGACGCCAACAGCCAAAACTCCAATGTGCATCAGCGACAAACAGCTTCTGCTCCCAGGAGATGCCAGCACCAAGCCCTGGTGCCCATGGTGCTCAGGCTCATGGACGAGTATTAATCTAGTATTCAACTCCTGGTTGAGTACTAGATTAGTTAAAC
Source organism: Lagopus muta (assembly GCF_023343835.1). NCBI lineage: Eukaryota > Metazoa > Chordata > Aves > Galliformes > Phasianidae > Lagopus > Lagopus muta. Next base: position 1,319,504 of record NC_064454.1, on the reverse strand, counting down.
TATTGATAGTTGTGACTAAAGGATGTGCCCTAAAACAAAAAAACCTTCCAGAACTCTTTCTTCTATGAAATGCCCACAGCACAGCCAGCTTGCCATGTAGATTTACACTTGTAACACATTTGTAACTTCTGCAGAAGATCAGATAAATGGTTGATTGTGACTGGCAGAGTGTAACTGCATGCCCAGCCCTAGAAAATACATTTACAGCAGCAACACCTATGATGAAACGTTACCAAATATCTCATTTGCAAGAGGAGGTTTCTCCCGCTCCCATCACTTTGTATCTGGGACACCCAACCACCAGAAGATTTAAATGCCTGTTCTAATAATAACTGCAGAAAATTATGCATATTTATAGATGCTTTTATCCTCCAAATAAACTTGCAGCACTAATTCCTGTGCAGCACTGAGCAACAGGAACTTAGAGCAGCAACTGAATTTCCCTCTCTCAGAAGTCAGCACCAGCCAGAGCTGCCCCAGCTTTGGGACTGAGGTACGGAACCACAACTGCAGGCGGAAGCCTGTATGGGCAGCAGAGCTCTCAGTGGGAGCATTTGCTGCAAGCAGACACTGTGAGCTGTCAGAGAGCCAAGGAGAAGATGGAGCATGCTGAATTACTCCAGTTTAAGAAAGTAGTAAGTGGAAGTTTAACATGGCATGCACTGAAACATGGAGGTCTCACTGCCTGCCTGTTCCTGTGCCCTCCTGACTGCGCAGCCCATATTCCACATTCACACATGCTGCTGTTATGCTTTTGACTTGAGCATCCCAGAACACAAGTGTCTTGTGTTATGCTACTGCAAAAGTGCACGTTGGGAAAAAAAATGTCAGCAAGTTTCCACTGGCCTGAGGTGCTGCCCCAGGCAGGAGCCCAGTGCCACAGGTGGGGACCAGAGGGCATTTCCAGTGCCTGTGCTCACAGCCCTCTGCTTCCCCATCCCACTTGCTCCTTGCAGGATGCAGTTCAGCAGGTGTGACTGGAAGGACAGAACTCAGGGCTGCGTTTCTTGCAGGATCCCCATCCAGCTTGTGTGGTGAGACCTCTGGCCTAATGCAACCTGCTGTGTTCACACTGTGGGCAACGGAGAGACGCGAATAGAAACCGGCAGCTCTGGCCACATACAGTTAGTCATAAATACACGAGTGTTGCACAACCTAATTTGCACTGAATAAGACAGGGAGAAGTGTTAAGTGAGCAGCTTAGAAAACAAGCCAGGATCTGGTCTGTCCTGCACGTCTGGTGCCCATCACGCAGTGCATCAGATCCTCCTTCCCAGCTGAGGAACTGCTGAGCTAAGGCAGCACCCAGCTCTGCCACGGCTGCCCCAGGTTGGTCCCAAAACGTGTGGCAGCGCTGGATTCCAGGACCCTGCCAGCTTTCCCTGAGCAGCCTGCTCTTACCTTCAAGCACTTGATGCTGTGCTACAATGTTTTAAGTCTGTATCCTTCTCAGTTCTTTCCGCAGTGCCCATCTAACAGTTGCGAGATTTGTATCCAAAACAATGGCAAGTCTCTGCAAGCGTCAAGGAAGTGGGGAACAAGTGGCCTGAAGAAAGGAATTGTGCAAACAGGCCAAGGGCTGCAATGCAGCCCCACCTCCCCCTCAGCAGGCTGCACCAGCTGCAGTGTGCTTGCCCTGAGTTTGCTCTCTTGGAGAAGCATTCCTGTGCTGGACCCAGGCAGCCAGCTGCTGTCACAGCAGTTCCACGGCAGCAAAGCACCAGGAACACTTTGGAGACTGTGAAAGGGGGATGAAAGAGCAAGCAAAGGAACAATGTTACCTTATCTTAAGCACAGTATCACATTTCCATGCAAGGAGAAGTGAGCCCAACCAAGTGGGAGAATCCCATTCTGCAGGCTGTGCGCTCATCTGTGTGGATTTGACCACCAAAGGGACAGGCTGGAACAGAAAGTTATATTCTGCTCTATTTGAGTTTGTACCTACTTGACCTTTATTGCACAGTCCCTCCTCACACACACTAAGAATGTCTTGTAAACCCTAAGCGGCTCAGGGCCTTAAAAATCTATGCATTCAGTTACATTCCTAATATTTCTTACTGCTTTCTTTAACCACATGCACGGGTCTCCACAGAGGTGACAGCATAGTAATAATTCTATTGGAGTGGGAAAACGTTTGATTCCAAGAAAAAATATATAAAAGCCAAAGGATGTGAAGGCACAGAAGGAAAGATACACTATTATCACATGTGAGCATCTTCTCAAAGCATGGCCAGGCTGCTTATATGGAGCAAAGTAGAGCTTCAAGGCAACACAACAGCACTGCTTTGCAGCTTCTCTGGGCAGAGCTGGGGCAGCTTCCCACCAATGCTGCAGATAAACAGACCCACAAACACTGGCAGTTCTAAGTCAGGAAAAATCTCATTCTTCCCTTTCCTGGAGCTTTTCTTTGGTGGAAAAAAAAAATGTGACTAAGTGACAAATGCCGTGGCTCTGTGGAATCCTTGCTAGGGAGGAAAAAAACCGATCACACTTGTGATACTGAATTCTATCACTTTTGATACCACATCCCATTTTTTTTATCAGCTAAAAGGCCACGCTCCAGTCCAGCACCCTTTGGGTACAGCTTGGTGCTGCCCCTGGAAGCAATGGCTCACTGCTGGGTGAGGAGACTGGGTGGATGACCTTCAGACCGACAGGAGAAGGGCAGACGGACCCTCTGGGCTCCTGGCAGCAATCTCTGCGTGGCACGGGCTGGAGCAGCTCCCATCAGTCCTTTCCTGTTGGGGTGAGCTGCTCACACAGGCTCTGTGCTTCACTGCCCATTGCAGCTGGAGAGCTTCCTGGCATCGTGAAGAACCTCTGCAAGTTTCCACAGAACGACACGAGGAAGGACAGAGAGAACAAGAAGCAGAGAGAAAGTTTGGGAGGGGAAAGCATTCTCCCTTTGTTTTAATTCTTTAAAAGCGAAGATGTTCAGACAAAAAAAGGAAAAAAAAAAAAGGGCAGCAATGAGCTGCAAACCGCCCACCAGGAGCTTCTGGGGGGAGGCAGTTTGGGGCAGTGCAGCAGGGATCCTCAGCACGAAGCCAGGACCTTTCTCTGATCTGCAGTTTTCTCAAGCTGCATTCCCATGTGCAGCCCACCATTTGGTTTTAGTTAGGCAGACATAATGAAAAATGCTCTGCATGTGAAGAGCAACAAAGAAGCCCTACCAACATCACGCGGCGACAGCCAGTCAAAACAAGGGAGAGCCGAAACCACAAAAGAGATGATGGCATCTCCAGAAGAGGGGAAGGCTCTGCCACCCCGGGGTGCTCTGGGCATCTCTGAGCCGCTCACATCAGCCCTGCATGGATAGGGATCGCCCTGCACATTACTCAGACTGCAGCCTCCTATATATGGAGTAAACTGAGCTGCTTCCAGAGCCCCAAGGTTTTATCAGCAGTGCCATGTGGGTACAGTCCTGGCTCATCCTAATTAACTTGTCAGGTCTGACAGGATCAGAATTGTAGTCAGTAACACACAGCAGCACAATAAATCACATGCCTTTGCCTTGTCATCATCTTAATTTATACACTTTCTGTATCCTCTTTTATTAGCCCACACAGCTCCTCTCCCCACACCAGAGGATGCTGTCTGATACCTCTGCCATTGGCTGTCTCCTTAGAGAGGAAACCCAAACCCACCCATGTCCTCAACCACAGTTCTGCCTGTTGGCATCTGCTGCAGCACACGCTGCCATGAAGCAGTTCTCATGTCTCACAGCCATTGTTCTCTGAAATTAAAGCTCACAACTCAGAACTTCTGCATGCCTATTACAGAATCATAGAACCATAAGCTGGTTAGGTTGGAGGAGACCTTAAAGATCATCTACCCCTGCTGTGGGCTGGCAATCCTCTACCAGCTCAGGTGGCCCAGGGCCCCCTTTATGGCCTTCAGTCGTCATTTCATGTTGCCTTTGCAATGTCAGCATTGATGTCAGCAGGAGGTCAGCACGCACTGCAGCCCACGTGAGCCCAGGTGCATCATGCCAACGCAGCTCAGGGTTGTTCCCCACTGTGCCTCAGGGCCCACACTGCAGGCAGAGCAACTGCTTTGCAATGAAGGAATAAATGCACAGCAGCCATCAGATGTTTAACCTCTGCGGTCACCAAATGGCAGGGATAATTATCAGGAAGGATTTTCCACATCGTGTACAGCCAGCAAAATCAAGTCATGTGTTTCTGACAACGCTGAGGGTACAATAAAGCATCTATGAAACGCACTGCCATTATGAGCAATCGGGGTTAGTTCCCAAAGCACAGCTTGGAAGGGTGATGGCTCCATTCCTCCTGCTGCCACTGCAGGGACAGCCCGAAACAACCGCACTGCCCTTAGTGCCCTGCTCGACCCCCATGCGAGTGCCACCTCTTCCTCTCACAGCCTGGCCTCAAGCTTCAGGCTCAGGATCAAGATGAAGCACTCACCCTGCTCTCACTCCCCATGCAAAAGCCCAGCACCCTCACCAGCAGCCCTGATGCTCCCAGGCTTCTATGCAATTCAGTCACCCTGCTGCACTGAGACCACCCCTGCTGCAGCCCTCGTTCCCACTGGCTGCAGGCACTCTGAATACACTGCAGCCCCTTGCTCCAGGCATGCTCTGCAGCTCCCCTTGCACCCTGCATGCCCTGTACACCCCATGTAGATTCCTGAATTCTGCATGCCCTGCAGCTCCCTTTGCACTCTGCACACACTGCAGGCCTTCTGCAACCTGCATGCGCAAGAGACCCCTGTGCACTGCAGCCCCTTTGCACTCCACATGAACTGCATCCCCCTGCACTCACTGCAGCCCCCCTGCACGCATTGCATCCTCCCTGCAGCCTGCATCCCTCCTGCATGCACTGCAACCCCCTGCACTCATTGCACCCCCTCTGCACCCTTCCTGCACGCACTGCATCCCCCCTGCACCCTGCACGCCCCCGCACCGCCGCGCGTTCTCGCGCTCCACCGCCGCGCGCTCCCACCCCGCGGCCGCCATCACGCGCGCGACCCAGCCGCCCCCTCCCACCCTCCGCCGCCGCGCAGCGCCCGCCCTTCCCCGGCGGCGGGGCGGAGCCGGGCGGGCAGAAGCAACGCGCATGGGCCCCGGTTCGGCACGGAGCTTTTCTCTGCGCCGGGGAACGCGCGTGTGAGGGGGGTGTGTGCCGGTTGGATGCGGTTCCCCCTCCCGGAGCGTCCCCCGGCGGCTCGGCGCCCGTCGCCCCTTCACCTGTCCGGACGGCGACCATGGCGGCGGCACGCGGTTGGTAGGCGGCGCGGAGGGCCTCCGCTGCGGCGGGGCGAGGTGAGAGCGGGGCGGAACGGAACGGAACGCTGCGGGGAGGAGTGGGGGGTGCGGGGCTTTGTCAGAGCCGACGGCCGCGCTGCCTCTCGGGGCCGCGAGGGGAGCGAAGGAACAGCGCCGCGAGGCTCCATCTCTCGCCTGTGGGTTCCTGAGATTTTTGTCCTTGTTTTGTTTTCGTTTATTGTTTGTTTGTTTTGCATCGGGAAATCGCGGCGCGGAGGCGGTTTGAAGGAGCGCAGCGCACGGCCGCGCGCTCGGAGCTCCTCGGTGCGCAGAGCTGCGCCGCTGCCTCCCGCCTCGTGCCGGATCCTCCGCTGTGCTCAGCGCCCTTTGTGCGGCGGGCACGCGGCCATTCGGAGCCGTTTAAAGCTCCCCTCCCCAATGCGGGGGGATCCCCGCACATCCCGTGGTTCCGGAGCTGCCCCTCGGACTACGTGCGATGCGCTGCGGGAAGGGCGTTGGGTGCGCGGGGTGCGCCGGGCTGGCTTGGCCTCCCAGGTTGGCTCAGCGCTCCGTACGGTGGGGATGGCGGTGTTGGGTCTTCAGAGGGAGGATCCGTAGCGCTGTGGGTGAATTGTGGCTTCAGGTACGCCTTGAAGCTTGGGAGCGCGTTCGTAGTTAGATCTCTGGTTTCGTAGAGCGGTTTGTGTCGGAAGGGACACAAAGGCTGTCTGGTCCCAGTCCCTGCAATGCACAGAGACACCCACAGCCCCATCTGCTGCTCGGAGCCCCATCCCTGACCACGGCTGCCTGCAGGGATGGGGCACTGCTGCCTGTGCCCGTGTGTCCCTGCCGTCCCGTCTCTTTCTCTGCAGAGAATCTATCTGAAATCTCAATCTCCTGCTCCGTACCGGATTGATGGCTTTCTAATTATAAGAGGGTGATGGGATCAAATCATCTTTTGTTGCGCTTTTGTACTTTCCACGTGAGATAGTGCAGAAAACAGCACTTTGGACAGAGACTTGGATGGCCTCTGCTCTGTCCCAGCGTGTGGTGTTGGCCAATATTGTCATTGGGAAGAATGCCATTCATTGGAATATGTGAAAAGTGAAGGAGGTGGAACCTTAAAATGTGCTATTTCATTTCAAGAAAGAGAGATAAGAATGGAGAGATCCCAAAATGGCACTCCTTTCAGCATGGAGTGGGATGGTGGGGCTTTGGAGACCAGGATAAGAGTAAATCTGCCAGTGTGGGAGTTCTGAGCAGGGAACCTTTTCCACAGAACGGGGATGAATGCTCTACACGGACTTGTTTTGTGTCATGCAGTTTCATTCCTGCTGCACAGATGTCTCCTCATCGTAGTTTAGCAAAATTAGGTTAGGCTTGACTGAACAATTTATTTTGACTAGCAAGTAAATTATTATATATTCTTTATGAGAAAGAGCAAGCAAATGGTTCTTGTGAGTGGAATGATTTGTTTTCATGAGGCTTACCAAAGGTTTTATGGAGTACCAGAGCGTGCACCCTTCTACGTCTGCTGATTTTATGAAGTTTAAATGCACTGGAGCCATCCAGAGGAATCATTTTATTGCTTTGAGGACATACAGTGATTGAGATAATGAAATGGGAAAAGGAAAATGCAGAGGCTCTGACAGCGTGCTCTTTGTAACCCCTGCTATGCAATGGATGCAATGGAACTGGAAGTATTAATATGAAATTAGTAATGCGCAGAAATATTAGTTCACTGCTAGAGGCAAATGGTTGTTAAATAGTTCAGCTTGTAATCTTGATGTGGGACTTGTTTATTTAAATGTACTTACCAAGATTTTGGAGAAGTGAAGGGTATTTGAGGCAGGTCAGCAAAGCTGCCACTGAGGGGATGGATTTTCTAGAGTTGTCTGCATGTTTGAAGCTGAACATTGCAGTGTTGCTGTGTATCTTTCTGATGCACTGTGAGGTATCCAGATCCCAGTTCTGGACGTTCTGTTTTCCTGCAACACGAGTGGGGGAAGTACAGTGATGTCATTGAGTTTTCCTTCTGAAAAAGAAACGTTACTTTGCCATTTAAATGCATTGTTTTGCACGCAGTGTCAGCCTGTATTGTGGGAGGACTGCAGTCAACTTCCCTCATTTCCACACAAACAGGATCTCAATAACACCTATTTCCAAAAATAGGAGTTTTTTCCTATTTTATTATGTCTAGAGGTGTTTGTATAAGTGACAAAGATTGCTGTGGGTTCCCTTGGCCTTTGACAGAATCACAGAATGGCCAGGGTTGGTAGGGACCTCAAGGATGATGAATCTCCAACCTCATGCCACGTGCAGGGCCTCCAACCTCCCCATTTAATACCAGACCGGGCTGTTCAGGGCCCCATCCAACCTGGCCTTGAACACCTCCAGGGATGGACGGGACATCCACAGCCTCTCTGGGCAGCCTTTGCTTCCTTCTCTCCACAAACGAGAAGGAGATGTTGGCCTCTGAATTATTTTCCTTTGCATTTCCTCTTAGCACGGTCTCATCAATGATGCTATTGTGTCACAGCTGTTGGCTCCATCCCGTTTTGGGTGATCCCCGGGTGCGGATAGAGGGAGACACAAAAAGAAACGTGAGGAAATCTGGAGGTTTTGCATCCGGACGCTTGGGCTGATTGATCTCCTGGTGCTGTGGTTGCTATCGGTGGCACGGCTTTGTGCTGCACCTCAGCCTGGTATCACAGCGAGCTGATGGAGGGGATCTGTGTGCTGAGCTGAGCTCGTTCTCTCGTTCTCCTCCCGTGCACGACTCGGAGCTGAACGCGTGGTGCCTTCATTGCCTGCCTTGAAAGCTGTTCCGTGTCGCTGCTGCGATTGCGGTCTGTAATGCCGTAACGTGAAAGGAACAAACTACAGAACATCAGCAGCTATTTTTTCCTAGAGGGGAGGGAAAGAAAAACAACAAAAAAAAGTCAATTTAGTAGCTGGGGGTGGTGAAGCAGGTCCTCCGGTCCGGCCGGTGTGAGGATGTTAATTTTCATAGCGATTGCCATTGTGATGCTAATCTAGGAGCTGCCTGGCTGCGAGCCCTGAGTCAATGGCACGGGGGATGTGCGTGCCGTGGGCATTAAGGAGAAGCATCTCATTACCAGCCAGCTATTGTTATGGAAATGAGGTCTCCCAGCCAACCAGAGCTTGGAGGATGGCATAACGTGAGGAGGTCCAGCTGCGGGTCATCGATTCATTTCGAGCTTGTCTGGTTGAAACAGTTTCTTTTCAGCGTTAGTTTTGTGGTTTTCTTTGTTTTTGACTCATAGCTGGGAACAAATCACTGTCACTGAACAGTCGAGACTGGGGAACTTGAGGGAATTTCAATGTATTGTGTTGGGTGGAAAGTGTAGGAAGGCAGAGAAGCCGTCTGTCAATACAGCAATGTGACGTGAATCCTGCTTCTGCTTTTACTGCTGTACTTTTGCCGTACTTCCCTGCCGGTTTTTCTGCATTGCCTCCGTTCTGCCCTTGTAAAACTCTCCAGGTGTGTAGGTGATGTGACCCTCCATATGCCACTTGGAAACAGCTACACTCAGCCTTACTTACGGTGCGTATTCAAGTCCTAGAAATTGTTTTAGAAACTCTAGGTAATGGAAAAGCCTGAGAGAAGTGCTGCAGGTGTGGCAGATGGCACAGCTGTGACTGAGCTTGGTTCTCCTGTGAAGGCTCCTGCTGACCTCTGCCATGCACACACACTGGGCTGCTCCTAAGAGCATTACAGAGCCCTGATGCATTTCAGTTATTTGATGCTTTCTGTTCCTGGACTCGATGAGACCAGCTTGCTGTATCCATGTGCAGTGTCACGTTATTTGGAAATGGCTAAATTAATTAAAAACTGCCCTTTGAAGTATTTAGTAAATTGGATTTGCTTTCCCAGCAGTGGACAGGAAGTTAATCGTGTCTAAGCTGATGTTGACTTCTGCAATCTGATTTTCCCTGCAAAGAAACTTTATTAACTAGTTGTTAAATGCACGCTTAATTAGGCGTTGATTGTTTAAGCTGATAAACCAGCGCTACCAGGTTTGCTGCAATCAGTTTGGTACATATGCCATGCATGCTCTTCCTTATCTTTTGTTTTTTGGTTGAAGCACAATCTTAGCTACCTTCATTCTAATTATTTGAGTAATTTATTGTTTTTCAAGTGATGATTATGACTGAGCTGTTGGCATTCACTGGATGTTCTCTCGCTGTTTACTGACACATGTAAGTCTGGGTTTTATAGTCTCATCTGTGGATCTTATAGCAGCATGGCTCTGCTGCCCTTCTTTTAGCCTATAGCTTAGGAAAAAGGTGCCTCCAGATCTCCCCTTCTGAAATCATTGTTTTAAGAGCCCATGCTCGGTTTGTTTTGCTTTTGTAGCCAAATTGCAGCATTTGGAGCAAATCCTGTTGCTGTAGCTTGAAGTCTCCAGCTGAAGGGAGAGTTCAGCGTAAATTACCGATCAATGATTCATTCATCCTCTTGTCAACTTAATTGCTCTCTCTGAGGGGAAAAAAATAAAGAATTGATTTAAGTGGGAGGCCCATCCTTCTGAGTCCGTGCTGTCGTGTGGTAAGAAGTTCAATTCGGTGGCTCAATCCTCAGCAGAGCTTCTTGGTGTCTTTGCATGGAGCTCTCTGCCACCTCGCCTTTGAGCCCCTCCACTGCTGCTTTGGTTTCACTGAGCCCTTTCTGGAAGCTGCAGTGCTTCCATCTGGAAGCTTCCTGTGCTTCCATCTCTTCCCAGGGTGCCTCATCTTTTGCCTTTCCAGAGCTCAGCTTCTCATCATTATGGATGGAAAAGCATTGATTTAGAGTATGCATTAATAACCCTCTTCAGAAATCAGAGAAAAACTGGGTTTAAATCATTAAACCAGGATGATAAGTAGTTTGGGCCTGCCTTCTTGGGGATTACAGGATAAAACGAGGTGCTTAAACATCCCTGAGGTTTTTGGTTGGATGGAGGGTCACTTGGTCAGCTGCAGCCTGAGATACGGCCCTGGGTTTCCTGACTGTGGGTCTTCAACACGAGGGTCACGGAATGAAGCACAGCATGTGGATAAACCCACTGTGATGGTTCAGATTTATCTTGTGTGCTTCTGTTTACTTTAAGCAGGCTTTATACCAGATCTGCAAACTCTCAGTGCTGTGTTATTCTTGGTTTGGTCTTTTAAAGGCTCTTATGCCTTACAGCTAGCATAAAGCAGGCGAACATTTCTTCTAGACAAAGCGTGCTCATGGGACATCCCATAGTGTGAATCAAACTCGTGCCGTTGGGTAATTCAGCAGCACAGATGTGGTGCTATTCCCACAGCTGTGATCCCACAGTGCAGAGCAGGGAAGGTGACAGTGATGTAATTACTGCTGGTGACTTGCTTTTGAGGTGCAGGGATGGAAGGTGGTGTTCTAAAAGCTTTGGCATCACCTACTGGCAGATGGAGATCATCAGTTTTGCTCAAAATAACTGTCAGGAAGGTGCTGGGTTCTTATAACTCACTTGAAAATTCCTATTTCTTCAAGAATACCATGTTTAATGTTCTGTGTATCTCATTATCGGAGTTATGCTTAGCAGCAGATGAGTGTCTATTAAAATGATGAAGTCTTGCTTTTACTTTGGTAGCAGTGCTTGCTGGCACTGGGTAGGTGTGTGTTCTCAGTATTCAGAGTGTTCAAGGTTCATGTAGATGCTCTGTGGGGAAAGGAGAGTACAGTCCTTGTGTTTTGAAAGCAGTCTGGTATCTTTTGGTGCTGATGTGAGAACAGAAGTGACAGTGGCATTTGGAGAACTAAGGGACCTGGCTTGAATTCTTTGCAGCTGGAGAAACCATGGAATATCCCAACTTGGAAGGGACCCATTAAGATCATCGAGTCCAACTCATATGGAAGCACACATATACGCACACACATAGCTAGAAAGCCCTTCTTTGAGCATAACTTTACTCGTTACAAGAGCCTTTGGGTATTTGTTGGGATTTACCCTTTTCCTCCTTGTTATGATTCATGAATGTCTTCATTAGACTTCATAATAGCCAGCTTATGTGCTGTAGCCTGAAGACATGATATATTTAAAAAAAAAAAAGGGGGGGGGGGGAGGAGGGGAATATCTTTTGTGATTAGAGTTGTACAGGAAGCATCTCTAGAGAGTTAACTCCCAATTCAATAGGAACTGTTAATTTATATTTGAGGTTTCGCTTCCAGTCGCTTGTCTCTATGGTTCTCATCTCCTCCCTCGCACCCTGGCTGTGTAAGAATTGCAGCATTTGGGTGTTGTTGTTTTCAATGTGTATACATACAGGAGTGTTACTTTAGAGCTGCTGACAGTCCTCGCTTTGCACTGAAATGTAGAACGTGTTCACTCGTGTGAACTCATGAATGAGTTTAATTTGAACACGGATATCTTCTGACACAATTTGTGGAGCAGAATGCTCCGATTCTTCCTCACTTGTATCCGTATGTGATGTGTTTGCTGGAGGTTGATTCAATAGCTGACTGAATCAGTGGCTGTGTTTCACAAAAAGTTCTGATAATTTATTCCTGAAGTGCAAATGAGATTCCGTGGTCCTTCAGCTGAATGGTGCTTAAGGCAGCTTGGTGTGGAAGGCGAGGTCCCTGGTAACTGCTGCAGCCCATTTCATTGAAGAAACAGGAACAAAAGTTTGTTTGTAACTCTGCTGGAACGGAGAACAAAGGCTTTGGGGACCTTTGAACCTTTGTGGCTGCGCATCTGAAGGAAGAATTGTTCAGGAATGGGAAAAGCTGCCAGAAGAGCAGAGCTGTGTGTTCCCTCCATCTTTATGCAGCAGGGTTTAATGACCACATTTAAAGCAAGGAAAGTAATTAATTGGAAGATTTCTTTCTTGTTCTTCCTACTGGTCTGCTTATCAGCCATGCAGGGATGGTTATCCTATCAGTTTTTGGTTTTACTTTTTTATTGAGCCAAGGTTTCTTTTAATTATTTCTTTTTAATGATTGCATTGGCTTCTTCCTTCTTGTTTCTTGAAGAAACCTGCTGGTTGGTTACGTACTCAGATGCATTTGGTTTTTTGGTGGTTGTTCTCCTGTGTGTGTTTGCATTCTCTGCAAATAACCCTGGCCCTGGAAGTGCTTTGTTTCCCCTCTTTCTGACTGCACTCTCATTTCACAATCACTTTTCACTCTGTGGTGGTCATCTCTCCAAGGGAGGCAGGAAGGAATAATCAGTGCTCTGAAAAACTGCTCCTTCTGTGCAAGGTGTGCTGCCTGGCGCGCTGTGGGTTGGTCTCCATCACTTCTGCATGTGTGTGCATGGCTGGTGGCAGCTGGGTTGAATTTTATTCTGATTTTGGTGTTGTCTCTTCACTCTGCTTTCCAGCTGGCCCAAATGGAGAGATAACTCAAACCATTTCTGTTGCTTCTTAAAACTTTTGTCTTCCTCCTAGCCTTTGCTGGCGCTTTCTGTAAGGTTGGGCTGCGTTGAAGGAAAACTCACCCTTGTGCCTTGCAGTTGTGTGAAGCCTGGCTCCTCAAAGTGTAGCTGAGCTGTAGAACGGTTGTGCTGCATCTCTGAAGCTCTCTACAGCATTACAGGTGTTGCTTTACTCTCTGCTTCTCCCTCTGATAGATACACAGCAAGCTGAACTGCTCAAACCTTTCATTTTAATAAGATTTCACTGTGCATAGTGCTCTTTATCTGATACTTTGCCAGTTATCCACAGAGCAGTCGTAAAGTGTGTAACAAATCCAATAGATCCTTGGCCATTCGGTTTCATAGACATGCTGTATTAATTTGTGGATAATGCAGCTGTCTGGAGTAGCTCTGGGAGGCTTTCTGAGCATATTCACCTACGCTGCAGGAAAACCTTCCCTGCTTTCCATCGCTCAGCACAGGAACTCCTTGCGTTTCCCTTTTGTCAAGCACCAGGTTTAAGAATTAAGCCACAGTTAACTCCTATGATTAAAAACAGGAAATGCAAACGTATAGATTGGTGCTATAGAGAACTCAATTTGTCAGCTCTTATCTCTGGAGAACGTGTGTGGAGGAGGGCTGCCATATGGCTGCTAAATATAACACAACTTTCTCCTGCAAGCATTCAGAAAAGTACAGAAGTTCGCAATCTGCTATCTGTGCTTTTAATAAGAAAGTGCTGCAGATTTTAAGAACCTTCTGAGTGCAAACTGAGGTGATGGGAACGGAGCCAACAAGTCATGTAATAAAATGCAAGCGTTTCCTGAGGAGGTGACGTTGGCTGACACAGGGGTGAGGTGCTCAGCATCTTGCAGATGCCCATCCCTTTGTTAGCAGTTTCTGTAAAGCAAGGTGGTGATGCAGGCTGGGTGATGTCAGCTGTCAGTGCTCCCTGCCCCCTGGCTCCAATAGCCTCCATTCTTGCTTGCTTCAAGCATCTGCATTGTTACATCCCTGCACTGAGATGCCACAGAACTTGGGCTCCTGCTGCAGCTGTTTGAACACACAGCTTGGTTATGGGCATTCCAGATTTGTCTTCAAAAGATCTTGTTCATTTACCCAGCTTTTATGTTTGCTGGAGGTGCTGCCAAGGCACAGATGATTCTGTGTTCTTAAGAATACAGATGTAATTGAAATACGGTATGTTTCTAGTAAATGATATCTGTAGGTAAAATGCTAGGAGAACCCATCCGTGCACATTCTGCAACACAGGATTTCTGCTTGGATTTCAGTGGTGGACATTTCTGAAAAGCATTTTGCCATGTATGTCAGTCATGTTCTGGTGGGGAAAAGCCTATGAAGAAAAGCAGAGCCCCAGTGCAATCTAGATGTAATGTCTTCTCCCTCCCTGTGCTTCTTCTGAAGCTTCATGTAACAAACTGTATAATCTAATAGCTAAGGATGTGTTATTCTGGGCAGGCTTTGACAGCTGAAGTGAAGATTTAATAAGTTTTGAATGGAAACAACCAAAGTAGGTGCAGAATTTCTGATTTAGACATTCTGAAGTGCTTTGCTAATGTTAGCATGTGAGCAATTCTAGGGCTGCACATAGGGATAAAAGGTGCTATGCTGAAATATCTGATAGGAAGAGCTTATCCTGGAAGAGAATCAGAAGAGAAACTGTATTAGTTGTATTCCTTTAGGCCTTTGGAATATTTCAAAGGGATGGGTATAGTTTTACTGATGGGGTTTTGGTGGCTAGAAATGCAGTCAGGCAAATCCCAGCTTGTTGGGGCAGGGAGTTCCTTTGTGCACTGGAGCACATGTGTGCTTTCACTGCTTTCTCTATGAAGTTCAATTGCAGGCAACAAAAATGCACTTTGTTGTTCTTTAATAATAAATAACAACGCAGCAGTTTTGATCTTGAAAGCACTGCTCAGACCTTAATTAATCTTCATAATAGCGCCTTGGGAGAATTGAAAGTGCTCCCTGTGCTGTTGGACAAGGAGCTCCTCAACCTGGAGATGTGAGAGGGTTTGCTTGGGTTGTGTTGCAGTGGTGCTGGGATGGTTGCTCTGATGTTCCTGGCGCTGCTCCTCCATGCTGTGCTGCTGCTCTCATGGATGTGTTACAATTCTCACCAAAATCCTAAAGAATTGCAGCTGTAATTTTCTTTCTTTTTTTTTCTTTTCAATTCCCATCTGAGCGTTACCACTTATGCATAAGCATGTTGGAATTCCCCTTTGGGTGTTTCCATAGGCACAACACGGTGTAGGTTTGTGTGTGTGGACGCTGAGAGAGCAGGGATGCAGAACTGCACCTCACAAAACCTGGCCCACAACTTTTTTTTGTTGCAGGAATGGCAAATAGAAGAACATACAGCCCTGGATAGAAAGTGTCTCTGTCTCCCTCCTCTAATCTTCCTAGTTCTTTATCAGGTTTAAAATGAGGAGGAGGAATTAATGCAGGTGCTCAGTTTTCAAAGCTCTTCATAGGTAATTGTTAATTTGCATTAAAGAGCACATCCTGGTCTGAATGCCTGTAGCATACATTTGGAGAATGAAGTAAGAATAGCAGATCAAAACTGAGGCTGTCCAACTCATCTGCAGAAGCAGTTTGTGGAGCTTACCATGGAGAGGCAGCAATCTCTCCACACAGTTCCACATGGAGCCACTGTTCATGTCTATGTAGATGCTGGCATGGCAGAACCAAGGTCAGGCTGCTTAATTCTGTCCTGAAAAGCTGTTCTGCTTTTTTTTTTATGTCCTGAGATGCTCCAACATAACAAGCAGCCCCTGATTGGTTTTCCTGCAATGAACTCCAGCTTTGACAGCAGGCGCTGGAATTTCTGCTGCTGGTTGCACCAATTTGCATGAGGAATGGATGTGGGCCTGTGTTGCAAAGCAGAACTGTTGGCAACCGGTTGAACAAGTTGGAAGGGTTCTCAAGTAGGAAGAGCAAAGTCAGCAGAATCCTGTAACTGATGTGAAAACCCTGTTAGGCTTCACCTGGTGACCTCGTCATCTCAGAAGAACTTGCTGACAACACAGTGCTCCCAGCTCTGCTTGGGTGAAGGGCTTTGCAGTGTTCTCTACTGTGGTCCAGGAGCTGCTGATTATTTGGTGCATGCATTCCAAGGGGAAATCTGCAAAGTGATTTATTTCCACTCTTCTAATTTCCTAGAAATGCCATGAATTCAGCTGGCTGAGGGGCAACTGTGAATGCTGATTTGCTTTGAATAGAGGATGCAGAACATCCTCGGGAAGCTGTGAAGTTTTCAGGCTTTTGTGATTTCATAAGCACCGTAGGAATTTTTATTAAGCAAAAAAGTTTTGCAACTGTGTTTTTCTTAGGTTAGGTTTAGGAGTTCTGTTCTTCTGGTTTTTTGATAGGTAAAACCTTCAAAGTGAGGGAACTGCAATCTTGTAACGTATGAATTGCGCCACCCCAAACCTTCTGCTGCCTCATCAACAGGCAAGTGAGAATATAACTTGTGCACAGTGGTTGCTTACACAGAGTGGCCAAAAGGAAAGGTCTTGGTAACCAAATACCCACATTATTCTGCACCATCTGGGTCTGATCACAGGTATGTGAAATTTGATGGGTTGAGCTTTCAGAAGAGCTTAGATCTCATTCCTTTCTGAGGAATACGCTGCAATAACGCTCCTGGTTTAAAAATAACATTTAAGGATATGAACTTGAATACCTTTCACAAGTTTTAAAGCTCTTTTTACAAATACAGTGACCTCAGTGAGATGGCAACAAAGGGGTGAGGGTTTTATTATGCCTGGAATTCATTTCTGAGCCTTTGTGCATCCCCTGGGAAAGGCTTTTCTTCCTTCCTGGAATGTGTTCCTGGTGTTGCCTCGCAGCAGACTTAGCTGGGAGTGGAGGGAATGCATTATCACCTTAAAATAAGGTAAAATCTCATTCCTGCTTAGCATGGCGAGCATTACTGATGCTTAGCTACCCAGAAGGAGCTGTACAATTCCAGGTGGAAATATTTGATGTGTTAGTGCCCAGGCAGGTATGGGTATAAGTGTTAGCTCTGAAATCTTCTAATTCTTGCTTGAAATTTGCCAGCAAGTTGTTAGACAAAGTTACTGAGTGGCTTGGCTGTGTATGAAGGATCCTTGTAAGATGTTGTCGTTGTATTTAACATTCCAAAGCATCATCATAAGAAGTGTGTTCTCTTCCCAAGTGCTGAATGCATTAAATCCAACTTATCCATGTGGTTTTCAAGGGCCAACGCTTCCGAGAAAAGCATGCAGAAGGGATATGTGGAGTTTTTGAGTTGGTTCAGAAGGTCTGAATTCAGCATGTCTAACAAATGGATAACTGAGAACTCAGTGAGGCTATTCTTGTCACTATGGCAAGAAAAACCACCTTTGTTTTAATGTGGAGATAGCGTGTGGGTTCAGTAACTGCATCTTTTGTCTGCAAGTGTCAATGGTAGCAGTGGAAGAAGACCTGAATGCATTGCAGCAGCTGAAGCTGTGTGCAGTGGGCTGACCTGCCTGTTGTTTGGAAGGTCATCATTGTTGCCTTGCTGCTTCCAGCAAGGTGTGCTCCATTTGTGTGGGGGAACGGGGATGACGCCGAGCTTCAGCCAATGCTTTTCAACTGCTGGTTTATTAGGGTTGTTGCTGACTGACATATGGTATGACATACGGTGCTATTTACCACCTCCGTGTCTGAACTGACAAGGAAATGATTTATTTATTTATTTAGCATTTAACTCCATTAAGTACTCTTAGGCACCATCCAGCGGTACCCCGGCCAAGTCAATTTACAGTTTGCTTTTCTTTTGTTTATCCCATCTGCTTGTGACTGTTTGTTTTCGTTGGCCGGGCAGGACGATGTGAAATTGCTCTGTAGTGTGGAGTCAAGCGTTGCATCTCCTTTCAAAGTCACCCTGGTTCTCTCCAGAAATAAGAAACCAACTCAAAACACTTGGGCACAACTCCCAGCGCCACAGCAGGCGCTGCTGGGTTTGCTGTCTTCCAGCACTGCTGTGCAACCACTGCAGTGAGGATGCTCTTTGTCTTTATTACTGCTATCTCAACAGCTACTTTAAGGCTTCTACTTAAGCAGATGTGTGGCTGTGTACACATGTGAAGGTAAGTGGAGCAAATGCTTGAGTATGGGTTTATACAGAGAGAGATGAAGAAAGGTCTTGGTTCTACTGATGTAGGAGGGCTCATGTTTGCATCTGCCCAGCTTCTATGAGATAGTCCAATTTCTTCTGTGGATTCTGCAGTTTTCCAGCAAGAAGAAAGCACTGTGAATGTTTACAAACAGTTTGAGGAGTTCTCTTCACTCTGATTCTACTTTTCTTTTCCATTGGGAACAGCCTGACTGAAATGTGGGCATACATTTCCATTAAAGCTGTCAGAATTTCTTGCTACTTGTCACGCTTCCCTTCTGTAATCAGTCACCTTGTGAACGTTCACATTGAGAGAAAGCAATTCATGTTTTCCACCCCTTGATAGGCCTCATTTTCTTTTATTTCCTGCTCACAAAGGTAATGCTTACTCTAAACAAGTAAACTTCTTTAGGCTGTTAAAATGACTGCATTCTCTGCTTGCTGCATAGGTAAATGCAGTAGGACAGATAAATTGCAAGCAAGGTTCTGGCTTCTGATGATTTCCCAAATTTCTCCTCTGTCCCAAGTGAGAAAAGCTCATTCTGGAATGTAAAATATTGGTACTTTTGGTGTATTTAATGCAAAATATACGAAACATGTAAAGAAAAGGTTTTGGTGTGGGGTTGTTATTGTTGCTTTTTGCCATTGCAGTTATTAGGCTTTCCATGATGTCAGGCTCTTTCTCCCAACAGAAGAAGATATTTTCTACTTATATGAAGCTTTGCAAAGATGAAGAGGTTCAAAACTGAAAAATCTGCATGCCGTTGAAAATTCTCTTAACTTTTCTATTGTAAATCATTTTTATGTAGGTACGTGAGCACTAAAGGGTAACACAAAGTAGGGAAGCAAATGTAGGTGGTGTGGCATGTTAAAGACCTTAAAACAAGTGGTGGAAGCAGATTCTTCCTGACACTGCAAGAGAAAGCTAAAAAGAGAATTCTTTGGCCCTGGTGTAAATGCTTTCATCCATGGGATGACATTGGAGCCCCAGCATTTAGTGGGGATATTACTTTAAGTAGAACCTTTGGGGCCATAACGTTGCTGGTGCTCAGACATTAATTTCTCTTTTCATCATTAAGTTCCTAACTCTGAAATGGATGAGCCCTAATTTCCTTGAACAGAACCTGAAAGTTGGATTTGAGCTTTATTTTTTTTCTGATGTTGTGAAAACAACCTGAAAGGTTAAGAAGAAAACCAACAAAAAGTTGTCAAATTACTTCTCATTAAACAAACCCAAATCCAAACCTGTTTATTTAGCCCGTGTTTTTTAGAAGCTTTCTTAGGTTGCTTTTTGTTGTCTTTAGTATAAAAGGGAGATGAAATGTCCGTGTTTTGGAAATGGAGATGAATCCCTCTGAAGTGTCTTTAACAAACCCTGCTTCATTTTGATGTCCATCCTTTGGAGGAAGTGTTGTCAGAGCACTTGAAGTTTTCCCTTCTTTTGATGTATGAGCGTTTGAGATCTCTTCAACATCACTTTTACTGTAAACAGTCCCAAATGCAGCCACGAAACGAGGTGAGCAGAGAAAGCAAATGACTGATGAGTAAGATTTGCTCAAGAATTTCTAATTTAGCCAAAAGATAAAAAAAACTGGTTTTCCAACCCTTGTGTTTCTGTTCATGTGCCCCATGTCAGCTTATGGTCTGTGAAATCAATTGCATGCCTATAGTTGTGCAGATCTGGTTGGTTTTGTTATTGCCCTTAGTGAAGTTAAGGATGCTGGTATGTGAGGCACTTTTGTTGAAACAGTTTTATTTCATACCAGTTAAAAAATAGAGGGCTATAACTGTACAGTGTGAACTCTATGGGGGGCATTTGTGCAGTCCAGAGGGGATGTTTGTTCTCTTTTTCTAAGTGTGCTCCAAGAAGAGCAGGAAGGTATGGCAGCATTGCTGCTGGATGCTGTCTGCATCTCTGTGAGCGCTCAGTGCTCTCCTGTGTTTCATGATAGCCACAGTTCTGGTGCAGTTTTTTGTTTCTGAGCAGTAACATCCCGAGGTGAGTGGTGTATAAATATGATGTGCCAATAGAAGCTATCTGTAGTTTGAATTCTGCCCATAATATGTTATACACTACAGATTTTTCAGGGGTAGAGGTGCAGGGTTGAGCCTTCGATTCACTTTGATCCACGCTGTTTCTGACAGTTGAAATGTTATTGACCAAACACACATTTATGTTTGTTCAGCAGGAATATACCTTCCGTGAGAGCTGCCATCTGTTCTGTTTATTCTGCATCTGTGGGTTTACATTTTTTTTTCCTTCTGGGTGGACTTGCTCTTATTTCTGAAATCTGTAGTAGATGATTAATAGCTTTCTTTCTTAAAAATGCCTTCCACCAATTCATTATGTAATATAATTGCACCTTAATGCAAATACAATTTAAAGCAACCAACTGCTATGAGACCTTCTCTTTCATTTTTCCTATTGATAGACTTGCTGGGTATTTGCCTGATGCAGCTCCCATTGCCAGCAGAGGAAGTTTTTAACTCTTCCTCCAACAGGTTTGATGCAGTGCAGTGCTGTGAGTGCTATTGTGCTGCAGCATGGCCAACATGCAGCTTTATTGCTATGTAATGATCCCCTCCTCTCATATTGTGTAGTTATCACATTAAGCTGTGATCCATCAAGCTGGTTCAGTTGCAACTGAGCTGCAGCAGGAGATTATCATCTCCCCAGTGCTCCCTGCTGTCCCCTCAGGCCTCTGCTCTCTGTGTGCACTTGTCACTCCTTAACCCAAATCTGCCAGAGCACTCTAGGTTAGGAATACAGTAGTTGTGGTGCTTAACATAACCAGAGAGATTTGAGAAGTCCAGGGATGGAGCTGGAGCTGCTGCTGTGGCTTTAGGAACTGAAGCAGCAGAAATATCAGGGACCTTAGGAGTAACATCAGTGAGGATTGCGTTTGATTTCAGGGTGTATCCTGCAGCAGTGGTCGCTGTGCTCCTGCTGACTTGAAATCGATTTGAAGTTGTTCAGCTTCTATGAAGAAGCCAGCACAAAAGTCAGCAACAGTGGCAGTTAGGGGATGTCCTGGTGCTGTAATGGAGGTGAAACAGGGAAACTTTTAGAAGGAATCCAACCCCCATCTCTTCTGAGAATGCTCTCCTTGCAGACAGAAGTTTGCTGACAGCTCTGGTCTTTGCTGTATTAACTAAAGCAGTGCAGATCTTGTATTTTGTAATGAACAGGCTGCAGAAATTGTGTTGTGACTGTGGATGTCTGAGCAATATGATGCCTTTTAAAACCAACATGTGTGTCTGTTGCAAAGCTATCTCAATTAACCTGCATTTCATGGCAGATTGGCTACAATTCCTTCAGCCTGCCATCATTCACCATCTTGGAGAAGTGAATATTAACAGTCACTCTGATTTAAGTAACACCCTTCCTTTGATCTAGAGGGGCAGAAGTTATTCAGGAGAGGAGACTTGAGCTGAGCAGAGCAGTGTGATGTATGAAGTGAGCTGGTGAACGTGGATCCATCTTCTCAGATTTTCTTTGCCTTCATATCTCAGTCTGCTGGTTGGAAGCTGCTTGTGAATATGGAGCAAGAAAACTGTTCTGAAATGATTTTCCTCACGTTTTAAAAATAAATTGCTTTAAGTGATGACCTCAGTTATTGAAACCGTGAAATACTGGGGCTGAAGACTGAAGGTTTCTCTTTCCCTGCTCTTTATTGATTTTTGTCATCCTTTTAATATTAAAGGTTATCCCCTCTTACCACCCATTGCCTTGAAGATCATTCTCTTTTCTGCAGACTTTATCTCCTAACAAAGTAAGAGCTTGTTCATTCCTCCCCAGCAAAGCTGTGATCTGTGCTGTCTCCTGTGATGTCACCTGCTGTAGAGTGCTTGCATCTTGTGTTGTGCTGCTCAAATCTTGACTCCGAAGCTCTCTGCAATGGTGACAAATAGAGTTAATCCCCTTTTACAAGTAGGCAGCATGAACTTCCCTGATGCTGACTGTAATCAGTGTTAGGTCTGGGCAAATACTTTTAATCTGAGACCCTTCTGCAGTTATTCATCTGGAAGGCACAAAGGAGCACGTATGGCCACCACCCTGGTACGCCATCCTGCACTGTGTGTGTGTGCATCCATTGCTTGGTGCTGAAGATCTGTTCTGTGTTTCTGTTGTCAGAGCCTTGGAAGTTGGTCCATCCCTTCTCTTTAGTGTCACCAAAGCTTGGGCTACAGCATTTGTTGCTTCTTTTTCCTTCCTTGTATACAGACCAAGTTTTGGTGCTGATGTTGTCTGGCCTACATTTTTAAATGTAGGTTATTCTATCTGACAAACCCTACGTTTTGGCTGCACCTTCAGGAACCTGTGTGTCTAAGAGGAGGTCATCACTTGAGCCTGGGGGGAAAAAGTGGTTTATTGAATTGCACTTTTCTCTTTGGATCCCTCTGCGTGTATTACGTGTGATGCTGCTCTGCATTGGCCCCATGCATTTGGCCAGCACAAATAGAAGTGTGCAGTACAGCCAGAGCATTGCTCTCCTGAGTTCTGGGTCCTGAAGGCTGGTGTGTCTTTAGATTTCACTCATTATATCATGTTAAATCTAATCAAACATGTGTGAAGTTGCTTTCTGTAGCCCATTTTATGACAGCATTTTTGATGGTGCAGAATTTTTTCACCTTATATGCATGTTGAATAATTCATGGCATTAACAAGTTTATGGCGAGGCAGAATCGTTTGTGCCCTGAAGCAAATACACTAAAATTGCAAACTTTGGATCCCACCAGAGACACATCCCTGTTCCACACGCTGTAATTGTGATCCATGTTTCCTAAACGTTGCAGTGGAGATGTTAGACCTAAACAGCAGTGACACTTCATGGTGTGCCAGTGCAAAGCAGCTGCCTCCATTACAGGTGGAAATAAAAGAACATATATTAAGGGGAGAGTAACCTCTGCTTACTGGGCAATAAACTTGCTAGACAATAAGGAAGCACTGAGCACACAGAACTATTAGAACGTGATTTCAAAGCCTTCCCTTGGATTCTTGTTAAGTAATGCTTTTGACTGACGCTGTGCTATTCAATATACTGCCTTGCTAAGAAGCTGAAAGAAAAAAAAATCAATTTAATTGTAAGATAGATTATAATCATTTGAATGCTGCTTAGCAGAGTGATGCAGCTTCAAACTTTAAGACGACTTAACAACAAAAATCTGTGTTGGTTAAGCATGTATCCAACATCTTTTTTCTGAAGTCTTTTCACTGTATTTGGTTTTAGATTGCTTCTTTCCTTGTGTTTCAGGTTGATTTTCATTCAAATCTTATGTTGTTCTGCAGAGTACATGCAAAAAAACATGTAAAGCTGTGCAGTTGTGACCTTAGCAGGAACTGGAATGTGTTTTCCTTCTTTCACGAATAGATTTTCCTTAATGAAGTCTCAATCCTGTGTCCTCCCTTGACTCAGACATCTAAAATACTCACCTTGGTCGGAACAGAGCAAGTTAGAATGGAACAAGTGGTACAATCAGAAATCTGGTGAAGGTGGGAATGTGTGTCACCAGTGTGGCTCGTTTCCATGTGTTGTTTAGACTGGAAGGTCTTTGACAGTCCTGGACATACTGCTACCCTTCATTAGTGCTCACTGGAGTTCAACAGCCCCAAATGCTTTGGTATGCGAGATGTGTATTCCTTTCACTAAGGCCATCTGTTTTTAAATGCAGAAATAAAGAGTGCTGCATGCCTCAAAAACTTAATCTACAAAATAAGCAGTGAAATGGTGTCTCTGAAAAGGATACTTCAATGAAAACCCAAGGCTGGAAGTCAGATATGGGTTATAGTCTTGAAGTTGTCGCTGAGTTGCTTGTGATTTTTAGGCAGCCCTTCTGTGGGTTGATAACTTGACCTCATAAAATGGATGAGGCAATGAAGGATTGACCAAAAAAAGAAGAAAACTCAACATGTCACACTCGAAAGGGAAAGAATTATAAGGTTAATTTGTGTAGTTTGCCAAAGATGTGAAAGATCCTTAGAAACAGGATGCTCAACATTTGAATGCTGAGCATTTCAAAATGACTTTCTCATGTAGATTTGATGCTGACATATAATTCCCTGGGTTGAAGATGCTGAAAAGCTGAAGCTGTCACCCTTTGCTAGCCAGTGCTAAGTACATGGGTAACAATGTGCTGTCAATGGCAGGGAAGGTCCCTGCACTCTTTGATGTTTTGTCACTTCTCTGATTCAAGTGGAGTTCCCACATCTTGCCCTGTGTCTGTCAGTTCTGGTGGGAGCTGGGGCACCCTGTGGGTCTGAGTCCCCCCCCATGGGTGCAGTCTGTGCCCCACACACGACCAAAGACCCCTAAGTGGGGTTGGAGCCATTTGGCTTTTTGTCATTGAGGTTCTATGAGCAAGATTGTTCACTTTTACTGTAATTCAACGACTTAACAGCTTGTGTGCATAACCAACCTTTAACTCTCCAAAGGCCTAATTGCAAAGGCTGTCTCTAGTTAGCGTGCTCCTCCTTTCTCTTTCATTACATGTCAATGCACCGGGTTAGGAATCTTATTTCAGCCTCTCTCTGGATCTAATAGTCCTGTTGACAGAAGTGAAAATCTTTCTGGAGGGTGGCAGTGGAGCAGTGGATGTGTTAAGCCTCTTGCTTTCCCCCCTCTGCTTGCAGTTTTAATTCCAATTCAGCATCCTATCCAAATCTGCTATTGCATTTCGTTAATCCTAAGAAGCTGAGTTGTTGTTGGTTTTTTTTTTTTCTCCTCTAGAGGAATTTTAATTATTTTTGGTAGCACACACGTAAAAAAGAAATCGGAAAAAAAATCCCTCTTCCTGTAGAGTGAGTTTGAAGTCGTTGCTATTGTCAGCTCTCAGTGGGTTACTGGAGTATAAATAAATTAAAGGTGGGGGGGGTGATCCTTTTGTTAACAGTGCATTCTGCTGCTTGTGGCTGCTATGGTAACAGATGAGGGAGAGACATGCTTGCATGGTGAAGCTTAATGGCAGAGCAGCAGAATGTAGTGAGGAATTTAGCTGGAGGAAGAAGGGAAGAGAGCCCAAATCCTTTAGCAGTGCTGTGAAATGAGTCACCGATTCAGGCAGATGGGGAAGGACTTCCACGTTTATTTACAAATGATTTAAGTCAGGTTGTGTTGGTTATATTTAGAGCAGGAAGAAAGGCAGTCTGGAGCTTTGGGGAGCAGTAAATGAGGAGATGCTGCCGTTGTTTCTTAAATGGAACCCTGAATGCCTTTCTTGACTCGAGACCTTTGCCAGCAAGAGCCAGTGGGCTTTCTGCCTCCAGCCTTTAAGATTTCAGTCTGTAGAGGTGAATTTTCTGATTCCACCCTACTATGTTAAAAATGAGGGTTTTTAACCCTTTCCTTCCTTGGGGGGGAAGGGGGGGGTAAATGGTGAATGTTGTGACTCTGCTTTTTCCTTCTGCACCTGGTTAGTGTAAAGCATTTCTCACACACTTCAAAGCTTTGCTGGAATAACAGAACTCGGGTGGAATCAGGAAGGGAGGGTTTATGGCAAAGGCTGCAGAATGTCATCTTCTGCCAAGCCTGGCTTTAGGTAGTGCTTTGAACCTGACAGATGTGATGAACCTGATTCTGTGCTCATTTGACTAGTGGCCTCTAGTTTTTAAACCCCAGAACTTGTAGAGGGGTGGATTTTCTTTTTCCCCATGTGTGTTTTGGCATTACTACCATGCTGAAGTACAGAGCTCCTGGGGAAGGGAATTGTCATCTCAAGTTTTTCTTGGTGAAACATCAGGAAGGAGTTTATAATTACTGCTTCAGTGGGAGGTTTTGTGTTAAGTACAAAGTTCTGGAGCACAGAATGTTTTCTTCAGGAACTTCACCTAAAGGTTTTATCATTGTGGATGGTGTGCAATGGAAGTGGCTCCCAAGGTGAGCAAACACATCACTGTCAGCAAACACAGCCAGAGAGTGTGACTTTCACGGCTGTGAAGTTTTAAATGATGCAGAGTGTTTGGAAGTGAGTCTGGGGGAGGAGTGGGGAAAGGGTTTGCAAGAACAAGTGAAATGTGGGATCTGTTTGGGGTGAGGATGTTTAGAAGGCTGCCAGAGAAAGAGTGGCAATAGGACTGTTTTATTTATTTTGGAGGAGAGGTGGGAGACATGAGAGAAGGATGAAGGATGTTGCATGAGGAGCATTTTGGCCATGCCAAAGGCCAAAAGAGCCAAGCAGCATTCGCCTGCTGCACAAATTGAAGGGGGGGGGGGAGTTGGTACTGTGAGTGGTGCTTCCCTCTTTAAACTGGAGAGCCAGGGGAGGAATTGAACAAGATACAGAAGGCAGAAAAATACCTTCTTTACTGTAGATGCTATTGGACCAAAGCGCCCTTGTGCACCCTGGAAGGGCATCCCAGCATGATGTGCTTTTGGAGGTGGCAGCAGCACTTCTAGAAGCTTGCATCTATGCTGTGCTTTTGTCAGGTGTTGATTTCTTTAAGAAGGAAGGCCAATGTGACATGTCTATGTCAGAGCTTGGTACTGGCTTTTCCAGTTTGTTTTGGTGTTACTCTTCCTGCCTGTAATGGGAAACACAACAGCTGTACTTGCTTCACAGAGCAGAAATGGATGATGATTGGAACAAGGTGGGAGAAGAATGAACTGACGGGGAGAAAAAACAGGTTTTTTTGTGCATTCTCCAAAGCTGTGCAGTGTTGCAAGTGCCAGGAAGTTACATTTGGGCTTTCAATGTGTTCTGTTGGTTAAAATCAGTGCTCTGTCACTGCCGTGCAGGGAGTGTGCCCTTGCTGTCCTCAGGAGTTTGCAAAAGAAGCCCACTGCTTCAAAGTGAGAGCTCTGTGGGACCGTGTCCATTCTTTGTGATTATCACACCCTCTGGGGGGAGATGGAGCAGTTCTATAAAGGGCTGCTCATTTCCATTTCAGGACAGGCCTCGCAAATAGGATGTGAGAGAAATTCCCCTGGGTCCTTTACAGCCTAATTCTGGTGAAGAGAATAGCCTTATTTTGCAGGCTTCCGTGGCCCTACAGGGTAAGGCTGACAGACTTCTCTGTAGGTTTATTCCTACCAGCCATCAGCGTGTCTGCACATCTTTGTTAGCCTTGGAAATAAACTTTTCCCATTGTTTAAAGGAAAGCCCTGTGGAACGATGCTTTTCAAGCCGTGCTGTTGTGTAGGTGATAATAACACCTTAGATTATTAAAACCAGTTTGCTGTTTCCTTTCTCAGTTTCAATTGTGTGAAGTATTTCATCCCTAGACACCTTTTTATTTTCTGCTCAATAAACCAGCATAACGCTGATCAGCTGAGCTGTACAAGAAGCACCTCATTAAAGGTGGTGGTGAACTGAAGGTGAAGATGGGGTGATTTTCTTTCCTTGACGAAGTGGTGCCTTTTCTTAAGGTGGTTATTCCATTTCTGGCTTTGTTCTCTGAGAACTGTAAAGCAAAATTATTGCTGAAGAATTGAGACATTTGCCCCCTGAATAATTAAAACTGAACCACATTTCAGAGGGTGTTTTAAAAATTAAACCCTTTTCTTTTCCTACACTTATTTTTGTTAGAGAAGGTGACCACTCAGCCTTTGTGTGATGGCTGTGGAATGGACCGTAGTCAGGTGCTAATTCTGGCTGCTAGGCTAAGGAGTGAAACCACATGTTTGGAGAGCAGGAGTGTGACAGAAGATGGCAGTTGCTTGTAGCATTACTGTTAGAATTGGTGTTTTACTGAGTGCTGCTGGCAGTGCTGTGAGATAAGGGAGTTGTCTTCATTTGGGATGTGAAAGGGCAAAAGCACAGAGGGGAAGAGCTGTATGCATTTGAGTCAGTGGGACATGGAAGTGCTCAGTGGAGATTTTTCTGAGCCAAACAAACAGAGTCTCATGGCTGCCATAGCACAGGGCTCCTTCAGCTGCAGCATGGGCTCTGCTTGGGTTTCTAGCAAGAATCATTTGGGTGTCATTATAATGCTGGTAATGAATGGAAACAAAGTGATTCCCACAGAATTTCTTCGGTTGTGAGTAATTGTTCCAAATAAAATATATTGTCTTTTTCAATCTGCCTCTGTTGGGAAGTGTAATTTTGGACATTTACTGCAGCACTTCATGATTCTGTTTTTTTTTGGCTGTTGTTGGAGTGAAGGGACAGCACAGTGTGTGATGGATCCAGATTCATTTGTTTTGATGTTTGTTTCGACAGCTCAGCTCCAACTCTTCAGACGAAGAAGCATCTTCAGTTGGGTTTGGATCTGTTGTAGTCGTGTGATTTGTTGGACTGTGGGGGTTGGCAGGCTTGGCGTCCTGCTGGCTGGAAGGAAAAGCTGCTGGTGATGCAGAATGAGGCAGGGGTGGCAGAGGTGGAGGAGGACTGCCCACCAATGGGCCAACAGCACCCATGTGTTCTGAGGGTGCGGAGCCCCCCAGCCCTGCACTGGAGCCACTGATGGAGTGCAGCACTCCAGGCAGCTGGTCCAAGGATGGACACACAGCTGCTGTGTGCTGACAGCAGCACAAAGCAATAGTCTGAATCTTTTCAAATCGCCTGAAATGTGGCTGGACAACCCAATGCCTTTAATAGCCATCTCTTTGCTACAGAAGGGCAGTGATTATTTTTGGCTCCTTGCTGTCATTGACCTCTGATACAAGAGAGAAACTACAGAAGAAGCATTCATAGTGTTAGTGTTGCTCTCTAATGATTCCCCTCTACTTGTTTTTTGTGTAATGTAGAAGAATAGCTGCACACCTGGGAAGCTTTTATTAAAAAATGAGAAGCCCAGTAGCTGCAGGTAGTAGACTGAAGCTGTAGTAGAGAGGTTTACATGATATGCAAGACACTTATTTATTATCAAAGGGTGTGATTATTTACCAGGTGTTTTCCTGTGCTTAGCATGGGTTACAGTTGTGATGCCCTGCAGATGTTGTGTTGCTCTCAGCATAGAGCTAAAAGCTGCTACAGAGTTGCTGACTGTCTCAGTGCTATCAAATATGAAGATGGAAGACAAGACTTCTTTCTCTCTGTATGAAGGTTTATAGCATATGTTTTAAAAAGATGGGAAGCAGCAGCACTTTTCAGAATTGACAGAATGAACTGACCTCCTTTTTAAAAGGCAGCTTCATTATTTAATGCAAATTTCGTTCATTTCTTAGATAAAACACAGTCACCAGTTCCTTATAATACCTCTAATGAGGGCCAGATGTTTCTTTGCTACAAAACTGGGGCCATAATGCAGAAAGGCACATGCAGTGCAGCCCTTTGTAGCACAGGAGAAGTGTCTTGCCCAGACAACAGTTCTTCCAAGGCCTGAGCATGAACTTGCAGTGATAATTTGCAGGTGACATGCTAACAGCTAATTTTGATCCATTAGCCTTTATGCTGTCGTGCTTTGTTCAATGGTGTGTTAAAAATATCCAAAGGGAGGAGAGAGACAGAAATAATTCGGAGTCGCTGAGCTGTGTGCTGTGGGATGTCGTGGGCTGGAAAAGGGGTTCTTGCATTACTGCTTATGGATGATGAGAGTGGATAAAGCTATAGCTGGGTCTGCAAAGAAAACAATACCAACAGTGGTGGGTTTGCATTACTTGTTCTATGGGAATTTGTAATATCAGCTGGCCTCGTGCTGGCTAAAGCTGGCCTGTGACTGGGCAGGCAATTGTCCCAGCAGCTGAGAGTTGGGATGGCACTTGCATCTTGGTGTTGTGCAGCTGTGGAGGAAAGCAGATTGTACTGAAGTGCCTGATCTGGGTTAGGAGTAACCCGTGAGCAGGACAGATGCTGCTGGGCATCTCTTTGGACTTAGGTGAGTTCAAACTGTTCCTGTTTGGCCTCCCCTCTGCCAGCTGCTCTTGCATCTCCCTGTCTGCTCTCAGCTAATCCAGTGCAACTATTTCTGGAAATATGCAATGAACTGGTTCAGTGAGCAGCAAAAATAACCACTGTGGGGAAAGAAGGCGGGGGGCCTTAATTTTCAACCTGGTTTACTTCATTGCCTGGATTATCTTTGTGGCCGAGATAAGAAACTGCACCTCCATGGGCATTTCTATAGAACAGGGTTGGTAATGTGTAGCTGTCTGACTGGGATAACGCATTTAGAAGGCTGTGATACTCCCACATAGTGTGGTGGTATGGGCTGTGATGCAAACTGTTAGTCAATGGAAACAATAGAAAAGAAGAATCTGTTCACACACACACACAGGAGGGCAGTTTGCTGCTGCCATGCTGAGCTCTGAGCTCCTTTCATTCCTGTGCTCAGTGCTGTTTGAGGAGCAGTTCTTTCTGGAGGTGTGCAGATGGGATGGAAGGGCTGTGACTAAAAGGAGCATCTCTGCATTTGTGGGTGCACAGAATGTAATCCTTCAGGTCTGCTTCTGAGAGTCACGCTGGCTTCTTGACCCGCTTTTCAATTGTGAGGAAGCTGAAGTTATCTTTTGAATGAGATTCATCTCAAGTTAATGGTGGTTTCATTTAACATTACTGAAGTTATCAGAAACTCCTCAGAAAGCTGATCTGTGAGTGCCTGTAAGCCCTTCAGCACGGGATGAAATGCTCTCTGAGAAGACAGCTCTTTGTTTCCTTGGGTGTCTGGCTTGATGGAATGCATCAGCCTGACATTTCAGTCCCCAGATGCTTTCTGCATCATGTTGTCATCCTGCACTGCAGTCGTGCATTAAGCTTACTGCAGCCCTTGTAACACCAGGGGAGAAATGTCAGAGCGCTGGAGCAGCATGAGGGTTTGTTAAGACTTGCATCTCAATGGCTGGGAGTTGCTGTGTCTTTCCAAGGGAAGGAGAGCAGGGTGGGCACTCAGAACTGGGAGGCGTTCAGCTCCAGAGATGGTTCCTATGGTGGATTGCTGTTTCCTTGTGTTCTCAGCAGGTTTTGAATGCTGTATCGGTATTTTCTGATGAACATTTTCTTTGAGTAACTTCCCCCAGCCTCTCCTTGCCTACCCCCAGAACAGACTGTTTATTTTTGGAGGCACACCTGTATACGTAAGAGCTTGGAGGCATCAATATTGTCATAGTAACTAGAACAGCAGCACTGGCTCCCAGCCACAAGGTAGGGTGAATCACGGCCTGAATGTGGGTGTTTGGAAGTGACTTCACTTCTGAGCCTCCTGCAATTGAATGAAGTAGTAATTTGTGTTTTGGTTTTTGTTGTTTTCCTCTCTTCTTTCCTCTGGGAGATATTCTGAATGTTGTAATTCCCTATGGATTCTTTTTTTTTTGTCTTTTTCACTTCTGCCATTTTATAGATAGGAAGAATGCTCTCAAATGGTGCTCTGCATCTGAGCAATAAATAGTGCTCTGCGTGATGAATGTTCCTGTTGGGTTTATTTCAGCATAGCTTTAAATTCAAAAATATGAAACCTGTACCATGGAGTTTTGAAATGCAGCAATTTGACTTAATTGTGGTTGAGTTTGAGAGCAGGTTTGGATACAGTGTGTGTGAATGTGGTCTCAGTGTAGGACAGAAGAATGTGATAATTGCAGATCAGGGTGTTTTAAGCACGGCTTCAGTTTCTATAAATTTTGTTGGTGCCTGTGCTGAAATAATGTTTTTATATATTGATTGAAAGTGATAGCTGAGCATGCATACCTCCATACAAATGTAGATGTGAGCAGCAAGACCACGTTCTGAGCACGTGTGCTGATCATTTGTCCTGTGGAAGAGGCTTTCTGGTGCTGCTGCAAGTTCCACACCTGTGCTGTGATACCACTCTTGGGACATAATCAGCTTTAAACCCATTCTCCTCCTGTGTGCAAACAGGAATGCTGACATCACAGGTTCAGCTGGGCAGGAGATTAGCATGGGTGTTTCTTCTACCCAGCTATGTGGGAGAAACAAGAAATTGGGTACATGTAGGAGCAAAAATGTGCTGTTGAGGGGACTCGTTGTGGCCCAGTATTGGTTGGCTTTCCTGTTTCAGAATTGGTTTCAGCCCTCCCACCCACCTTATTTCAATAAAAGCAAAAGAACAAATTTGTTCAACACAGTTGTTTCATTGTATGCTGAGGCTCATCTGTTTGCAGTGTGTGCAACTGAGAGAGATTTGGTGTGGGGGAGAGAGGGGAAGGAAGCCTCTGCAGTCCTTGAGGGCTTTATGAGACATCTCTCTGTACTCTGAGGTGCTCCAGAATGCTTTTTATCTTCCATGAGCTGGTCTGTGAGGGTTTTTTGCCCACTTGCTATTACATCAGTGTTTTTTCTGTTGTTTTTTTAAGAGTTTCTAGTATTCTGAACAAAATAATGCTTTGATGCTGGAGTGAGTATTCAGTTGTGAATTCAGCTGCTGTTATTCTGATCCATCTTCTTTCTGACTGCACAGCTCATGGCAGAGCGTACTCACCCAGCACCTTTTTGGCCTCAGTGGATCTCTGCTTGAGCACAAGGAATTTTATCATAGTACAGAACCAGAGCTTATGATGCACAGGTAAAGGTGCAGCAGGTGGTTGCACTCTGCTGACAGCTGAAAGTTATCCAGCATTGTCAGTGAGGATGGAGTTTTGGGGTTCCTGAATGGATCTTCTTCCAGCTCTAAAATGGACTGAGCACTGGCATAATGCTGAGGAGTGTTATAGCAGAATGTTATTTTGATGCTGGAAAAAAGTGGCAGGATATAAACATTAATGTACTTCTATTGTTTGCCTGTTAGCCAGGTGGGAGCGAGGCTAGTCAATACTTTTAGTATGAAAGTAAATATTGGAGTGTGAATTTAGCAAGGGACAGAAATTGTGACAGTTGCTTGTTCCTTCCTGCAAACTTTAGATATTTGATGAAGTCGTCTTGTTAAGTGCAAACAGACTATCAAACAGCCCACACCATCCCTGGTTAGAAGAGGGCTCTTTGAAATATCTAACTGTGAAATCAAGGCGAAGAATGAGCTGTGCTTTGTCCCTTGGTAGCCAGTTTCAACAGCGTAGCAGCTGTGCTGGATGTAGCTTTATGCAGACAAGTTCTTCTGCTAAGCTTTGTTTTTCTTTATCTCTGAGGCTAACTGTTTAGAATCCACTCGATTCAGCTGTTCAGAACCTGAATGTGAAGCTTTTCAAACTTACTTGCTTTTGTACAGCCAAAGCAAGAGCAACAGTAGCAAAAACCCTTTTGAAAGGCAGGTTAGAGATGCTTGTGACTTGATTGCACTACTTAAACTGGGGACTGCAGGGCTCTTTCCATGCTAATTCTAGGTAAAACTGCTACCTTTGCTTCAGCCCTATCTGCACAGGGAGCTTACCTGATCTTTTTCCCTTGTATTGAGTCTTGAAGCTTTTTCTAGCAATGTTCAGTCACTGGACCAATCCATTGGGGTTAGGGACCACCCCCTTTGGTGGGACTCATTGCCCTAAGTGCACACTGAAGTTGAATGCTTGCCTCTGGCCTTCCTCTGCAGCTGGTGCAGATGAATAAGCACCTCTGAGGGTGAGGAATATGACCTGTCTTTAATGCTTGCCTTAAGGTAAACTTAATTCCTCCCTCCAGCCCCCAGCAGTGGTGTCAAGTCATTTTTCCCCCAGTGACCATAAATGTAATCTGGAGTTGAGTACATTGCCCTTACATTTTTGCCACAAACAGCAATAAAT
The DNA here is from genome assembly GCF_023343835.1 of Lagopus muta. Classification (NCBI taxonomy): domain Eukaryota; kingdom Metazoa; phylum Chordata; class Aves; order Galliformes; family Phasianidae; genus Lagopus; species Lagopus muta. Next base: position 1,286,213 of record NC_064454.1, on the reverse strand, counting down.
GTGTAGCTCAAAAGGAAAAAAAATCATCCTGGTAGCTGAGAGCACTGCTCACAGGTGTAGAGAAACTGCTGGGTGGTGGCTGAGGTGGTGATTGAGCACCTGGAGAAAGGCAGCCCAGGGAGCTCAGGCTAAGTGCTTCCACCTGTGCTGCCCACTCAGAGCTCATATAAAGGCCAACCATTGCAGCAGAGCATCTCTTGGGGCTGGGCTGCTTTGGGGGAGGAGTGCTGCATGGCTGGAGGTCCCCTTTATCAGCCGGGTGAGTTCAACTCTTCTTTCTGTGTGTGGCTGTTGGCCTCCCTGTGAGTGCATTGCCTGTGTTGCAGGAGCCTGTTGGAACTGATTTTGCTTCTTTGTGAGAAATATATGTATATATTCAAATTCAGTGCATGCAGAATTTGAGTTCTGCAAAGTCTTCAGGATGTCATAGCTAATCAATGCTTAATTTTCTCCTGTCTCTTTCATCTGATATTGAGCTTTGGAAGGCTCTTTTCCCTTTCTGAGATAATTTGGTGAGGCTATGAGGGTTGGGATTGGATTGAAACTGTTGGTGCAACTGCTGTCTTGTAAACTGAGCTTGTTGATAGGTCTGATTTAAACAGATGAAATATGTATGATAACAAAGTATAGTCATTAGAGATACTGGTTTTTTCTCTCCTTTATGGCATTCTGTGCTGTGTACCTGCTGTGTGTCAGCACCTCTGAGCTTCCTTTGTCTGATGGGAGTGTGCTGGGAGAGCAGAAGGTGGGGACTGCAGCTCACTTTGGGTCTGTTTTGGCTTTGCAGAAGGTCACCAGGCAGGCTCTGCAGTGAGCCAAGCTGCCAAAAGCAGCTTGCTGTCATTGAATCATATGGAAGGCTTATAAAATGGCCGAGCTTGGTGTTGTTCCCTTTGTGGATCCCAAATAGTTCTATAGCATTACAAGGTTAACGATGGGATCACAACTTTCTTGTCATTAATTTTCTGTGTTGGTGAGATGTGTTTGTAGCATCAATATTTACCTTGAATTTTGGGTACAAAGAAGTTGGGTTTCTGAGGTTGGGGTGACATGTTTTAAGCTGAAGTATCTGAATTCTCTGGGGTTGAAGTGATACTCTTGCTGCTGTGGAGCAGTGCATCTCAGCTGTGTTTGACCTCATTGCTTTTACAGCATCTATTCTACAGTTTGGGAAGTCATATTTTCCTTTGGCTTTATAGCCTCCATCTAAATGGCTTCCTCTATTCCAAAGAATAAATAGGAGTGTTTCAGCCACTCGATCCATCAGGTAGATACGGGTACTGAAACCCCCATGCATCAGGGAGTCATCAGTTTGAGAGCTCAGCTGATCTATTTCATTAGGAATAGCTCTTCAGTAGTGACAAGCCCAAACAAGTGCAATATCACTGCTTATCCATGTGTGTAGTGGGTGATTATTTATTTCCTTTTATTCTCCAGCCACAAGTTCAGTTATGTGGTGAGAGTGGCTGGCGTTTTATTCGGGAGAGAAAAAACAAAGCGTGATGCTTGTTGAAAACCACACAATCAGTTTGAATATCACAAAGAAAAAAACTAACTAGGATTTTTTTCAAAAGAAAGCCTTTCTGGGGCCCTGCCTTGTTTCAGTGCCACCTGCTCTGGTGAGGCTGCTGCTGCGTGGCCTCAGCTGCTGCATAGCACATCAATCACTGTTGCATAGAGAAGCAGACAGCTGAAAACTTGATTGGACTTCAGTGAAGGAATAGATTTTAAGTGTTGTCTTGATTAGAAAGCACCTTCCCTTGGTTCAGGTAAGGAGGTTTAGGCTTTGGTAAGCTCTTGGTGGCAAAGCTGTGTGGTGTTTCAAGCTGAGCTTGAATGCCAAGAAATCTTGTTAATTAGCAACTAACTTAGCATTTACACCAGGATCAAAGCTGCTACTATAGAGGGCTGAGATCCTCATTCTGTTGTTAATGATGATTCTTTTTGAATGGTGTTATTCTTTCCTGAATAAAGCCCACAACAAGCTGTGTTATTGGGACTTTGAGCATTGCTCATTTCTGCCCTTCTCCTTGTGAGTTCTTGATGCTAGTGCTGAGAAATAGCTGCCACCAAAGCAGTGGCAAGTGAGAGCCAGAGAGGAGGCGTGGGTTTCTTCTGAAGCATTTGTGTTACTGCTCCTTGTTCCCTGTATGTCCTCACGTTCTTTATTTCTTTGGGACAAACTTGTGATGGACAAATGTTGCAGTGATGCTATTCAGGCAGGCCGTGTTCACTGCTGTGCGCTGCAGTGGGAGCAGATGGAGAGCTGCTGCAGGAGGGATCTGCTCTGCAGCCTGGCTGTTTAATGTCCCTGCAAGGGCAGAGGGGTTGCTGGATGGGAAATAGGACACATCTGGGGCCATGCAGCTGTTCCTGCCTGGTGCTGTCTCTCCCCTGACTTCAGCTTGTCTGCTCTTGCACTGTGTAGGAAGTTAACGTATGTAAAACAACACGGCTTTGTGCCTTTTTGTGCACATCCTCTGTCGCTTCATGGCACACCAGAGTGGATTTGCTGGCCGGCAGCACCCTCAGAGCTAAGCTGGAGAAGATGCTTTGGAGCCCAAACCTGTTGTTCTGTGCTGCAGAGCTGCTGTTTTATACATCCGTGTTGGAAACCTGGGTTGTATTTGTGTTTGTGGGGGTTCTCCATAGCTTTGGGATTATTTTAACTGGCTGTTGTCTTTGCAAGGTCTGTCTCTTAAATACCCTGCAAGTTGGAAGTTGCACATGCCTTTGCTGTTCATCTGCTGTGATGCTAGGAACTTAATTTCCTATGAGTAAAACCACTCTCCTTAATTACAGTAAAATTTTCTTGGAAGATAAACGCAAAATGGGTGCAATAGAAATCTTTGGGAGGCAAGAAGCTGTTCTGTCTGGGCTGTAGGAATGACAGCTATGCAGGGCAAGTAAATACTTGCAAGTACTCCTAACTCTGTTTTCACATTATCAGCAACTCTTTCTGTTCTTTCAGACTTCGCTTTATCTCAGCTTTAAGTCAGAGTAGTGTTTTACTCCTTTTTCATCTCTCCTTGAATTGTTGCCTCATCTATTGCTTGTTATTTCCATTCCCACTCCTTTCCATCCTTTGCCTTGGGGTTTGTTTGTTTGTTTTTAGCTTGCTGGATAGCCCTGCAAATTATCAAGCTTACTTTTCATTTGAAGTCATTGCAGCTCGGTTCCCAGCCAGACTTTGCAGTATTAGTCAGGAAAACCTTTGGCAAGAGCCTGACTCTGAATTTTGAGGCAGATATGGCCATCTGCATAGAGGGAGTGTGTTGGAGTGAAACCAGTGGTTTTCATGAACTTGCTGATGCAGATAAGGGCACTGGGAGGCATTTTTGCCTTTCTTAAGGTTGCGTGCATTTATTCCTTAGTCCTTAAGCTGCTGTTGCTTTCTTTGTTTGAATTTTATTTCACTGATAATTTTACAAAGGGAGCACGCAAAGCACAGAGCTGTCACTGGGGTGGCAGATGGGTGACAGGAGGACGAGTATCAGTTTGGAGATGTGCAGCATGTGAAGCTGTAATTAAAGTCCTCACAGATTTTCTTCTCGTTTTCTTGGTGATGCTACAAAGGGATTTTGTGATAGTTCACCTTCATAGAGGAAAATCTGTGGGTGAAGAAGCCTGAAGAACTACAGTGTGTGTCTGTGTAGGGTTTGAGAAACTGGTTTTGTTTTTTTCATAAGGATGGGTTCCAAAGCAAAACCAAATTCTGGGCTGTAAGTAGGATCTGCCTTCATGCTAAGAAAACAAATGATGTATTTTGTGTTTTCATTGAATGGGAAATTGACATTTTTTCAGACTGCAAAATCACACTTTGTCCTTGTGCTGTGGGTTGAGTGTCCTAAAAGCCTCTGTAAAATGCTTAGTGTTCTATTGGAAATGCAGTAATCTGGAGGAATAATACATAGACTCAATTGATACTTGATGTGTTTTGGTTTTTTTTTAACATCAGAAATTGTCCTGTTGGTTTGTTTTTTTTCTTTTTAATGTAAAGCACTAAATAGGAATCCACACAAATTGCAGTTAATTATAGTCAAATCAGATTGAGTCCTAAAATAGGTCACATGCCATTTGAAACAAAATGCACTGCGAATTATTAAATCTGCTTGGTTGAACCTGACATACATCCTGAGGTGTAGCATCCTTCCCTAGCTGCTGCTATTCCATTTTGTTTCTTGGATGCCATGTTGAGTCTGCTCTGCAGATGAGATACTTCCTTTTAAATGGAAATTTAATATTTAAGTTCATTTGGTTTCTTTGGAAATTCTTGCAGCTGAAAAAATATCACGGAGCCTTCTTGCTCTGTCTTTGAATGCACTGGTTTACAGTGGCAGAGAGCAGCTGGCCTTGAACTTCCTTGTCCCTTCATTTTGTGCCTATTCTGACTTTGCAGGGACCTTCCTTCCCCACCCTGTGAGCTGCTTGGTGACTCAGCAGGATGCCATTAACCCTCTCCCAGCCCCACTGATGCCAGCTAGGAAAGTGTTGCTTTTGTTGGTAGGCGTCGCGCAGTCTTGGCTTCCTGTTGTGTTTAATAGGAATCGTTCTTTGTGCTGTCTTTTAAATGGTTCTAAATGTTACAGAATAAATTACCTTGAAACAGCTTCACCAGTGACCTTGAGTGAAAATCATCTCCAGCAGTGCAGCATCTGCATATGTATTGACTGAAGGTTCAGCTGCTCTGCATCAACTATTGTTTCTCATACCTGCATGTATGCCCCTAATGAGCTCTAGCTGTTTTAATTGCATGGTATGCATCTACATACTCCTGCAGCTTTATTGCAGTAGGTACCAGTAAAATTGCCTGCCAATCAAAATTGCAGATCTAAAAGGCTGGTCTGGTTTCCATTCCAGATGTATCTGCAGCAAGTAGGAAGAGTTCTGTTTTTCTCTTGCCTCTTTCCCATTCACAAACTTGGGAACTCTGTAAACCCACCTGTCTCTCTCCATCACCAACCCCAGTTTGTGTGATCTTTGGTAAGAGAGCATCATCAGAACAGCCTCCATGTTCAGGTAAGCCTTAAAAAAGACCAAACAAAAACCCCACCTGTCCTCAGTGAGTGCTGCAGCCCTCATATTGCTCCTGGTGGATCGCTGCTAAGTGTTGGAGGTATGCAGGCAGTTCTGTTGGCCTGGTTTTGGCACTAGTGTAAGGAGGCACATCTGACTTTGTTGAGCTTCCAGTAGTTCTCTGTTACAGAGGAAGAGGCTGTTTGTTAGTTCTCAGACCACAGCTTTATCCATGAAACTGAATCCTTTCCTAAGAAATCCTTATCAGTACAGCTCAAGGTGCAGGAACCTGAGGAAGATACACCCTGTGCAGCAATCAGTCTTTAATTAGCAGCTGATATGATGTGGTATGGAACGTGAGGCCTTGTGAACTGGCTGCAGAGGGTTGACTTCCTCTGTTATTCCTCTCAAACCACAGCAGTATGCTCTTGGTGTTCTTTGTATGTGCAGGCACATGGCAAGCAGTAGTTGGCAGGTATTGATCTGTCTCAGAACAGGTTGGGCTGTAAGTGAAATGAACAGTGCTGTTTGCCTTTAAATGAAAGTAAAACACTGGGGAATTGTTCTTGTTTTACTTCAGCCTGGCCAAATGGTTTAGAAAATTAATCCACTACAAATTGTATTTGTTTTTTCTTGGCTGAAGTAGCTCGAAATGAAGAACACTTCACTTATCCAACAGAGCTATGAGGGCTAGATTCTGGAAGGTGCTGTCCTTGCTGACTGGTTTCCATTGTTCTCTCTGTCTTTCCAGCAGTGCTTTCCTAATTGATCATAATTCTAATGAGCTGAGCTTGGAGAAAAGGGAAGGGTTGAGCTGTTACATTTTCCTTGCCATACGACCCAGTTAACTTAATGAGATGGCGAATGTCATTCTCTTAAAGCTTCAGAAATGACTGATAATGGCTTCCCACCCTCGAGTAGGTCAGGTTCTGGGGTCTCATACTTCCAAGCTGTGTGTTTGGTTTAGCAGAATCTCTGAGGAAAGAAAAGCAATGTGAAACATTTTAGATTTAAATAGCTGGCTGTGTAAAACCTGTTAAGGCTTGCAAGAGGAGGGCAAAACTTTGTATTCTGTGTTTAGAGGTAAGACACGAAGCCAGTCCTGCAAATTATTTCTTGTCATCACTTTCATGTGGAGGATTCTGTAGGAGCTGCTGTCCGGCATTTCCCTCTCCATCTGTTCTATTCCCTGATGCTGCTCTTTGTCCTGACTTTGTCACAGAAACGAGTTTTGCAGGGAGTGCAGTCTTAGAAAATGGCACTTTATGAAGCAACTTGTGCAAGAGAAATGCTCTTTGTAAAAAGAAATCACTGGTAGCTGTTAGCTCTATGAAAACACATCCTAACGCTCCCAGTGGGTTCCTTTCTCTGTGAAGTAATGTAGAGGATTAGTCAGCATCATCTAATTAGGCAGCAGCAAAGCAGTTTTGTTTAGCCTGCTCTGCCCTGATTCAGTTTCCATTCATGGGATTTGCCCATTGAAACCAAATGCAATAAGGACATTACTGATGGCATTTGAGATGTCAGTCTGAGATGTGGCTTGCTTACAGGAGTTGTGCACCTGGAGGAGGAAATTCTGGGTTTTTTTCCATACCCTTGCAGTCTTCCCTGTGTTCTCTGTTCATCTCTGGTGCAGACTGGTTTCTTAATAGCTGTAATTCCACTCCATCCTGAAACTGAGGGAAATAAAAGTTGCTGGAGGACCATTCCTTCCCACTCCTATTAGTCAGTGCTGTTTTGGTATCTGTATAGGATTGTCTTGTGATCCAGTGGTGTGGCTGAATGCCCTAAAAAATAGCTCCCAGTGATTGTGGGGTTGGTAATGAGAGAGTGCATCCCAGCCTGTAGGGCAGGCTGGTGGAGCAGGCTCAGGATCCAGGAAAGCCATCTTACAGCAGGGCAGGGATCAGGAGAAACAGACTGTAAGAGGTTTGTTGTGGCCGTTTACTTCATGCAGGCATTTCAGAGCATGCTTAACTGCAAGTGGACTGATGTGCTGAACAGCTCTGTGTGCCTTTGGCCCTCACCAAGGAATGCTGACACTTTGGTTATGGTTGCATGAGAGGACAAGCTGGGCTGTACTTCATTTGCAGTGTTTCACATAAGATTGCTTACAGCTGAGGAGTTTGGGAGGAACATCTTGCTCTTTCTCTGCATAGAGGATGGGTACTCTACAGCTTTTTTTGGTTTAGGTGTTGCAGAAGGGCTGAATCTGGAGAGGCTGTTCCCCTGCTTTCCCTTGGATCACCATCTGCAGCACTTTGCAGATCAGAGCCCATTGCTCCTTCACTTTAGACAGGAGATCTCTGGGGATGCATCTACCCAACTTCTCAGCCATGCTTTGCTGCCTTTTCCCCCCACAAGCCCAAGGAATGCCCTCCATGTAGCAATAAAAGCAACATAATGATGGGATTACAGTCAAACAAAAAACCCAACAACGTATTTAACTACTCAGACCGTCGAAGGTACCTTTGAAATTATGGTCTGCATTGCAGACGAGGTCTTGGATTTTCTAATTTGTGATGATGTTGCAGTGTTATGCATATGGCAGTGTCACATGGAATCAGGATGAGAATTTCTGCTCTGCTGGTTCTATTCATGCTCACCTGAGACCCCCACGTAATTTTTTGGATGTTCTGAACCCTGAGAATTGCACTGACCTGTCAGACTGGAATGGATTTGTCACAGTTTCAGGATGAGGTTTAGGGAAGGATCTTATTTATGCACTGTTTTCCCTTTGTTATTATCTCTAATTTTATTTAAGAGAAAGTGGATGGGCTGCATTGTCTCGGAGGCAGTTCTAAGGTGAGTCACATCCATATAAATAGAACTGCTGAGCACGATGGATAAGCTGCGCTGTGCAGAGGACAAAAATGCTTTGGAGGAAGGAAAGCCTCCTTAAAACGATCACATAATTGTAAATGCCTGCCCTCTAAGGCTGCAACCAAGGGTACCTACCGTGTTTTTTCCTTTCCCTCTTACCTCTCCTTTAGGTGCAGATTGATTTTAAGCTAATTTATGCAGTTGTTAGACCACTGGGTTCAGCAGAATGAATGTGCACGGGTGGGGACAGCTGTGATATGAGTCTGAGTGCTGCACAGTGCTGCTGCTGATGTGACTGCAAGCATTGCCCACCCCTTGCTGGGACTGTTCCTTCATTTATTTGCTTTTCTTTCACTTGTGATAAATTTAACATTCAATTTGTTCATTTTCTTTGATTTCCAAGCATTTGCAGCTTAGGTAGGACATGGCAGCAGCGCTTGACTTGGTTGCACATCATCTACAAAGCAGATTTCTGGAAGTATTTGGTCCCATTTCTGGTTGATGTTATTCAAGGAGGAAGGGGCTTTCCTTTTGCACTGAAGTGTAGGATGATGGCAGAGATCAGCTGCCAGGAGATATTTGGACCCTCCAAAGCATAGGAAAGCCATGGTTGTCAAAATGGAGCTGAGTTTGCCCTTTGTGAGGATGCAAACTGCTTTATGGCTCCCAACATACTGCGGTTGAACTCACGATGGTATCTGGCCAGGTGAAATTCTATGGTGCTGGAACCTGTATAATTCTTGATGCAGCTCTAAGCCTTTGTGCTCTGTTTGTCACTCAGTCTTTATTTCAGTCATCTGGAATATATATTGGTATGAAGAAAGCTGGTTCTTATGGAAAAAGGATGATTGAGGACAGTGGATATCTGATACCAGAGCTAGATCCGCGTTTCTGCCAAGCGCTTAAATACGGCATTCGATATTCAGAATATTACTGGTACTAATAGTTCAGGGAAACTTGAGGTTTTTCATGTTTCAAATATTTTCTGTTTCTGTGAAAACGAAGCTGTCCAAGGAAGCTGGATGAGTAACTGCTGGTTTGTCTCCAGCACTGAAATCTATTTCCTCTCCTGGGCACTGAGGATAGAAGGCACCTCTGCCCCAGTGCCCCACGGCTACGAATGGGGTGTGATGCTGCATCTGATCTATTCGAGCTGCAGTTTACCTCTTCTTTCCCCATCTGCTTTCCTTCCCTTCTGTACCATCCTGGCTGGGTTGTTTATGGCTCCTTAGAGCCTGTAAGCCTGTTTGGCTCAATAATCTGGGCAGAGGAGGAGCAGAGATTTTCCTTTGACTCATTTTCACAATGGAGAAGTACACAATTTCTGGTGGTTTTTTTTTGTTGCTGATGGTGATGATATGTATTTAAGTAGGCCAGCACTATTATGCAAGTTAAGATCCTGAAATAATTTTGCTTTGATTAGCTGCAAAATTGAAAAAACTATATGCAGAGAAGAAAGTGAGGGAATGTATACTGAGGTCTCTGTAGAATACTGAAGTAATATGTCTGTATACTCCAATGCCACATAATGCAAGGACCTGCACATATGGAAATGAAATTACCACCTCCATAATATGCAATTTAGTGTTTTATGCCTCATTTTATTGGATTTTTATTTTTTGTTTGGCTCAGAGTTAATGAAACTCGTGCTTTAAAGAAATCTTTCAAACTTGCATTTGAATGCATATATTCAGTAGATGTGTGCTGTTATTGCAGCAGTCTTTCTATAAACAAGTGCTGGGAGAAGAACAATGTTTTGTTTTTCCTTTTGGAAATTGTTGAAGACTTTTTGAAGTAAGAATGTTCCCGCACCTCTTCCTTAATCTCCTGCTTGCTTTCATTTCTGTAGGATTATTGTGGTACTCAGCAATGATAAAAATGTATGGAATTGTATGGAATGTAATTTGAAAACGTGTGTCATTTATTAAAGGCATACATTGTGATGGACCCAGGGCAGATTTTTTTTCTTAATGGAGATCACTGCTGGCTTAAAGTATTCTACAGGATTCCTTTCTTAAAAGACCCGGCCCTGTTAAGTGCTTGATATCTCTTCTAAATGGACTGAGCCACAAGGAGGATGGAACCTTTCCAACATCAAATGTGGGTTTTGCTTTTGCTGTCAATATGAGTAATTTTGTCATATAAATGTGGCCTCTTTGGTTTTTATGGTAGCAATAATTTCTCCATTCTCCTGAAGCATTGCAGAGTCTTTTTCTGGCAACTTTCTCCTTTTCATCTTTAACTACAGAAACCCTTCTTATACGTTCAGAAACTTGGATTTTGTCTCATAATTACCGACTTAATATTTCTGATTTCTTAAAAGCATTCTTTCCAGGTTTCCCAATAGAAATAAATGTAAAGGATGTTGGATCTTCAGTGCCTTGTGACTGGCTGCTCTAATTCTCAAGTCATCTCCCACAGCTGGCTGCTTCTCTGGGTAGAAAAGGAATGGTTGGACTGGTTTGGGATTGAGGAGCCATCAGCCCCACCTTCCCTGCCAGCCTGTGCTGTGTGTGGGCTCAGCCCAGCCCATAGGTGATGGTTTTCTTGACTACTGGGTGCATATCGTGTATTTAGGGAGAAGCCCACAGCTCTGGCCGAGCTCAGCAGTCTGCCTATCAAAACTGTAATCACATCTTAAGCTTCTCTAATGCTCCTGTCACATTTGAACAATGGAAACATTCATACAGTGTTAACATGTTCCACTTAAAGCAGATCCTGAGCTCTTCTCAGGTGCAAACCCAAACTCCAACTTGCAATTAAGACCCATTATTTCCTGTTATTACTTGTTAGCTCAGATTACCTGAATCTCTCTTGAACATGAGAATGCAGCTACTCTACAAGAGCTGACTATCAGTTGTGAGCGGGGGTTAAGAATGCTTTAATAAGTGGGAGAAGAGCAGCACTGCTGACCAGTGGGCAGGCAGGGGGATCCTGTTCAAGTATGAGAGCTGGAGCCCTGCAGGAAGCCACTGTTGTACCTTAGTCAGAGTAATTGCCTAATTACCTGGTGTTCTGCCAAGCTCATGGGGTACCAATGCCAGAAACAGTCCCACAAAAGCTCTTTGAAGGCTGAGGAGCCTGAGCTGTGGTGCATTTCCCAGCCTGTCTGCTGGTTGGAACGGGAAGATCCTCAGTGATATGCTGAAGCAGCTCACACGCATCACAAGATGCCTGGAGAATAGGGCAGCACACTTTTTGTACGAGAACCAACCCGTACCTCGTGTCTGGCCAAAGAGGATGTCTGAATCTTAAAGGTTTCATCAACAAGTAGAGCCAGCATAAGTCTTGGTGAGCTGGAGCAGAGCAGTGTGCAGCAGTGGGTACGTGGGGCAGAGGAGAGTTGGACACAGACCCTGAGCTGCTGAAGTCGCCTAAGGCTCTCCTGCATCTCTGGTGCAGAGTCCTGTGTCAAATACTATTGGGAAAAGAGGGGTAATTTGCATCTTTCTGTCTGTAGATTCATTATTCTAGCTTGTGAGCATAGGATTTGTGCATGTCTTCATGCATCTTCCTGAAGAAAGACACTGCCTGGCACAAGTTTGAGTGAAAGGCTTTCTTGCCAGCTCTAAGAATGCAGTGCTTTCACTGTGATCTGAAGTGTGCTTTTGTGCATTGTTCTGGTGCAGGGTTTGGCACTGAAGCCACAACTTGAATAAAAGTTCTGTGTTGACTTTTGAGGTAAAAGAACTGACTTTCAGTCGCAGAAATGGTGTCAAATGTTATTTCTGGTGCCCCGGGAGTGTTTGTGGAGTTGACATTTTTGTAGTCATGTTTTTGAAAGCATCAAATCTATGGGATGTGTTTACAGCATAGGAACTTTATCAGGATTGTCTGCAGCCCCTTTTTTCCTCTTCCTCATGGGCACAATAGTAATGTTATTACAAGCAGCTTTTATTTGACTATTGATTATCTATGTGCTTCATCTGCATTGCAAGCAATGTATTGGAATTGATTGAAATCAGGTTCTGAAACTCCAAATTTGAGCCCTTTTGCAGAGGCACCAGTGATGGTTCGCTTCATTACAGCTGAAATTGTCAGATGCATCCAAGCAATAATCTGTGCAGGGCTTCCTGGAGATTCATCTCTTAGGAGTTCTCAGTATTTGTTTCCTTATTGGAAATACAAGCATATTTAACACTTGTATAATAGTGTAACACATACCTCAGTTATATTTATAAACATCTTTCATAATGTGTCCCTGATTGAGCAGCCATCTCTTCCTTATGGGGGTATTGGGACAGTGGTTATATTCCAGCCTGGGTTTTGATATGCAGCTCTCTTTGTGTTGGATATAGCACTTAGCACAGCAGGGGCTTCTATCCTGTTTTGTAGAAGCATTGTGAAATGATTGCACCTGGCTCTTCAGTTGGATTCCTCAGTTTGTCCTCCAGCAAACACAAAAGGAACATGAGGTTCTGCCTCTGTGACTTTTTATTGCCCAGCCTTTCAGTTTCATGCAGTAAATGCCCATTCTGCATGTTCAGGTTTTCGGGTGTATTTATTTCGGGGGGTGAGAGATGGGACAAGGCCATTTTTCAGCTAGCTCTTCCTATTTATATTCAGAGAGCAGACTCCAGATCCTTATTGTGGCAAACATACACTCATTTCATAAAAATACTCATCTATAAATATTGATTATGAGAACTTCTTTGCACTAAATTGCAGCCTGTCTGTGCCAGGGGGTGACTCACCTCCTCCTGCATGGCAGTTGTCACCCAGAAGTCTGGCACTCCTGTTTCTTTTTATAGTTTCCATTTGACACAGTGAGTTTTTTTCCCTTCCCTCGTCTTACAGAAGTGGGGAGTCTTGGGACATCATAAAACCACATTTGGGTCTGTAAGGCTTAGAAATGACAGCCTGCTCCTCATTGAAACAAATAGGATGTTGCATCTTCGTGTTCACCTGTGTGGTTGGACAAATAGGCAGAACAAATGACTCCAAACTATCGGTGCCCTTTGTGCTTTGCTGGGAGCACATCTAGGCCTGGCCTTCAGGAAAATGCTGCTTTCTCATCTGGGGGTTACAAAGGAAATAAGCAGCGGTGCTGTTCTCCTTTGTTCTTTTAGTTGTATTTGTAGTCCACAACATTGGAGCATGTTTGCTGCCTTCTCTGTTTGGTAGCTGGAACTTTCTTGCCCTGAAAGGTCCAGGGTCAGCTTTGGGTTGTTGGACCAGCTTGAGTGTTTGAAGATGTTGCCTGTTAGGTCTTCTGCAGTAATAAACATCATGGATGGGAAAGGAGGGGTGGTAATTGTAGGAATCCCAGCTTTCTGCTGAGTGAAGGAAGTTGAGAGTGTGCTGAGTGTTCTTTGTTGCACGGATGCAGAATAGCTCCTACCCATCACCAGCAATGCCTGCTGCAGAGTGCTGCACCTGGGAAGAGCCAGCCCTGCTGCAGAGGTGTGAGCACACAAAGTGTGCAACTCCTTCCAGCTCTGCCATTCCCCATTGGTTACAAGTGCTGGGAAAGGTGCCTTAGATCAACTTCTTCAGTTTGTGCTGCATTTCATTTACTTCTGGATTGGAGAATGTTTATAAACGGTAACTTGTGGTGACGGGAGGGACGGCGTCTGTTTGCTTTCTAACTGCTGGTTTTAGACCTTGTGTGCTCATTAAATTGCTGAAATCTAATGAGGATGTAACTCTTTATCCTCCTGGGGCTTCTTCCAGTTGATCTGCTGAGCTCTTCACTGTTGTGTTTATGGTAGAGGGAGTCCTGTGGTAGTGGCTGTGCTCCTGGATGTGGGGATGAATGACCACAGTGTTACTCCAAGATGATTGTTTGAAGGGAAGTTCTCAATATATCTTAGAACTCATTTTTCCTGAGCATGTAACAGCCCCTTCTACTCCTTTTCACATCAAACCAACGCTGTTTGCTCAGTGCTGTAGATGTTGAGCCAGGAAATCATGGAGGTAATGTCCTTTTCCAAATGTCCTTTCCAGGCTCCAAGTTCTCTTGGTGCAGCGTGCATCTGAGCAGCTTAGCTGTTTTCCATGCAAAACTAATGAAAATTTTGCTAAAAAATTCCCCAAGTGCTTCCTTGGTTTTGTCTTATTTTCTTGCGGTGCTTCTTAGGTTTATTACAGCTTTATATGATTAGATTATACACATAAGAAAAGCAATTAACAAGAATCTGTTTAAGAATGGGTTGCGATGAGAGAAAATGAGATGTCTTTCATCTCCCTTTTCATTTGAGGAGAAAGGAGATGACACTTCTCTTCCATGTTCAAAACAGCCGTTTTATTTCCATTTAGGTCTTTTGTGTGTTAAAATAAATTGCAACACCACCACCTTGCTGCAGTGGCATTGATGCAGAGTGCAGCTTTGGTGGGCAAGGCTCCATGCAGGCTCTGAGGCTGCCATGCTGCACTGGCCTGGCCTCGTTAGCCCTTAATTGCTCATCCCTGAGGCAGCATGCGTTCTTCTCAGGGGAAGTGTGGAGAACCCAGCATGGTGCTGTTCATCCATGCTCTGGGGGACCGTGCACTCATCTTTGGTGATTTGGGTTATTGTTCATTTTCTGTTATCCCCTATTTATTTTTTTCACAATGAAGATATTGGCAATATCCTTTATTAGCGAGATGCTACGAAATGTTGGGATGTCAAGTGTGAAAAATGGAGGTATAACCACATTTGAGTGATAGGTTAGAACTGAGTGTACAGATAGGGGTATCCAAATGGCACTCATTGCACACTGTATCCCAACAGGCCTGTTTCAGAGAGGATTATTCAGAATGGGAGGGAATCAGGGTTGTGGAAAGAGCAACAACAGAGGACAGAGATTGTCCTCTCTTCTCTCCTTGCAGCTCTCTTGGGGAATATTTTAATTGAAAGCTTTTATCCAGGAGGATACTGAGGTGGGATAAATAGGGACAGAATCATTACCACTCTGTATTCCTGTGTGTCAAATCATAGCTGGCTAATATAAGAAGCAGAGCAGCCTGTTAGCTTTGTGCCTGGGGAAAACAAGCCCTTGGTGTGACTGTGTGTTTAGGTAGGGGTGTCTGGTGGGGTGGCTTATCCAAGACTGGAGGAACAACACGACTTGTGTGTGGTAACTGCTGTGCTTGCTTTTCTCTCTCCTCTCTCTGTTCTGCCTCCCTCTCAGTAATTTGTCTTGTGTCTTCTCCAGGCTTGGGAGGAATAGGTTTTCAAGTGATGCTGATTGTCTATTTCTACAAAGCTGATTTCTGAAGATGTAAATATTAAATGCAGCTTGATTTTTCTTTTGTAACATGGAGCTCTCTGTTTCCATGTTGAAGGCGCATTTGAGGAGCACGCATCTCAAATGCACGCTCCCCTTTCTTCTCCCCCCCTGTGTTTTCCTCTCCCTGGAGGGCAGCTGGCAGAGGTACAGCACTGCAATCCAAGCAGGTGGATTGCATAGGGCCTGCACCCCATACAAGCACAGACTTGTGCTGCATGGCAGCCTGCTCAGGCTGCTGGATGGAGGAAGAGCAGCACTGTGGGAATGCTGCCCTTCCTCGTGCTTTAGTCTGCTCCACCAGGCTGGGTTTCTCTTCACCTGGGAACCAAGTTTCTCTAACCATATGTTGCAGGAAGCGTCCATTTCTTCTGGCAAGTGTTGCAACAGAGAAAATTATGGCTCCTGACCTAATTTTTTTTTATAAAATGTTGCACAGAATTCAGGTGAAGGATACAAAGGATACAAAGGTTTTCAGCTCGGTAGGCTGTGGTTATGTCCAGCTCTTCACTGCCCCAGCACTGTGTGCAGTTGTCACAAACTAACCTTGCTGTGTGGGGGCTTTGCACTGATACAACACCTGCGCTGCCTGCTGGCCTCATCTATATGTTCTGCTTTGTTGGGCATCTCTAGCAATAGTTTTGTGAAATGTTTAATTATCTTGTCTTGTATTTTAAATCCTCACTTAAAAAGAAAAAAAATTTGGCTTGGTTGCAGATGCTCTGTACCCAACATGAGGAGGAGGCTTTCCCCTGCATCTCCATCACTCTCTTGCAGTTCCCACCCAAGATGTATGCAGGATTGGCTGCTTTCATTGAGACCCCGAATTTTCCCCTCTTTTCTTTCCCCACTTATGCGTATAAACTTTTCAATTTGTTTATAGAGAAATCAGAGTATATCTTCAGTAGATTAATCAGTCATCAAAAGAACAAGGTGCATACCAAGGAATGCAGCCCAGCAGTGACTGTCATGGAGGTACTAACACATAGCTGTGTAAATGGCCTTTGAAGATGATTAATTGTGGAGGTGTGCAGTTGTGGCAATAGCCTTGTGCTTTAAATAGAGCCTGGAGCACAGTTCTTGTACAGGAGAATGTGCAGGAATGCAAACTCCTTTTGGACAGGGATTAGAAGATGTTTACTGCAGCCTGCTCAGCATCTCTGTTTTCTGCCTGGGGAAGGCATGGTGTGAACCAGCCCTTCAGAGGGCTTCAACTTCAACCATGCAAAAGGAGTGTTTGATGTGGTGAAGGGTTGGAATGGTTGGATATGCATTTTGTCAGTCAGAAACTGCAGCCTGGTTTTCTCCTTCTTTTGCTGTGATTCCTTGAGTCCTTCCGCTATGAAAACCCTTTCATATAACGTGAGGTTGAGCAGATGATGAATGTCAGTGCATGGTTGCTCCAAGAAGTCAGATGTCCTGTCATATGCTCCAGTAGAGAGCAGTGGGTGACCTGTGTCATCAATTAGCAATGACACAGCTCTTGTCTTGGGCTGGCAGCAAGATTTCCTTTTAAATATTTAAGTTTCTTGGTTCCAGCTGACCAGTAGGTCGTCATTTCCTGGACTCAGTGCATTTTGAGCAGCGCCATGGCTAAAACCTTGGTTTCAGTGTGCACTATGAGGATGGAGTTGCTTACAG